>NW_020664413.1:23361397-23543321 GCF_002925995.2 Terrapene triunguis | reverse complement strand
TACAAGTTGAGAAAACAAAGTAAATCTAAGACGCCTTGCCTGTCTTTACTTACTAGTTTGAAATAGGAGAGACTTGTTTAGAAAGATGGGGAGAACCTGGATTGATGTCTGGTCCCTCTCAGTCCCAAGAGCGAACCACCCCTTCAAACAAAGAGCACACACAAAAGCCTTTCCCCCCCCCAAGATTTGAAAGTATCTTGTCTCCTTATTGGTCCTTGGGTCAGGTGTCAGCCAGGTTACCCGAGCTTCTTAACCCTTTACAGGTAAAAGGATTTGGAGTCTCTGTACACAGAGAGCTGTTACCCTTCCCTTTATAGTTATGACAGACAGTTAGCCAGAATGCTCATCTCTTGCTTTGCAAGTGTAACTTTTCTAGCAGTCTTGAACTTTTTTCCTGTCAATAGTTAGGTCAGTGGTTCCCGAACTTTAACAACCTGTGAACCCCTTTCACTAAAATGTCAAGTCTCATGAACCCCCTCCTAAAAATGACTATTTCCAGTGATTTTCGCCTGTTCCCTGAGTATAAATTATAAAAGCAGTGATCTTGGAAATATAAAATTTGTTTTTATGACATGCTTATTACACACTATTAATTATTATTTATCATTACAGTATTTTTATTACTTTATGAAAATGGCAACACTCTTCCAAGATCTCACTTTCATAGCCTGTATCACTTTGAAGAAGCCTGTTATAAGACAAGGCTCCTATGTTTCATCAAGGAGTATCAGATGTGAAACAGCATGAACGTATTTAAGAAGCCAACTCAGAGTGCCTCCTACACAAGCATTCAGGTCTTGAGCAGTCCAGGCACACAATGCATGTTACAACAAAGCTTAAACTTGTTCTTCATAATAATTTTAAAAACAATACTAGCTGCCTATTTAATTTTAAAAACAGTAAAAAATATCCACCTCCCTTTCTATTTCTTATAAGGAATCTTGAAGTTTAAATCTCCTCAGTATGATAGATATGCTTGCTTTGATCTGCTTAGCTCTTGGAAGTCTAGGGGCTCCTGGCTGCTGGCCCTGTGCTGCCTGGGGTCTCTAGGGACAGCTCTGTCCACCATTAGGGAATTTTTTCCCCAAGAACCTCCTGTAACATTTCACGAACCCCTATGGGTTCACAAACCCCAGTTTGGGAACCACTGAGTTAGGTTATAGTACTAGTTAGTATAGTACAGTTTAGATAAGTTTCATTTGGGGGTACCCCCATTGTCCCCCGGTACCAGGGCATGCCCCAAAGGTCTGCACAGTGTGTGGCAAGTCTGTGACAAGAAGTGACCCCCACATTTCCTGCTTGAAGTGTTTGGGGGAAAGCCACCAGAAAGAACGCTGCAATATCTGCATGAGTTTTCGTCAGAGGCCTCAGAAGGAGAGGGATCAGCCAGCACCTCAAGATCCTTCTGATGGAGGCTGCTCACTTGGACCCCGGTTCAATGGAGCCAATGCCGAGCACCTCGATATTAGCACGCAGTGCACTGGCACCAACAAGACATGAGTCAGCGCCAAGGAAGGACTCTGCCAGAAACCCACGCTACTGGCAAAGTTCCCCACGTAGGGGCTCCATACAGGGCAGTGGGTGGCACCGCTCGCAATCCCCAGTGCCCCCACGCCCAGATCGGCACTGAAGGAGCCTGCCGCTGGGAGATCCATGTTGGGCTACGGGAGTTCGGCTCCACCAGCTAGGGTCATGTCGACTCCTGCCCCTGCACGGGACCAGTTGAGTTCAGGCCCCCAGCACTCCCCTATCTGGGAAGGCCATGATCTGCAGTTGCCTTCCACACTGGAGGCGTTTGAGGCTGCCAAGGACCTCATCGCCTTCCCGGCACTGCCTTCCCCTCCGAGGTGAGACAGGACACCAAGCTCGGTCTCAGCAGCACCCGTGAGACCCGCGGTGCCGTCCAGAGGCAAGCCTGTGATGGTACAGCGCCAGTCACCATCTCCTCAGCACCGGTCACTGGTACCATCCACCAGTGGGTGGATAGGGGAGCCACACCAGTCCCCAAGTTCCAGTCCCTGCTCTCCGGCACTGCTGGGCACTGCTCCTCCATGGTCCTCTTATAGCGAGTCCCATAGGCACCAACTTTTCCCGGCGCCAGTGGGTATTTGAGCCCGCCCCAACTCCAACCCTGCCCTGCTCTCTCCCGCCCCCATTCCAACCCCTTCCCCAAAGTCCCTGCCCCAACTCCACCCCCTCCCTGCCTCTATTGGACCCCTTCCCCAAATCCCCATTCTGACGCCGCCTCTTCCCCGAGCGCGCCACGTTCCCCCTCCTTCCCAGTGTTTGCAGCGCAAAACAGCTGTTTTGCAGCAGGAAGCGCTGGGAGCTAGGGGGAGAAAGTGGTGCGCTCAGGGGCAGAGGCGGAGTGGAGCGGAGGTGAGCTGTGGAGGGGGGCAGGGGGGGAGCTGCCGGTGAGTACAGAGCACCCACCAATTTTTCCCTGTGGGTTCTCCAGCCCCGGAAGTTGGAAGCAGAGTCCTATAGGTCCAGGAGAAGCAGGCGATCCAGGACTGACAGGCCAGGGCCCTGGCCTGGTCCGTGGTAGGCTCCTGCCCAGTTGCCGTTCTGGACCCCCTGGGCGTTCCACCAGGGTCAGGGCCAGAGGTCCTACTCCAGGGTGGCGTCGGTGGCCTCAGCATCATATGTGCCTCTAGTACCTCACCTGGGACAGGACCAAGTGTTCGCCGCACAGGCACCGACCACGTAGGAAGACTGGGCACCGCGAGATCCCATCGGTGCTGAGGGCAGGGAACAGGACCCACTCCCAGGTAGGACCTTGTCCTCGCCTGATGAGGCGGTGGCAGGAACGTCTACTGCCCCTGCCCTGGAGGACAGCAGGGTGCTCCACAGCTGAGGAGGGTGGTGCAGAACCTGGGGATCCTGGCCCAGGAGGCCGTCGAAATATCAGACCCCATGGTGGACATTCTCACCCCGTCTGGTCTCTCCCGTATTGCCTTGCCACTCATTAAAACAATACAGGACCCCACCAAGATCCTGTGGCAAACCCCCACCTCCTTAACACCAATGGCGAAGAGGAATGAATGAAAATACTTCGTTCCCTCTAAGGGGTTTGAGCACCTATACTCTCATCCCCTGCTAGAGTCCCTAGGGGTAGCGACAGCTGATGAGTGAGAGTGCCCAGGTTACCAGGAACCCTCCAAATTTCTAATCACGAGGATGTCCTCAGTAAGTACAGCCACAACTCCTGCAGAGCGATGGCAAAATTTACGGAGCTGTTGCCACAGGACTCCAGAGAAGAGTTCTCCTCCTTGGTAGAGAAGGGTAAGCTCATTGCCCGGGCTTTGCTGCAGACAGCCCCCGATGTGGCTGATTCAGTCACCTGCACCATGGCCTCCGAGTAGCCACGAGGAGGGGCTCCTGACTCCAAGTCTCAGGGCTCCCATACGAGGTCCAACAAACTGTCCAGGACCTCCTGGTCAGCAGCGGGCTCCGTGCCTACCCCAGCCCCACACTGTTCCCAGGAGGGGCCAATGTGCCCCTGTGGCCCCTGGGGGGGGCACGTGGCTCCACACACTGCCCTCTGTGCAAGCACCACCCACACAGCTCTCCCAGCTAATGGGAGCTGCGGAGGTGGTGTTTGCAGGCACTGACTTCCTCAGGCAGGAGCAGCGTGCAGAGGGCATACAACTTCAACAGCCACCACCTGTCCATTATACTCTCTTGAACATTCCCAGACTAGCATCAACTTCCTGGACACCACAATCAGCTTCAACAGCACAACCCTACAGACTACTACATACAAGAAACCCATGTATCCCCACATTTACCTTCATAGCTCCAGTAACTACCCCAAACACACTAAGAAATCTCTTATCTACAACCAGGCACTCTGATACCACAGAATATGCTACGAGGAGAAAGCCCAGGATATACACCTTAACACACTCAAAACTGTCTTCACCAAACAAGAACACTCCACCAGAACAGTACATCACATCATGGAATAGGCCACCCAAATACCCTGAGGGAACCTGTTTCAAAACAGAAATAAACCCCATTCTAACCGCATACCCCTAGTTGTCACCTACCAGCCCATCATCTTTTTAAAAATACTTTTTCAAAAAATGTAATATTTTAAAATCCTACAAAGGAAAGATATTACATTCATTATAGCTAATTGGCATTTTATTGGCTGATTTTTGTCTGACAATAGTTTTGGGGTTTTAATTAAGAGTTCTCATGGATTTATTATTAATAGCTCTGGGCTCTATTAACTAGAATACTAATCAGCTCTCCACCCCTATGTGACTCTGCAGGAGTCACCCAGGCAATCAGGAAAATTATTCAATCCATCTGAGCTAGCTGTTGAACAGCTAAATGGGATGAAGAAGCCAGCTGTACAGTTTACTGTGACTTCTGCTCACCCCTACAACTTGGGAGTTTGTGGATCTTTGATAAACAGGGCCATCATACAGAAATTCTTACAGCTAATATTTCCAGATAAAACGGTATCCAGAGTAAAGAGAATTGTAAGAGTCATTGCTCAATATTATCTGACTCTACAAACATTTAAGCATGTACATAACTTTATTAATGTGAGCAGTCCCATTCCCTTAAGCGCTGATACTACAAGCTCATGTGAGTGGGTGGATCTCCCTGCTTCCAGAGAACTCCATTGACTTCACCGGGACTTCACACAGGCAGAGGCACCTGCCCATGCATATGAGCTTGCAGATTTGGAGCTTTAGTGGTCCAGTCCTGTACACCTTACCAAGGGACAACTCTTGAATCCTGTGCTGTAATCAGGGACGGCTCTATGGTTTTTGCCGCCCCAAGCACGGCAGTCAGACGGCCTTTGGCAGCATGCCTGCGGGCGGTCCACCGGTCCCGCGGCTTCGGCGTACCCGCCGCTGAATTGCTGCCGAAACCGTGGGACCGGCAGACCTCCCGCAGGCATGCCGCCGAAAGCTGCCTGACTGCCACCCTCACGGCGACTGGCACACAGCCCCCCGCGGCTTGCCGCCCCAGGCTCGCACTTGCTGCGCTGGTGCCTGGAGCTGCCCCTGGCTGTAATGAGTTAGACTAGTATATGAAGTTTGCACAAACAGAAAATATGAACACCTATGTTAAAATGGCTTTGAGAATGATAGTCCAATGTGGAATACGACTGACTATGTATGCAATTAAATTAGCTTTATCTAAAATACCAAGCCATGGAGAAAAAGTGTCTCCATAATATTTATACTAGGATCTCCAAAATGGAAATTATGTGAATGTGACTAGCTCTGATAACAGTTGCATCCAATTCTGCATGCCTTGCACACCCTAGGTCCCACTGACTTCAATAGTTTAAGCTTAAAGGATGAAAGCATCTAAGAATACTGTGGACAAACAAAATAAATAATCAGTTGAAAAAATAGTATTGGTGGCAACTAGTTCATTTTGCTTTAATGAGCTGAATATCTTTCAAAATACTTTCTAAAGAATGTTTTACTTATTTCCAAATTTCATCACAGTTGAACCCCAATTATCTCTGTTGGCCACATTTAGATTGTCTTCTTACGTCCATTGGTTACATTAAAATCATCTTTACTTTATCTGAACTACCTATTTTCTTTAAAAAAACAAAACAACCCCACCCACCCCCTAAAACCACAAATCACATCCCCATTCCTTATGAAAGAACAGCATTCTCATCTGTTATTTTTCAGTACTTTGCCATTAGAACTTAAAGAAACTGATCAGAGTATGTGTAACTAGAAAATCATCTGGAATGTGATAGTTGATTATAGTCTAGACCTTATTTAGAATAGCCAAGGTTTTTTTATTAAGATGAATCTGATCTATAGAAGTGTATTAATAACAAGTCTGCCTGCTGCAGAGTGGTGAAATCTTAACTGTACCAGCAAACGTAATGAGGAATTAAAATAATAAATTCATTATTAAAATATTGCTAGTGTGCAACCATTTTGACATAGCAGTGGAAAATGAGATGATATAAATCAGAAGTACATTTGACATTAAGGAGGATACAAATAGACCGAATTTCATAAAGCACCTGATAAAAACTAGAGTTGCTAAAATATTACTCATGCTGAAAATGTGGATGATTCGGCAGCTTCCAGCCATCTGGTTATAGTCAAAACACCCATTTCCAAACCCTTTAGATTGAACAACTGGCTGGAAGGCTTGGAGACAGAATAAGGAGGTATGTTATGTTCAGATTCTTTCAGTTCTTACGTATATTTCCATAAACAAAATATTTTAAAAGAAATGCTGGGAATTACAACATTTTGCTATATTGCAAAATGTTAATGAGCTGGTTACTTTTAAAAAAAAAATTGGACAATACCTTATTTAGATATGTTTCTGAATCACTCAATAGCCTGTTAATATCACTTACAGCTGAGATTTTTCAAAGGCGGCTAGGGTACTTAGGTGCCCAAATTCTCTTGAAAGTCCATGGGAGTAGCCTGATTGCCTTAGGCTGCTTATGAAAATCCCAGAGTAGATTTTTACTATGTAGTTGGCAATATTATGACCTGGGGTATGCAGGTACCTATTACCATGTACCTTGCAAAAACAGTTAGCTTGCACATGAGCAGGTTTAAATATATAGGGCCTGATTCTGATCTTACGTTAGTTTAACTCTATTGACTGTGATGCAATTACTTCTTATTTTCAGGCCTTATTTACACCTGTTAGAGATCAGGCCTAACATGTTGTTCATCTGCGTTCAGAATGAACTCACCCTAGGTTAATAAATGTCTCATGAATAGAATTACCCATTAGAGAAAATAATACCTTTATTGTAACTTGCTTTAATGTTGAAAGCAATTTTAACACAATTTGTTACTGTAAACCAGTTTAACAATTAAAATGTACATACTCTGCCTGTCACCTGCTTTATAATGTATTTAACTCCTTTCTTGATTTCTCTAGACAAATGCAAAGTGACACTTAGAGGAAGAGCTGCTATTGGAAGCACTCAGGACTTAAGGGAGTGACCAGGTATGCCCTTGATGACCTTCGCAATATCAGACAGATTAGTAGTTCAGTGCATCTTTCTGTTCAGCTTTATTTCATTCTGGATATAGCTGTTGCATTTACACACCTTGCAATCTGCGAAGTTAAAATTAAACAGTTTGCCAACCTGTCTAGCAGTGAGAAACTGAAAATCACACCTTCTCTGTGCATCAGACAGTGTTTTGTATTGGTGTATATTTTTGATGAAGAAATTTTTAGTAGGAGAGTGAGACCCTTGAGAAGACAAACAAATTTAAGGAACTTCAAACTTATACTTTGTGAAAAGAGTTAACTGTAATGCCAAAGCAATAATTAGAAAACAGGATATGATACACATTACTTCAATACATCAACACAAACATTTCTGAAACTATGACTTCAAATGCTCCTGTGCCCCATAGTCATAATGGGACATGTGGAACAATCTAATGAATAAGACTCTTTCCAGTAATAAGTACAGCATCTTCCTTTTTAGGCCAATACTACAACTGAACTAATAGTTATCTCCTGCCAACAGCTTAAAAAGCTGCCTAGCTAATCTGCTTCTCTGCTTTCTGTGTCAAAGGTGAAATCTACCTTGACTTCTGCAGGAGTTTTTATGTTTGTCAAAGCATGTTGACCGCTGGCATTTCCTGCTGCAAAAGTACTCTAACTGAAAACTTCTCACCATGTTTCATTGTCGCATCAATTGGGCTGGAGCCTAAAAAGATGATAGGAGAAGAATCAGAGAAATAATACAAGAATGTTTCCTGCCCCATCATTCAAAGGGTCTAGCACAATAGATATTATTTCCTGTTGATCTCAGTATCAGATCTGGAATTTTTCTGTACTGTTTTTTACTACATGATGTTAAGAGGTGACATCAAATAAAAACATGTGTATGGGAAGCAAATTTAGTAGTACGGTGTCAGTCTTCTTTCCACCCTGCTGCCATGACTATTGTCACCAATGCGCTTCTTCTCTTCAAGGATTTCTTTTCTTCTTCCATATCAGATTTAAATTCATAATCCTCCCCTTCATAGTCTTGCACAACTCTGCCCTGCTCTCATTTTCTCTTGCTCTTCTCAGGCATCTTTAGTTTTACATCCTCTCTTTTGTCTGTTCTCACACTCTTAACATCACTCCTTCTGCGACCATACAATTTGGAATTGTCTCACACGTCTTGTGTGCCAAGCAATGTCCCTTTTCTTTTCTGAATCCCTCCTTAAAACTACAGAAGGGTGAATTCATTGGGGCTAATTTTGAATAATCAATTCAGCCATAATCGATTCAGGAGACTGGGGCCATGTCTACACTACCAATTTTTGTGAATAAAAGTGGTGATGACACCTGAAAGTCGACGTAATAAAAATTGGAATTTCATGTTCACACTTGCTCCCTCTGTCGGCAGATCGCGTACACTTTGGGGGCACCAATCATCAGTCCAGCTGTTTCGCAGCGCAAGCGCTGGGAGGGAGGGGGGAGAAGCAGGACGTGGCGGCCCGCTCAGGGGAGGAGGAGCAGAGGCAGAGGTGAGCTGGGGCGGGGCGGGGAGCTGCCGGAGGGTGCTCTGCACCCACCAATTTTTCCCTGTGGGTGCTCCAGCCCTGGAGTCGGCACCTATGGCAGAAGCTATAAAAGGTACTGGAAACCTCTCTATCTTGCCTCTTTCCTGCTCAAACCTCTGGACTATGGACTTATACTAATGGGAGCATTCTAACCAAGGGACTGAGGACCTTCCAATGATTTGGAAGCAACCAGAGACTTGACTTAAGCCAGCAGTTTATTCCATTACTGCTACAATAAATGCAAAGTTCTTGAATCAGGATTGTATGTATTTGATTCCTTTACCAATTTTAACTATTGTCTGTCTGTCTTTTAAATAAGCCTTTAGATTTTAGATACTAAAGGATTGGCAAAAGCATGCTTATTGGGTAAGATGTGAGTTGTATATTGACCTGGGTGTGTGGCTGGCCCTTCGGAATCAGAAGAACCTTTTATTTGATTAAATTAATTTTAAAGAACCACTCATCTTTAAGTCTAGTGTTTTTGGTGGTGATACAAGGACTGGAATGCCTAAGGAAACTGCTTTTCTGACTTCTTGTTCAACAGTGTGGTGAAACAGAAGCTTACTTCTGTTGCTGGTTTGGTACATCTTATGGGAGAATAACCACCAATTTTGGGGTGTGTCTGGCGTATTTCTCAGCAGTTTGTCCTGAATTTGGTATTCTCAGTTGTGACCCACGAAGGCACGGTTACACATGGATCCTGCACTGCTCTTCTATGCTCTGTTAACTGTCATGAAGACCTCAGGGATGGCAGTGCAGTTAATCATCAAGTTCCTAACTAAAGAAGACTCGCAGGCATCCAACATTTTGCATGATAAGGATAGGAGCAACTTTAGATTGCTTTTGGCATTCACAGAGCAGCTGCATAGGGTAGACCATAGCCTTTGGGCTCGGGAAACAAGCACTGAATGGTGTAATCGTATCATCATGAAGGTGTGGAATGAAGAGCAGTGGCTACAGAACTTTTGGATGCATAAAACCACCTGGATCTATGTGCGGAGCTCATCCCAGACCTGCGGCGCAAGGACACCAGAATGAGAGCTGCCCTCTCAGTAGAGAAGCGTGTGTGGAAGCTGGTGACTCCAGACTGCTAGTGGTCGGTCGTGAATTAATTTGGAGTGGGGAAGTCAACTGTTGAGGCTGTGTTAATGCAAGTGTGCAGGGCAATAAATCGCATCCTGCTACGAAGGACTGTGACTCTGGGAAATGTGCGTGAGATAGTGGACGGCTTTGCAGAAATGATGTTTCCTAACTGTGGAGGGGTGATAGATAGCACACACATTCCAATTTTGGCATCAGACCACCTTGCGACAGAGTACATTAATAGGAAGGGGTACTTCTTGGTGTTGCAGGCACTTGTGGATCATCGAGGGCGTTTCACTGACAGCAATGCTGGGTGGTCCGGGAAGGCTCCTGACACACGCTTCTTCAGGAACACCAGCCTGTACAGAAAGCTGCAAGAGGGGACTTTGTTTGCAAACCAGAAGATTACAATGGGGGGATTTTGAAATGCCCATAGTGATCCTGGGAGACCCGGCATATCCCTTACAGCTGTGACTCATGAAACCTTGCACAGGACACCTGGACAGAAGTAAGGAGCAGTTCAGCAACAGGCTGAGTGGGTGCTGGATGACAGTTGAATGTGCCTTTGGCAGATTAAATGTGCGCTGGCAATGCCTTTATGGCAGGGTAGACCTAATGAGGATAGTATTCCCATGGTCATAGCTGCGTGCTGTATGTTACATAATCTCTGTGAAGCTAAGGGTAAAAGGTTTGCTCAGGGGTGGAGTGTTGAAGCAGAGCGCTTGGCCACTGATTTTGGGCAGCCAGATACTATGGCTGTCAGAGGAGCTCAGAGGGGGGCAATTAGAATCAGGGAGGCTTTGAGGCAGCACTTTGACAATGAGCACCAGTGATATATATCTCTGTCACTGGTGTTAGTTTTCCTAGGATGCAGTGGTGTCATTTTGGGCCTTATATTCCTGTGAGACAATGATTAAAATGCCTGTGCATGTATTGGCAGTGCCTGCAATCTGAATTTGTAGGGAAAAAAATAAAAGTGATTCACCATTAAAAAACTTGTTGCTTTTATTGAGCAACAAACAGCACACACAAACACACAGATGCCTACTGGGAAAGGAGGAATCAGGAAAGGCCAGACTTTCACAACTATGTGTAGGTCCAGCTATCATTGTGACAGTTGTACGAGGGGTGGAATGAAGGGGAAACTGAGAAGTCCCAGAAAGTGGAAAGGAATGTGCGGGCGGAGTTTGGGGGGAGGGGGCATGGAAAAGTGTTCTGAATGTGCTGTAGGGGAGGGTGAGCATGGATCTGCTCAGTCTGCAGCACTATTAAGGACTGCAGTATCTGCATTTGCTCCTCAGTTACTTTAATCATCCTCTCAGTTGCGTCCTTAACAAATGCTTGATTCTCTTTTCTGTCCTGCCGTTCGGCTTCCCAGCACTCTTTACATTCCTTTTTTCTGCATTGGAGCACTACAGTACCTCCCGAAACATGTCGTCTTTGCCACGTGTTGGGTGCTTACTTACCTGGCAGAGATGCTCAGCAGTGGTGCGTGGGGTGTACCTGAAGGCCACATCTGGTGAAGCATAGGGGACAATGCACAGAAGTGGGATTGTTAAATTCACACACAGCATTGTAACATTTCAGTTAAATACACCTTTTGCAATCACCTTGCAATCACTTTCTCACTGAGCCTAGCCAGGCACACGTCTCCGCGAACAGCCAAAGCATGGTGAGTGCTCCACATGGGGAAAATAGAGCAGACTCTTTGCAAGGATCGTGGTGCAGCATTCTATGGAAACATTTTAAAATTCTCCCGCACTTTTCCACAGGTGGGGGTCATTCTAGCAGACATCTCACTGCTAAGTGTAAGCAGGGAAACAAGGGTACATCTACTCCATGCTTGTGGCTTCCGCCCTGCTCCCTATGCTGAACGCCTATGTGCCGCTTTGGTCCCTGCAGAATGAGTGATAGCAGAATGGTGCAGGAAAGTTTCCTACAGTGCGGGAAGGAACAAAGCAGCTCTGCCATGGAACCTTCATCAGAGGATTACCGAGTACCTCCAGGAAACTTTCCTGGAGATCTCTCTGGAGGATTCCCGTGAGATCTCGGCGTGCATCAACACCTTGTTCCACTGTACTGATTAGCTACACAGGGAAATGTCCACCTCACAGAAACACAGCCAGCCTCCCACATTTCCATACTCTGAACCCAGCTCCTCACTACACAAGGCACTTACCAGGAGTCTCATCTCATGCTTCTTGCTCCCCAGAGAGTGATGGCTGAGACTGGCTAGACACCTCTGGAGTGGAGAACAGTTCCTGGCTGCCTGCCCCAGCGGGCGACCCCGCCAGGAGCTGCACTTCCTCGTCTAACTCCACCTCTTCATCAATAACTTCATCCTCCAACTTAGGTCATCTTTCCGCCGCATCCGTTCCCTCTGAAGTAGCCACAGTGCTCTTGGCAATGGAGGTGGGGTTGCCACCGAGGATAGCATTCAGCTCCTTACAGAACCAGCAGGTCTTAGATGAAGCACCAGAGTGACGGTTTGCCTCCCTCGCTTTATGGTATGCCTGTCTCAGCTCCTTTTATCTTTGCTCTGCATTGCATGTCCCGATCATAACCCTTTTCGCACAAGCCTCAAGAAATGTTCCCGAGGTATCCCAATTCCTACGGGTGAAGCGCAGCTGGATCTGCACAGCCTTCTCTCCCCATATACAGATCAGATCCAAGAGCTCTGCAGTGGTCCAAGTGGGAGAGCATTTGGTGCAATAACCTGCCATGGTCACCTGGGAAGATGTGATGAGACACCTCTCCGAGCCAACAGGAAATGGAATTTCAAAAATTCCTGGGGCTTCTAAGGGGGAGGGCGGATGTTCCTTTACCTGGCTGCAAGGCCGTGGGGTTCAAACTGCTGACCAGAGATGGGCATTGTGGGACACCTCCTGGAATCCAATTAAAAGCAATGAAATCAAGAGTGGTGTCTACACTGGCACTTTGTTGAGAAAAATATAGAGGAAAAAAGACTTCTCTCATCGGGGTTAATGTATTTAGTCGCCAAAACCAGGCATCTTTCCTGACAAAAGTCGCATCGCAGTGTGTATGCATGCATTGTTTGGTCAACAAAAGGCAGTTTTTGGCGACAAAACCTGGTCGTGTAGACAAGGCCTTAGCTTCACTCCCCAATTTGAAACGCTTATCTTGTGTGACCTAGGGTAATTCTGTTTATGCCTTAGGTATCTAGCTGTAATATTAAGATAATGATTTTTTTCCTATGGTGCTTATTAAGGGTGTTGAGGATAAATATATTAATGTTTGAGTAAAGCTTTGTGAATAATGGATGTTTTGGTTTGCAGGCAATTTAAAAAAATCAAAAAGAAAACTCTTTTAGCATTGAACCAAAATCAATTTTTTTGGCAAATCAAAAATTTTAAATTAATTTTGGGTTGAACAGAATGTTTCTACCCAAAATGAAACAATCTGGTTTGAGCATTTTAAAATGTTTTTAATTTTTTTTTGATAAAATGAATGTAAATTTGAAAATGAAAAGTTGTTTTGAACTGAAATTAAAACATTTCATTTTGAAAATCTCAGTTTTGGAGAGGGGCTTTCAACTGAAACGATTAGGTGACAGCGAAACAAATTCATGAAACATGTTGCTATTGCTGGATCTGCATTTTTTTCTGGAAAAAAGTAGATGATGAAAACAATTGACCTGCTCTATTTGTGAGGCACTCGGATACTATGGTAATAGGGGGTTATAAAAATATGTAGATCGAGAAGTGGGAAAGAAGGGCAGAGTGAGTAGGCAGGGCCATGTTCTCATCGCCCACTCCAGTGAGCAGATTTGACCAGGAGAACTGCAAGAAGTGGGGAAGAAAAGCACTGCACTATAATAAGAGATAGTTCACTATGTACGTTCCAACTGTGCGCCTGAGGCATGATCCCTTTATAACTCCTGCTTAGTCAGTGCATCTCCATGTCATTCCTAGCAAAGAGCAGCGTGTATTTTACTTATTTTTTCCCTTTGCAGTGGCTTGCTTCTCTGGGGCAGTTCGCGGGATCAGTCCCCATGTTTTGCATGGACAAGGCACATACTAGTACTAGCTATTAAAATTTCTCTTGAAAATTTTGCAAGAGAGTCAGTTTAAGATTGTCTATCCACTATATTTTCCATCTTCTGCTAAGATTGATTTTGCCAGCTTTCTACATTTGTTTAAAATGTCCAAGTAAATGTGTCGTAGTTCAACTAATAGGTTGTTTTCAAAGGATCTGTAATACTATTCAGAACTTTTAACTAATCAACCCTGTTTTTTAATAAATCACTGAACACTTATCTGGGTGGTTCAAAAAAGCCCAAAAACAAAAACTCCAGAACCCCCAAAAACAAAACCCTGCCAGATGAGAAGTGGATCATGGAGATCACCATAATAATCAATTTTTGCATGACATAGTTCTAACTAAAACAAGGCCAAACATATTAATTAAATGTAGTAGTATGTTATTCAGACTACTATCTGCATGTGCCAGTGCTATCATGTTGTTTGTTGCCTTCTGAAGTCCGTTTCAGAGAGATGTTATGGCACCAACCACATGTTTACAGTACCATTGTTCCTAGAAGAACTACCTTCTGGAGATGATTTGGGGTATTTGGTGAATGGATATTTTGAATCTGAACTATTATGGGTGGGTCAGCAGGCATCACTTTATTTTAGTCAACTCCATCTATTAAGAAACAGGAGAGCAAGCAGATTCTACTGTTCAAAGTCTCTTGGGAAAGGTTCACAAAAGACTGTGCCTTATTTCTCAGGGCACAAACCCACATCCTTGACTTCTCCTAAACAAAACCTAAGGGGGTCATTTCCCCCCTCTCCGTCCTCCAGCTTTCAGGTAATAAAACCATTCCTCTTTCTTCAGAGAAGTGAAAATAAAGTTGCTTGTACTCCCATTGCTTCAGGAAGTATTTGACAGTCAGCTTTTTCACAGATGGATAAGTAAGAGCTGGTGCCTGATTTGGTTAGGTTCAAAAATGAAATGTTTACCATTATGGTTTGGTTCAGGAAATATTCTGCTATTTGCTTCAAAGCTCAACAAACCAAGTGTTCTGCAGGTGAGTGTGAGAAGAATTGTTATTACAATCTCGGCATAGACACTATGCTGATAATTACCTTTAAAAATACCAAACATAAGTAATCAGGAAGACTCTTCTGCCTTTTTCCATCTGCAAACCCATCTAGTTTATTTCCTCCCCTTCCTTCAAAACTGCTGTTTAGAATATCACAGCTAGAAGTTCTTATAGTATTAAACAGTCATAGAAATGTAGGGCTGGAAGGGATCTTGAGAGGTCATCTCATCCTACCCCCTGTGCTGAGGAAGGAGCAAATATACCTAGACCATCCCTGACTGGTGTTTGTCTAACCTGTTCTTAAAAACCTCCAGTGACAGGGATTCCACAGCCTACCTTGGAAGCCTATTCCAGAGCTTAACTGTCCTTACAGTTAGACAGTTTTTCCTAATATCAAACCTAAACCTCCCTTGTTACTGATTGCTTCTTATCCTACCTATATTTCTCCCCCTCACCCCCCATTGAAATGAGCTGGGTCTGGTTTATATAGGCCCAAACCACTCTTACTCCTACTCTTACTGATAGGACTGCTTAATGAGAGGCAGCTGCTTGTTTTTTTTTTTTCTTGCTCCCCTCCTCCCCCCAGTCATTGTCACATAGGCACTGTGTTTGTCCTTCTTCAGTAGGACCTCACCTGGGGAGGGATAGCTCAGTGGTTTGAGCATTGGCCTGCTAAACCCAGGGTTGTGAGTTCAATCCTTGAGGGGGGCCATTTAGGGAACTGGGGTAAAAAAATCTGTCTGGGGATTGGTCCTGCTTTGAGCAGGGGGTTGGACTAGATGACCTCCTAAGGTCCCTTCCAACCCTGATATTCTATGATGAGTTCGGGAAAATGGTGAGATTGGTTCTGAGCGCTGGTCTATACTTAGCTGCTAGTTCGGCGGCTGGAAATCGAACTTCCTGGTTCGATTTATCGCGTCTGGTCTGGACGCGATAAATCGAACCAGGAAGTGCTCGCTGTCGACTGCGGTACTCCAGCTCAACGAGAGGAGTACCGCGGAGTCGACGGGGGAGCCTGCCTGCCGCGTGTGGACCGCGTCTGAACCACGGTAAGTTCGAAGTAAGGTATGTCGACTTCAGCTACGTTATTCACGTAGCTGAAGTTGCGTACCTTACTTCGACTTGGGGGGTTAGTGTAGACCAGGCCTGAGATTGCTTCATTTAATTCTTTACATACTCCAGGATGAACTTCCTGAGGCCCTGCTGACTTGAATACATCTAACTTGCTGGTGCTAAACTGGGTGTCACTCCAGTCTCTTAGCCACTCAAACAATATCCTCAGAAGCTCTGCCAGACTCTACTAGCCTTGAAGGTTAACTTTAGGTGCATACCAATCCTCAAGCTCCCTTGAAGAGCATTCCCCTGTAGCATCCAGCCCCTTTTACTGGGAACTCACAGAAATTACCAAGTTTGCTGTCTCCATAGAGAAAGTGTACACTTCAGCATGTTTGGTTCAGCTGAGGAGTCATATTTTACTTAATAATACAGCACCAAGATGATTTTATAATAAAACCAAGAATAAGTTTATTAACAAAGAACAGAGAAATCAGGGATACAGAGTAAGGGTAGTGAGAACAGAATTGGTTACAAAAAAACCCAAAGCATACCATATTCCTAAGGCCTGATCTACACTACAGAGTGAGGTCGAATTTAGCAGCGTTAGGTCAATTTTAAAAATGACTGCGTCCACACAACCAACCCCGTTTCATTGACCTAAAGGGCTCTTAAAATCGACTTCTGTACTCCTCCCCGGCGAGGGGAGTAGTGCTAAAATCGACCGTGCTGGGTCGAATTTGGGGTAGTGTGGACACAAATCAACAGTATTGGCCTCCGGGAGCTATCCCAGAGTGCTCCATTGTGACCGCTCTGGACAGCACTCTGAACTCCGATGCACTAGCCAGGTACACAGGAAAAGCCCTGGGAACTTTTGAATTTCATTTCCTGTTTGGTCAGCATGGGGGCAGCACTGGTGACCATGCAGTCCCCCCAGAATCACAAACAAGCTCCATCATGGACCGAAAGGGAGACACTGGATCTGATTGCTGTATGGGGAGAAGCATCTGTGCAGGCCGAACTCCGATTAAAAAGAAGAAATGCAAATATATTTGCCAAAATCTCACAGGGCATGTTGGACAGAGGCTACAACAGGGACACACAGCAGTGCCATGTGAAAGTTAAGGAGCTCAGGCAAGCCTACCAAAAGACAAAGGAGGCAAAATGGTCGCTCCGGGTCAGAGCCCCATACATGCTGCTTCTATGACCAGTTGCATGGCATTCTAGGTGGGGACCCTACCACTATCCCACCACTGTCCGTGGACACCTGCAAGGGGGGAGTCTCACACAACACGGAGGAGGATTTTGCGGATGAGGAAGAGGAGGAGGAGGAGAATACGCAGCAGACAAGTGGTGAATCCGTTCTCCCCAGCAGCCAGGAACTTTTCTTCACCCTGGAGCCAATACCCTCCCAAAGCAGGATCCCCAACCCTGAAGCCAGAGAAGGCACCTCTGGTGAGTGCACACTTGTAACTACAGTACAGGGTTTAAAAGCAATAGTGTTTAATGTTTGATTTGCCCTCAAGAACTGGGATGCATTCGCGGCCAGTACAGATACTGGAAAGGTCTGTTCACATGTCTGGGGATGGAGCTGGAATCCTCCAGGGACATCTCCATTAAGCTCTCCTTTGCAGAAGGTTTCTGGGGAGGGCTGCCTTATTTTGTCCTTCACGGTAGGACACTTTACCACGCCAAGCCAGTAGCAAGTATTCTGGAACATTGCAACACAAAGCATGGCAGCATATGGTCCTGGGTTTTGGTCGTATTCAAGCAACATTCAGTCTATATCTTTCTGTGTTAGCCCCAGTAGAATGATATCATTCATGGTCACCTGGTTGAAATAGGGGAATTTTTGTAAGGGAACAGTAAAAGGACCCCGTTCATGCTGGGCTGTTTGCGCTTGGCTAAAAGGGATCATCCCAGAGAATAGCCATGCGGTGGGGTGGGGGTAGGTGTGTGCTGCACATCCACCCGAAAACCTCAGCCCCTCCTTTTAAATGTGAAACCCAACCCATTGCTTGCTCTGGGAAAGGGGGGCGCTGCAGTTTGAAAACATTCCCACATATTGTGAAGGCTTTAAAAGCCAAACCCACGTACCCTTTGGCTTACCATGGCTGCCTGGAAACTGAATTCTGTTGCCCAGCCGTGTGTGATGTGTCACCGTACCGGCAGGCGCTCAATATAAAAGGCAAAATGCGACCTAAAGCACATGTGCTGTCTGCTGTGAATTGCTTGATTCACTGTGAAAGAGCCTCCCTTTTGTTCTCAGAAATGTATCATCTTAAATTTTACTCTCCCTTTTTATCTCGCCCCCCCGGTGCAAATGTTTCTACACTCCCCCTATCATCTCCATCCCTGAGGTTATCGCAGATTAGAAGGCGAAAAAAAGGCACTCGCGATGACATGTTTTCCGAGCTCATGCAGTCCTCCCACACTGATAGGACACAGCTTAATGCATGGAGGCATTCAGTGGCAGAGGCCAGGAAAGAATTAAGTGAGCGCGAAGAGCGGAGGCAGGATGCGATGCTGAGGCTAATGGGGGAGCAAATGGACATGATTAAGCATCCCATACCTGTGCTTGTTTGTCTGGCCCAGAATTGGCATTCCACTGTATCAACCAGTCCCAGTGCCGCCATGATGTCCCAATTGCCACAGCCCGTGCTTTCAGGAACGTCTGTGTCCATGTCCTCATCAAAATCCTCCTCGTGCTGGGGTCAGTTAGCCCAGTTCTGAATATATTCAAGGATAATGCGCGAGGTGTTTACAATGCTCACAACAGCAGCGGTGACGGTGAGCTGAATGGGCTCCATGCTTGCTGTGGTATGGCATTTGCACGGGTAACCCAGGAAAAAAGGTGCAAAATGATTGTCTGACATTGCTTTCACAGAGGGAGGGGCAACTGACGACATGTACCCTAAACCACCCGCAACAATGTTTTTGCCCCATCAGGCACTGGGGGCTTAATCCAGAAATCCAATGGGCGACAGAGACTGCGGGAACTGTGGGAACCCACAGTGCACCGCTCCGTAAGTCGATGCTAGCCACGGTAGTGAGGACGCACTCTGTTGACTTAATGCGCTTAGTGTGGACATACGCAATCGACTGTATAAAATCGATTTCTAAAAATTGACTTCTATAAAATCGACCTAATTTCATATACCCAAAGAGAATAAATGTAACTTTAGCAGGATACAATTCTTGTTTGCAATGGCTTCTCACCCTCAAAGACTTTCTGCTGAGTTTGCTGGTTTTCAGTCAAAACCAGGATCCATAGCAGTCATGAATCACTCCAGTTTGCTAAGAGTGTCTCTCAGTGAAATAGATGACAAAAAATAATTTTGGTTCTCCTTATATTTTCCCAAAAGTCATTGTTTTGACCCTAGAGATGAGACAGCTCTCTCTGGTGTGTTCCCATGCTGAGTTCAGATCTCTTCTCTCCTCTTCCCCACTCCCCCATCAACCTGATTTTTCCTGTTGACTTAATATGCAAATGGAGCTTCCTTTGTGTTGGTTACACAATGCTTAATTTACAGTAGAGACAGTGTGGATAATTGATTCCACAACGCTTTGTCTGGCAAAAGCTGCTTGTCAATTCTGCCTGGGACACCAATTCTAAACGTATTTTTGGTACCTACATGCAACTTCTTAAATAACATCTGTACATATATCTCACAATGGTTATTGATGACTAGTGTGGTATAAGCTTTCTTTTGATGCCTGATGTGATGCTCTTAATAAATACTATGAGAGCAATGTGCTAGGTGTAGTGAGTTTATCCAGCCTGACAAGAGTTGCTAACAGAGTAGTGAACTACCAGTAGGCCTGTGTGTCAGTTGGTCTAGAGACCACTATGACATCAACCTCTGTTGTTTTCCCCTTTTATCTTCAGCCAGAGACTTCAACTGGTCTGATTTTCACTTCTTCTGGACCTCAGAACAAGTGTATATGCTCTTGATGTATAATGTAACACCTCCCCCCCTTTCCCCTGCCTTTCCTTCCTGAAAAAGCTATACTCATTGTGACAGAGTTCAGGGATTGACTATGTGACCTGCAACCTGATCACTTAGAGGCTAATTAGTGCCCCAGGAGAAGCTGATTGGGGATAATGACCTAATCAGGCTGGTGGGCTGGCTGGGGTCAGAACTCAATTGGTCCCATTATCCCAGGGCTGATAAGAGGCACAGGAAGGAAGTGCAAGGAGGAGAGATGAGAAGAACAGGGCTAGCCACACAGAGGGCTCAGAGTAGGGAGACTGTTATTCTCTTCAGGTCCTGTTGAGAGGGCCTAAACCTTGACAAACACTGTAAATAGGTGGGAGCACAGGGACAGTGGTGATATTGGTGAAGAGGACTTGAAATAAAGCTTCATTGAGAGTACACCTGGGGGACTGTGTGTGCAGTTTCTGTGGGGAAGAAGATGGGGGTGTAGCAGGGCCCTGTTACACCCTCTATGCCAATATTCCATTCATGGAATAGTTTATGTACTAATAATTGTGGTTCCTGTTTATTCACTATAATCCTTGCATTTGTATAGAAACATCTAAGAGGTCGAGTAGATTACCCCAGGGCTGCCCAGAGGATTCAGGGGGCCTGGGGCAAAGCAATTTCAGGGGCCCCTTCTATAAAAAAAGTTGCAATACTATAGAATACTATATTCTCATAGGGGCCCCTGCAGTGCCTGGGGCCTGGGGCAAATTGCCCCACTTGCCCCCCCCCGGGCGGCCCTGGATTACTCCCACTGTTTTCTGTTTTGTTGCTTCTATGATCCTGTTGTAATTTTTTCCCTCCCCACAACATCTAGTCCTCTATTAAGGTTGGGGTTTTTTTTATGCCTACCTGTGGGCTTTTGTCACCAGCCCCCTTTGAACCTAGTTTAAAATCCTTTTCACTAGGTTGGCAAATTGGTGTCTAGAAATGTTCTTCGCTTTCTTGGTCAGATGGACTCCATCTCTTCTGAGCAGTCCTCCTTCCCAGAAAAAGACACCATGGTTGAAAAAGCTAAAGTCCTTCCATCAACACCATCTGCACTGTCATGCATTCATCTCCAGGATGCACATGTCCCTGCCTGGGCCTGTACCTTCAACCAAATTGCCTCTAGCCTTGGCAGTTCAGACAGTTTGTGCAGGATCTTTTCCCTTCTTCCAGTGAATGATTTTAACCCTTAGTTTCCCCTGTTGGGTGTAGAGTTTGCATACCCCATCACATACCTACCTTTATTAATAATATGCATTTATTCAATTAACTGACTTTTCTTAAGTCAAATTATGAGCTGCAGTAAAAAGTTTCAAGGCAGCAGCCCTTTTGTTAAAAGCCTCAATCATATCAGGTGTTATTAAGGACAGTGATTACCTCTGGAATGTTAGAACATTTATTCTTCTTGGGAAATTTAGGTTAGGTTTTGCCACTGCAGTTCAGGTTTATCCTAAACTGTTTAGATTCAAAAACAAGTGAAAAGGCTAGGGATTAAATATGATTATTTGATTATTATTACTTGACTGTACATGCATATTATTACTCCAGATATTAAGCACTAGTAATTAAAAGAGAGGTATTAACATTTGAGTAACTAAATGCAATCCTTCTTATTCATAATTCAACACTGCAATGTGCAGCACAAATCTCCATAGTAAATAAGGATACTTTTTATTAGATATTTCATAATGCATACTATGGTGCTAAAAATAATTTAATATCTTGAAGTTGTTTTTGTTCCCTGATCAGCCAGCCACTCCATCTGTGTTCACTTTGGGTGAGCTAGTTCTCATTAACTGTTCAAGATCACCTGGCATTGTGTTCCTGGTTGTCATATCCATAAGTGCATGAGGTGGCACCTCTTTCCCCCCCCCCATTTTAAAATTTTTATATATACCTTCATTAAAAAGTCATGCTGTCTGCTTGTGACGATAACCTGAATATGAATTGATGCATTGCAATCTCTTACTGCTTTTGCATACATGCTGAAATAATAGCACCACAACAAATGAGCTGACCCCATTCATCTCAATGGGGTGTTATCTCTTCAGCTAAATTATGGCAATTTAAACATCAACAGAATAATTTTACTCCTGATCATTTCAGTAAAAGCATCCAGCTAATGTGCTTATCTTGTGTGACTGGATGTCCCACTTATCTGAAAAGACATTCCCCAGGAATAAGGCTGCAAGTTTTAAATTGGGATGGATTAGTAATCTAAGTATCAGGTTAGATTTCCTAGACTAATATCTAGACTCTCTGGAACCACAGTTTCAAATCCTGGCAGGCAATCCTGCCAAGTGTCATACTTTTCACTTGATGCTCATTTGCTTCTCAGTCTTTCACTCCTTCACAGCTCTGCTGACCTCGCCCATGTCTAGCAAGGAGTGAATAAGGTTTTGTCTGTAATTCCTCCCCTGGACACTAGGGTACACAATAATGGCTGTTGTGTAGGCAGCTGGAGCTGTCTCTTCTTCTACCCTTTCTCTGCTCCTGCACTCTCACTCTTACACCATAGGGAAAGCAGAGAGTGCAGACAGATGGAAGAGGCCAGAGTTGGTTCTCACTTGCCTGCCTCATGACCTCAGCAGTGACCACATCAACCTTCTCTGCAAGAGGAAAGAGGGCAGAGACATGACCAGTGGTAGAGCAGAGATGATGGGGATAGGTTAATAGTAGGGATTATGAAGGGTACAAAAGAGATTATGGGGGAAAGGAGCTGAAGGAGGAAAGGGAGGGAGAAATTGATCTGGGGAAATAAATGCTTAATAGGAAGGAACAATGGAAAAATGGAAGCAAAAGAGGTGAATAAAAAGAGTATGGAGAAAGGGAGGATAAGAGATGGGTAGTGAGAGGAGAAAAACCATTGAAGGTGAAAATCTGAAAGGGAATCAAGAAAAAAAATATGATTTGAAGAGGGAAAGGTTGAGAGGGGAAAAAGAACTAATTCAAGAAAGGATGAAGTGTCAGGGAAAATTACAGTGAGAGAAAACGGACAGTTGTTACCTCAGAACTGGATGCCTCAGGGTTTGGAACTGGAATACTGAGTTTTTCACTTAGTTACCAACTCAAATCCAGTCCAGTCATTAACCTCAGACAGTTGTTTGTTCACCTAAATAAGATTAGTTGGTGGTCTTGGTCTAGATCCTAAAGGCTAGGTTTCCACTTCAGAAAAAGCACCATCATAATTGGCACCCTTTTTGGCAATTTCAGCAAAAAGGATGAAGTGTGAATAGGCACATAGAGTGAACTAGTCTATCATCTCCAGAGGTGGTCCCTTCTGAGCAGGGATGAGGTGCGTTGGCAGAGAACAGTTGTATCCTGTTTAGTGAAAAGAGAGGACTTCTTGGGCTATTACAATGCCACATTTTATATGCAGTAAACTTAGTGATTAGTCTGTTTTATTTTGTACTTTAAAAAAGTAAATTGTGCTCTCATTAATAGGCACCTTGTGTGAAGAGGCGTAAGGATAGTATTGGCCTGCACCCTATATATGAAAGCTAACAGTATTTTGAGACTTGAGAGTATTTAGAGGATAGCAATGTATGTTTGTGTCTGCCTTGGTACCATTCCCACTCAATTGAATGGTCACATTCAATGCATTGAATTGCATATTAATTGAATATACTTGTGGGTACTGAGTTTGAGTACTGAACAGACAGGTTCCATATACACATTTTCATATATTGGATAGGTTAAGTTACTCACTTTCAGTGGGCATTTTGATGGTATGTGAAAAAGATGGATATTTTGACTTTTCCCTACCTCTAGTACTTTTAGTTGTAAAAATACCATTTGGTTAAGAAGTGAGATAAAAGAACACTTCAGAATCGTGACTTCAAACTGTCGCTCTCTTGAAAATAGTGAAAATTAAATTTAGAAATAACAATTCTATTTTATAATATTTCACATTTATACAGCAGCTGTGTATCCCAAAGGTGTCCAAAATGCCTCACAAACTATGTATGTACTGAAGTGCTGAAATGCAGCCACCTCTTAGTTCAAGTGTGGTAGCCAACGGGCATAAAACATGCTGTGTAATGATGAGTGGAGGAAGGCCAAAGACACCAGAGCACACTTGTACACAAAGTGCTGTGGGATCTTTAACATTCACACAGAATGGACAGGATTTTGTTGTTTAATTATACTCTAGAAGACTCCCACCTGGTAAGCAGCATGGTACTCGACTTCTGTACCTTGGATGGGTAAAGGGCTCAATGAATGGTGCTAAGATTTGAACTCGCATGTGGGAATAAATATCCCAAACCACATGCTGAGACTTCACATAGTCTGAAGCAAGCAATCACTATAGAAGGGATATTTGCTCTTGTTTATTGCCTCAACCATCTTGAGTTACAGAAGTACAAAGAAAATTTGCAAAGCAGCAGACCTTTAAAAATGCCTCATTTTAAGACCAGTGGCTTTGGCTCCTTTGCATATGACTTGGTTCCCAGTTCTACAACCCCATACTCACATGAATAATCTATAGTCAATTAAGTGGCCCCAGCTGATTTTTATTTTAAGTGTCTTGAGGGGGGTGATTGAAAGGCCCAGGATGAAAACCCTGGCCCACACACCCAGATGCCCTTGAAATCATTTACTATATGGATGTTGATCTCTAAGGAGCAACTTGTGAAGAAGGGCTGGGATGAAGCAGGGTGATGGTCCTGCCCTCCTGCGCAGGCCTGTGCAGGAGACAGGAGCAAATTGCGAACCCCTTGTCTACATGGAACAGCTCTGAGGCAGATTGTACTCTGCCCCTCATCCTACACAATCTAGCCCTCAGTGTTCAATCTACTGCTGTTTCAAACAACTCTACTCTGCCAGCTAAGAAATGTTGTCCCACAGGCGGTGGTTGAGTGGTGTAGGAGATTAGCATATGCATCCAGAACTGGACTGTGTGAAGGAAGAAGGGGTAATAGTGGATGGAAGTTTTCTGCTGAACAGTAGGCAGAGGAGTTTTTGCAGTAAATGGGGGAGACATCCTAGTTCCCAAAGAGTGCTCATGTTGTTGTTCCTATAGAGCTGTAGCAGCACAAAGCCAGTTGCTCATGGGCTACATGATGCAAGACAGGAATATGAGCGTAGACTGAGCTACCCTGTCTCCCTGTGCATCATAGAATGATCCTCCCTATGCAGCTGCAGATTTGTCCCCATTGTCTAAACTGGCCCTGCCTGGGTCCCTTGAAGATTGGAAGGAACTATGTCCATTTTTAAAATAAAGTTGTTGGGTTTTTTTGTGATGGTTTTTTTCTGTGTGGGAGGGTTTGTTATGAACTAAAACCCTGTTTGGTGGTTCCTTTTCCTGAGATAAATATCTGTTCTCAGTGCTACGCCAGCTGGCTACTCACATGCAGTTCTGTGTTTTAGTTTTTGCATGTGCTGTTAACTTTGAAAAGTTTGTTGTTTTATTAAGACATCATATTTTTCCAGACAGAGCTAGTTACCTGAAGTTGAATAGCTTCATTTCTCTTTGTACATGGTTTGAAGCAAAATCATTGCTTATAAAAAAGCAATTTTATCTTTTTATTAATACGGTAACACAAGACTTTTAGTTTGTTATTTTTTTTAAACTTTACTAAAGAGAAAATTAAGCTTCATCCTTTCTTGAGTCAGTTGGCATGAAAATAAAAATCCAAAGAGAAAAAATTAAAACTGTTAAGAGATGTAAGAACATAAGGAACAAGACCTTTTAGAAGAGATTAAAGTGTGTGACAAGCATTAGTAATTCAAGGTGATTGTAGTGATCTACTCATGGATTGATGTGGCTAAAAATGAGATGAGGCACATTAAAAGCAGAGATCATTCAAGCCCGAAAGAAACTGAATATGAGCAATTATGAAATAGTTAAGCTATGAAATAAAATGGATAATTTTGTGAACCTGGAGTATATAAGACACCTTTTGTGTGACCAAGTGCTCAATCACTAAGCCTTCCTCTTGAAATATAAACATTAGGAAATAGTGTTTAGTGTGAAAACTAGGATGTTTAAAAAGAAACAGTACCTATTTTGTGCAGCAGTCTATCACTTCATTTGGTGAGAAGCATTACTCATTGTGAATAAAACATTACATTCAAGTGTTTAACTTTAGCATTTTTGTTAGCTGTAGCCATTGGAAAGTAACATCATTGGCATAGGCAGTATAGGAGCTGTAGTGTAAGACTGTAAAGTAGCCTCTGTCATGCTTATATAATTCTAAATACTTGTATCTGCAGACTCCATTAGGAGGCTTTTTCTGTGCTAAAGAGACTGATTCCTTCTGGTTAAAGCTATTAAAGCAGAATCCTCTTAGGATCCAACCAAAGAGTTTGCCTTAACTGGGATACCATATTGGGCAGCCTATCATCCCAGTTCAGTGGTTGTGCCAATTAAGAAAAAAGGTCCTTCCAAAAAGCCCATTCTCAATAGTCTTCTAAAATGAAATATTGACTAGAAATGATTAAAGGGGAGAATAATGTCTCATCCTTATTTATAACTTTTCCAAAATAAATACAGAAAAAAACTAAAGTGTTATGAAGGACCTGATGATCTCTCTCACCAGTTGAGTGATTCTGCTTCGACTGAACTCAATAGAAGTTTTGCCATTGAGTTGAGCAGGCTTCAACACCATAAAATCCTATGCCCCCATTAAAAAGAGACAAATCCACACATGAAAAGAAATGTTAGAAAAGGTGCTTCAGGCCATTAAAACTTCTATTATTTCAGCACAGTAACATCCAGTGGCCAAATATAGTGAATAAAATATTTTCACAATCAGTAAAATATATGCTTATTAATTCAGAATTTCAAAATCCAAAACTATAGCTTCAGGTTATGTTTTAATTGCAAAAAAAAACCCCACAACCCCTATCTTGATATAAAATCCTAGAGGAGATAAGGCACTGGTTGTTTTTACCTCCAAGTAGCTAGTCAAGGTAAACCCAAAGTGTGTAGGAATATGTAGTTTACCTTGACTAGTTATATAGAGGTAAAAGCTACCTGTACCTCTACTAGGATTTTGCATTTGGGTAGCTATCTTGATGTAAAAAAGGTGTGTACTTTTGCAGTGAAGACAAATCCTCAATCTTCATATCCACAAGAGAAATCACTTCTGCAAGCCCTCTTGACTTCAGTGGTGATCTGCATAGGCTTCTTGTGCCCCTACACCTTTCTAAACCACTTTTAAAAAATGAACCTAATTTTTATGATATGTAAAGGGCCAAGTCCTCAGCTGAAATAAATCAGCATAGCTACACAGAAATCAATAGGGCTGATTTACATCAGTGGAGGTCCTACTGTAATGTTTTCAGTAGATCTAGATTCAAAAAATGTTTGATTTTTATGGGCTACATGGCACCATGATAAAGAAGTTTAATTTCAGCTTTTATAGTTTTGACTTTGAAAACTAAAGAGAATTTCTTCTTTTCACTTTAACTGGTAACTTCTGCATTAAAAGTCCAGAACTAAGTATCTTATACCTGGTTAAGCATCACATAACCCATTGACCTGGTAAAATGTATCCCATTAAATGGAATGTATGCTTATTCTGTTCTGACTAAGCAGCAGTCATTACCACTCACTATCATTAGCTAACTCCAGTTCTCTTACACATCCCAATGCAGTGACCGCTGTGATTAAGTGGAGTATACCACATAAACACTGTTTTTGTGGTACATTTTTTTAACATGCTCTAAATATAGTGGAACTAGTTTCATCTGAGTTTCTTGCACTGAAACTTTATCTTAATCTTTCAGGGTTGACAACGTTATTTGACTGCTGACATTAGCATCTTGTGCGTGAATCTAGCCAAGGTTTGGTCCCCTCTCTCAATATTCATTTTTGTTAGTTCTTTGTGTTTATCAGATTTAAGTTAGACCATAATATTTGTTTCCACTAATAAGTATGATTTAAATTTGTTGTTAACAGATACTTACTTAAAATGCCCACACTCAAGTTGTGGCCATCAAACCAAAACTCTGGATATGTAATCAGGGTAATGGAGTTAACTCAGAGTCTCCTGTAGACTTCTGATCAGTTGCCCTAGATGTTTGTTCTTGTTGCAAGTTGTGGATCAGCTGATCTATACAACTTTATATCCTGTGTCTATATACTTACACCATTTACCCTGCAGATCACAGTACGTGGTCAGTTGAATTCATTGTTTTCAGATGGTATAAGCAACACAAACAGCAATCATATGTCCCTTGTGGTTCATGCATGACACAGTGTTTCCTGTTCTTACTTATTTTAAGCAATATATAAGTTCAATGGTTTACTTTATTAGATTCTAAATCCCCATGCAGAGCATGATTTCTTGCTGCAGAAGAAGGGAAGCCATATTTTGAGATACTGGTATTTCTTCCACTGATGGTCCTACAACATTCTTGTCATGTTGTGTACTGAACTCTCATTTCAGGCCCTCAAACTATACTCCCCTTGCAATTGCAGGTGTTCAGGGTTTGTGGTCTTGTGTCTAGAAATCTTTAATCCTGTGACAATGTCACATGTTGACTTGGGTGTATTGAGGGCTTGGATAGAGATAATATCTTCTACTACAGATGCAGAGCTTTTTAAAATAAAGCCTACTGTTGGGTGACCAGATAGCCTAGGGGATTGGTAATAGGATACAGAGCCTTTCATCTCTAGATCATCCATTCAAATGCATCACACATTGATAGTGTCTGAAAGTTGTTACTATCTGATGACCGTTTATGGCTTTAATCCATTTCAAAGTGTTCACACACAACAACCACCATTAAAATTGGGAGTCTCAGCAGAGAGAACCAGGACTGAACGTAGGTGAAGATTAAGCTACTCCTCACCAGTAGATAGAGTCCTCTGTTATGGTTGGAGTGCTTTGATGGAACAGTATGGAGCTTTCACTGCTATGGGCAGTTCTGAACCTGCTCTGGACACAGGACTTCGGACTCCAGGGTCGCTATTCTGACAACTTTTATGAATACCAAATTCATATAGAGTTGTATTAAACATCACCAAAGCCCATTGCTGAGTGAATATGTACCAACTCTTGAGTTCCTAATGGTGAGATCTAGTGTAATAAGAAAAGACTACATAGGTAATATATGAATGATAAAATTTCACAGTGAAGAAGTATAGTAAAAGAAAATATGACCAGAGAAACTGGAAAAATAACAATGACAAAAAGTTTGGATCAAGAGGAAACCAGAAAAGTTTCTGAAGCTTAGTGTAGCAGGCATCACTGACCTCATTTTTCACAATAGTAAGGATAAATATAAAGAAAAGAACGTAATTAAAAAAAAAATACATTATTTTAAATTTCAGATTGTCTACCCCCAACATTCATTTTTCTAACAAACTGGAAGGAAAGGTGGTATAGGTAGAAGAAAGGCAGCATTTGCCCAAATGCAAACATTTCAATCCCTGCCTTCATCCTCCTTCTCCAGGCACCCTCACAGTGGAGAGTTCCTGTTGTCATAGGATTTATTCTAGGGTGCCAGTAGTCCTCTAAGGAGGTAACATTAAATTTGTAATAACCACAGGGAGACAGAACATGCAGTTCTCCATTTTACTCCTTGTGAATGAGGGTGGGTGGAGGCAGCCCATTCCTCTGAAGATCTTTTCTATTGATAGTTGGGTCTGGTTCTCTGGAGAGTTCAGGTACAAAGAGTGTGAGAGCTGGCCAGCTGATCTCAGTACACACTGATAGGTAGGAATGGGAGTGAGAGGAGTATAGACTACTGGACCTTCCTATCCCATCTTCCCAAAAATGTCTTAATGGGTGTCCCAGAGTCCCAAAGTTATCCCCTGGAGGAAAAGAGACAGCATAGATGTCACAGAAGTTCCTGAACCACATTGTTGAGGGTAATGTGTATAGTGGGTGAGGCATAGCCATGGGGACTGTTAGGAAGGGAGAGGAGAGAGAGTAATTAAATATACCATTACTTTGTAACTGGTAAGGTTCACATGGAATTTCATTAGGAGTTTTTGGATTCATGTCAGTGTGAGACTCCTAGCAAAATTCAGGGGTCATGCACCCGGCTGCACTGAAATTGCATGAACAACAATTGGCAGCTTTTACACCGTTCTCGTTCTAAAACTTTGCTATAGTGATGATAGTAACATTTCTTCCAACATGTTTGCCTGAAGAAACAGTCAAAATCTTGTATGGAAAGTATTTGAGAGCAAGGTTGTCTTCAGCAGGCTCTGCTTCCAGTGTGGACGGGGCCAAAACTTCAGCTTCTGTATTTTTGTTGGCAGTCTCTGATAAGTATGGTATGTTGGATCAGGGACAATGGGAACACAGCGCTTCTTGACTCATTTAGAATCTACAGTGGAGTCTGAGAAGTTCTTTTTTACTCTTACATCATTAAAGTCACACTGAAATCAATTTATTGTAATGTAGATTATTGCCTTCATATGATGGAAGATAGTTCAAGGTAAAGAGGAACTTGTAATGTCCCTTTAGGTCAGTGGTTTTCAACCTTTTTTCATTTACAGACCCCCTAATAAATGTCAAATGGAGGTGCAGGCCCCTTTAGAAATCTTAAACATAGTCTGCAGACCCCCAGGGGTCTGCGGACCACAGGTTGAAAAACACTGTATTAATGGTATTTTTGAAGGATGCATAATATGAGTGTTAAAAGTATATTTAAAATACCAAAATGCTTAGAATTACACATTAATTCTATATTAGTAACTGAAGCATGGGAGTGCCTGTTCCAAAAAAAGTAAAATGTTAAAGTGAAGAAGGAACAGAAAACAAAATTAGCACCTTTTAAAATAACTTTTCCTCTTTAAAAAGTAGTTTGTCATTGGCAATTTTAGGTGTGTGGCTAATGTTCATGGGGAAATATTTTTATGTCAGTAGGCCAAATAATTGAAAGATATTGGGTAGCATTTAATAATATAATCAGTGGTTTTAGCTTTGCAGATAACCTGTTGGGGTCGGTGACCTAAGTAGGAAACACACACACATGCCTGAGGAAAATAAAGTATTTATTTCTGGTGTGGTAGGGACTTTTGGTTTTTTGAGCTGAGTAGCTCTGGAGTATTTTTTTGGATCTCAGCCTATTAGATTCCCCAGTGACCTAAAATAAAAATGCAGGGTTCACTTTCAAAGTGGCATTTTGGAATTCACTGTATAACTTGTAAATGAGAATCATGCCCCAAAACTCTATCACTCATATCCCTGAAGCTAAAAAATATTGTGAATCTCAGGCCGTTCATCTAGTGTTAACCTCTCCTTTCTCACATTCTGTTACAACTTATTGAGTCCCTCTATATTTCAGAAGAAGAGAGAAAACCAGGAGCACTCTGAGCCTGTCTGGGTCTTCAGTTGTACTAGAAATTATTTTTGAGAATCCAGAGCTTAATGTGGGAAGCATGTTGCTGTAAAGGCTCTTGCTGTTTCTGAACCAACCAATACCTTTTAGCACAAGCTGTCAAATTGGTATGTGCTGTTAAATATCAAGCACCCAGTCTTTCCAATCATTCAGTGTTGCTTTCAGGCAGATTACTGAGGAGATCCCCCATCAACAAGTGTGAGATGTTTATCTCGTGTGTGTGTGTGCGTGTGTGTGTTTAAATCCAAACCTCTATTGAGCTGTTGCAGACTGTTCTGCTGAAATATCTGTCCATGGGGGGGGGGGGGAGAGGCGGGGAATCACACTTGTAGGTCTGAAGCCTAAGCACTTGCTGGTTTAAAAAAAAGAAGTCCTTGGCACAGAATTTTATTGATTTTTAAAGTACATATCAGTATCTTGGTTTCTGATTTGATTGGGGAATGTGTATCTATTTATATTCAGGTATTTACATATATTGCTTTAATAAAGCACACATACACTTGGTTCCTGAAGTTTCTGTTGGATCCAAATATGGAATCAAGCCATAAAATTCAGAAGCAGATCCAAATTTCAAACACTGCCAAGTCCAGGGTGCTAGCATCTGGGTTTTGGCGTGGTTCCTAGTTGATTCTAATAAACCCAGAATTGGAGCAACAAAAATGAAATTTGTTCATGTTAAACTATTTTGCTGACTTTCAGACTTCCCACTGATTTCAGTGGGAATCAGATGCCTATATACCTTTTAAAAACCTGGCCCTTAAGGGATGTCTAAACTGCAATTGGACACCTGTGACTGACTCGCGCTCGCAGGGATTGGGCTAAGAGCCTGTTTGATTTTGGTGTAGACATTTTGACTACGGCTGCACCAAGCTCTGGGACCCTCCAACCTTGCAGGATCCTTGAGCCTGGGCTCCAGTCCATGGCCAAATGTCTACACCGCAATTAAACAGTCCTTAGCCCCAGTCAGCTGGCATGGGCCAACCGCAGGTTTTTAATTGAAGTGTAGACATACCTTTAGTGACTTCGGCATGTAAGTCTCATTGGAAGTCAATGGAACTTGGACTCTTAAATGCCTTTAGTGCCGTTAGAAAATAGGACTTGGGCACTTTTGAAAATTTTACCCAAGTGTTATACTGAACTTCTAAAGAAGCCCTTTCTGTGAGGTCATTGGCAGCATGGCTCCCCTAAATATATGTTAACTGTTCTAAGCGAACATGAAAATATGAAAGTCTGCAAAGTATTTTAACTTGAACAGTGGGCTGACCTGAACCTTTGTTGGTTTAGTTATTCTTTCATACTTGTTTATCACAGTTCACTTTTGGTACAGAATGACTACAGTACAATATAAATAACAATTATAATGAAGTATTAGTTCAAGCTCAGACATAGGGGTAAACTTCTAGAATGTCCAGCCAAGACTCCAATTTTGCAAGCACAGTTTTAGGCCACAGTTAGTTGTAGCTGCAAATTCTAGCATGTATTCCTATGCCTAAATTCCTGGCATAAGATTGCACCCATGATAATGGAGTCTGTTTTGCATCATCAAGCCCATCATGTTTTTGTTAAATTGAAAATACATAAAACTGAAACTATTGGGTTCAATAAAAATGCTATTGATTTGCACTGAAATTAAGTGTATTTGTAATATGTAGTTGGTATAGAATTCAATAGTAATCCTTGAGAGATTGCTATGGAACTTTCAGACTGACATGTTATAATTAGATACATGTCTCTTATAATTAGACAAAACATAAAATATCAGACATGTAAGGAATTGTTCTCTGTGCATGTGCCATGCTCCTAGACATACCTACCTCCCACCTTGAGCACTACTATTGGAAATGTTGCTTCTCAAGTGACTTACTTTACAAAATAATGGTGGGTGAGGTCATATCTTTTATTGAACCAACTTCTGCTGGTGAAAGACAAGCATTTGAGCCACACAGAGCTCTTCTTCAGACTGAGGGCTAGTCTACACTGGCAACGCTAAAGCGCTGCCATGGCAGGGCTTTATTGTGGCTTGTGTGGTCCTGGCAAAACCACCTCAACGAGAGGTGTAGCTACCAGCGCTGGTGCACTGTTTATACTGGCACTTTACAGCGCTGAAACTTGCTGCGCTCAGGGGGGTGTTTTTTCACACCCCTGAGCGAGAAAGTTGCAGCGCTGTAAATTGCCAGTGTAGACAAGCCCTGACAGGGCTACAACCACGCTGCATACAAAAATATTGGTGTGGCATTCTTGTTTGTCTCTTTGTTTTGTTTTTTGAAATTATTATAAACCACCTTAAATGCTGTGTAACAGATGTTCTATAAGAACAGATTGTATTGTCTGCCCTGTGGAACTCCCTTTTTATGAAGTAATTCATTCTTCACTAACCAGCCACTTTGATGCAATTGGAGGTTGCACACTGCTGTGCGTTGAGAGGTTGGGACTTTCTGCCTACCTATACATGACATTTGCTTATAATATAGCTCATTATAAGCAGGATCTAACTTTGTTATATAGAACAGTGTGTGAGCATTATTCGTTTAGAAGGTTGGTCAATTTATTAGGATTCCAGAAACAGTGGTTCAATCCAGAATGGGTTGTATACTGATCATGGCAAACATTTATTGATCCTGATTAAATATGCATTTGTATGTATTTTAATAATATATACATTTCTGAATATATGTGTTTGGGAGAAGGAGGAGAGAGGCTTTACTGTGTGATTTCTCTCCTCTCAGGTATGCAGCATATATTGCTGCTACTTTGGGATTTTTCTGGTAGCTTTAAAAAAGCAAATCCTCATAAGATGGTCTGCACTCTGCATGGGCTTGATCTGGTACCCACTGAAGTCAGTGGCAAAGCTCTCATTGACTTTATGGGGGAAGGGTTGACTTTATGAGAAATTTGAGGGGAAAATGATTTAAATTTATAAAATATTGCCTTATATGTTCCATGAAATATATGGAAATATCAATTTCAAAAAAATTAATGTAGCTCTCTTACTTTTAGGGCCAAATCCTAGTTCTGTTGAATTAATTGGCAAAATTCCCATTCACTACAATTGGATCAGGAATAAGCCCTTATTAGAATATCTAAACATGTATGGTGAAAACGAGTTTGTAAGAGAAATTGAGTAGATATTAGCAAGGTGACCCTGAAGTCCTTGATTTAACAGAGATTACCTTTAAAGTTAATCATATATGTAACACAAATGAAGAAAAATCACCCCATAAAATGTAAAAGACTAATATACTTAAAGTAACATTTATTCATTGAAAAGTAAGATGGACAGTTGTCACCCCTTGAGGGTCGTAATCTGTAATGTCATTCTTGTTCCAGAAAGTATGGCAGGATCTTAAATCAAGGACCTCAGGGCTGTCTCACTAATGCCTATTTAAATTTCCGTGTCAATACTTTTTCTCTGAAAACAATACATTATTCAGTGAAACCATCAGTTTTTAATGAATCCATTACATTTCTGATGGAGACAACGTATATACTGTATTCTGGCACCAAAGTCAGTGTACTTCTATGAAAATTAAAATATTTCCTTAATCCAATATATATATATATATTGGATCTAGCATCTAGCAATTATATATGCTAGATGCGTTTTTGATTTCCCTCAAACAATTCTGTTATGATGATTGTTGGGTTAAACATCATTGAAGCTGGTGGGCCACCCTTCTTTGATGATAAATATAAGGAACAATTAAGCTCCTTTTTGGAATAAAAAGATGAAACAATAGTAGCTGCTGCCCAAAACTGAGGCTGTGCAGGGGTGGTCAGAAACTGAGCTAGGTGGGCAGAGGGTTTTCGATGGGTGTGTGTGTGTGTGTACAGAGAGGAGGAGATATAGGCCTGGTGTACATGACAAAGGCAGGTAGACATAAGTCACTTTGCATCGACTTATTTGTGCATAGGTCTACACTCAAATTTGTCTCTCACAGACATAAGCACTCCATTACGGTGATGCAGTAACACCACCTCCCCAAAAGGCATGGAGCCATGGTCAATGTACTGCGGTCAATGCAGGACCTAACAGTCCTCCAGCAGCTTTCCTACTATGCTCAACAGTGGCTGCTCTGGTCACATATATAAACTCCACAGCCATACTCCCCATGACTCCAGCTGCAGAATGGTACTGTGTAGCGGTACTCTAAAGCTGAAGTGTCAATAAGCATGTCTTATTTAAAACTCTTATGGGAATAAGGGAAAGGAGTTCTGAAACTTATCTTTCATTTTCCATTGTGACTGTAAATATGATACACCTGTCTGTTTTACCTGGAGCTGCTGCCATTGCAGTCTTGAGGGCTGCTCCCTCTACATCCACAGAATGCCTGACCCTGATGAGGAGGGGAAAGAAGTGGACTAGGGAGGACATTTTTGCTGAGATCCTGCAAGCCAGTGCTGCACTGGACTGTAAACAGAAGGGCTGGAGGGTGAATATAGCAGACAGACTGGTGAAGGAGGGAGCAGACAGGAGATATGCCCAGGAATCCCAGCAGGAACAGGAGAAGGAGATGCACAAGGACATAATGGGGCTTCTCAGACAGCCAACACAAATGCTGTAGACCTACAAGTCCAATAATCACAGGCTCACTTCCCTTTGAAGTCAATGGTGAATTCCATTTCAGCAGCTCCCTAACATTCCACTTGGCATCCTGGGCTGCATCCCCACCCCTACCACTGCATGCCAGGGGTCATTAAAGAAAACCACAGCTTCATATATGCTGACCTGTGAGAGGCCCAGTTGGAGTATGTTTGGCAGAAATGGACTGAAATAGATACAAATATTTTCTACCATTCTAATTTTAAAGTTCTGTTATATTAATTTATTTTATAAGTTTGCACTGTATTGTTTTTAATTGTGCATTAATGTTTGGCATCGCTTTTGGTATGCAATACATTTTTATTTATTGGAAATAAATTACTTCACAATACATTGCAAAATGCCTAGTGGTACTCAAAGCACACATTACTTGTAATAGAACTCATAGGTTCAGTGAAAAACACAGTGTAATAAGTATAGATATAAAGCAAGGACCACATAATTCATAAGTTCATTAAAAAAACATGTGAAATTCATAAATGTACATTAAGCCCTACAACTTCCTAACAGCCTCCAGAATTTTAGGGCCAAGTACAGCAGTCTAACATGCCACATTACTGTACCAGATTGTTAAAGTGCTCTTTCAATGGATTCCTCGGCTGCATAGTTCTGCGTTGAACTCTACTAAGGGCCTTGGGTCTGGCTGTTCAAAGTCACCAGACAGCCATTCTACCTCCTCCCTCATAACTATGGTAATATGTATATCACGAGCCTCATTTTACTGGTGGAGAAACTGAGGCACAGATCAGTGAACGAGTTACCCAAGACCACACAGCGAGTCAGTGTCAGAGCAGGAATTTATGTCTCAGACCACTGGACAATGCCCCACCAACACATACATAACCATGGCAAAGTAGCCCTTTCTGTTGATATACTCTGTGGCAAGATGGTCTGGTGCCAGAAGAGGGAGATGCCTGCTGGCTATTACCCCACCACAGTTCAGGAACCCCCATGGCTGCAAATCCATCCACAATGTTGTGTACATTGCCTAGAGTCACAGTCTGGCTTAGCAGGATACAATTAATGGCCCTATACACTTGCATGACAGCAGCCCCCACTGTGGATTTTCCAACTCCAAAATGATTTCCCACTGACTGATAGCAATCTGGCATTGCAAGCTTTGACAGTGCAATTGCCACTCGGTTCTCAACTGTAAATGCAGCTCTCCTTCTGGTGTCCATGCGCTGGTGAGCTGGTTTGAGCTTGGCACACAGATCCAGGTGTGTGGTCTTTCACATCCAAAAGTTGTGCAGCCAGTGCTCATCATCCCAAAGGAGCAGCACTCCACCATCTGCATCTGCTCTGTGAATGCCAACAACAATCTTGAATTGTTTTTTGCTATGTCCCTTAGCAATCTGTTCTCAAAGGGCTGGTCCACACTACCCGCCTAATTCGGCGGGTAGAGATCGATCTTCTGGGATTGATTTATCGCGTCTCATCTGGACGCGATAGATCGATCCCAGAAGCGCTCCCCCGTCGACTGCGGAACTCCTGCTCACCGAGAGGAGGAAGCGCTGTCGACGGGGGAGCCTGCCTGCGCCGCATGGACCCGAAGTAAGCACTTTTAGTTCGATATAGGAAACGTCGACTTCAGCTACGCTATTCTCGTAGCTGAAGTTGCGTTTCCTATATCGATCCCCCGCCCCAGTGTGGACCAGCCCAAAGAAATCATCATGTCCCCTATTGTGGTACTTCCTGCGGCTCTGCAAATACCAGAGGATCGTTAATTCTGTGTTTGCAACGTTCATGACAATAGTGCAGAGTTGTTCAGGCTCTATGCTTCTGTCAGAGATGGCAGGCAGAAACAAGTGCAGTGACAGTTTGTGGGATTTTAAAAAAAAGGTATGAAAATTATGGGACAGGGATGGCATTATGGGATGAAAAAAGTTGCATGATGGGAACTTGACCCATTGCTCCCTCGCTCCGACATGACTCATATGGGCTCCACAATGCATTATGAAAATTCTCCAAAAGGCATTGTGCTATAGGGTGGCACGCAGCACATCCACCCTGGTGCACCTCAATGTGCATTGACACAAGCACTCCTTGTGAATATGTGCAGCAATGACACAAGTATTCATGTGCACAAGTGATACGCTAACTACAACAGCTTTATGCCAGCATAACTTGCATCAAACAAAGTTTGTAGTATAGCCATGGCCATACACAGGGAAGACAAAGAAGGCAGCAAGGAAGCACCAGCCACAGCCACAGCAGTACTGGTAGCATGACCCTGAGAAAAACAGGAGAGAGCGCCCGGGCTAAGAGCTGGCTGGAAAGGGGCTTGGAACTGGGAACAAAGGATTGTCTCCTGAAGTTTGATTCCTACCGTGTTCAAGGAAACAGGACTTTATAAATAAACAAGATTGCATCGTAGAAATACCTGACTCCATCATCAGTTTTCCCCCCTAATGGAAACAATCTGCAAGACCCTGAATTTTGGCTATCTGCAAGGGTCAAAAGCGGTAACAGTATATTTCTTATGCAGATACATTTATATGACTCAGTCCATTTTAGTAACATGGGTAGACTGTATCATTTAGGCATAACCTTAATTAAGAGTCAGGGTGGAGTTGCATAGCTCCAGCAAGAGCACTATGGATGATTATGCCTCTGAAGCACTATCCTCCTCTCAGCTGTCCAGTTAATTTCTGTGGAAGTGAAAATCTATGCTGTTTCTTGAGATTGTGAAGTCTGCTCCCCCAGGTGTTCCTGTCCTGCCTTACGTGATCCTGCCTCTTCTGTCCCTTTTTGGCATAATGTGTGCTCTGGATATAGTTGGAGAGAATAATTCCTGCACACTCTTGACTTCAGGAACTACGATAGTTCCTCATCTGTGTGGGCTTTTTGCCATCTTCTTGCAGAAACTGCAAGGAAAATCTTGTGTGTAGCACTCAGTTCTGATTCCACTGATGTCAAGGGCAAAACTATTAACGTAAATGGGAGCTGAACAGAGCCCATAAGAAGTAGGGTTGGGCCTCTTTCATTAATGGGAACCATTACCCTTTGAATAGGGTTGCCAACTTTTCTGATTGCAGAAAACCGAACACCTTTGCCTCAGCCCTGCCCTTCTCTGAGGCCCTGTGCCCTGCTCACTCCATCCCCTCTCCCTTGGTCTCTCGCTCTCCCCCACCCTCGCTCACTCACTTATTTTCATTGGGCTGGGGCAGGGGTTTGGGGTGCGGGAGGTGTGGGAGTGCAGGCTCTTGGATGGGGCCAGAAATGAGGCGTTTGAAGTGTTGGAGGGGGCTCTGGGCTGGGGCAGGGGATTTGGGTGCGGGAGGGGGGGTGAGGGCTATGGCTGGGGTGCAGGCTCTGGTGTGGGGCCGAGGATGATGGGTTTGGGCTGCAGGAGGGGGCTCTTGGCTGGAGCCGAGGGGTTTGGCGTGCAGGATGGAGGGCGGACTCTAGGAGAGAGTTTGGGTGTGGGAGTGGGTTCTGATCTGGGATAGGGGGTTGGGGTGTGGGCTCTGGGCAGTGCTTACCTCAGGCGGCTCCCCGAAGCAGCTGGCATGTCCAGCTCCTAGGCGGAGAGGCTAAGGGGCTCAGCGTGCTGCCCTCACCTGTAGGTGCCATCCCCGCAGCTCCCATTGGCTGGGAACCATGGCCAATGGGAGCTGTCGCTCGGGGCGGAGGTAGCACACAAGCCTCCCTGGCCACACCTCTGCCTAGGAGCCAGACATGCTGGCCACTTCCTGGGAGCCACACAGAGCCAGGGCAGGCAGGAAGCCTGACTTAGCCCCACTATGCTGCCTACTGGACTTTTAGTGGCCTGGTCAGCAGTGCTGACCACAGCTGCCAGGGTCCCTTTTTGATCAGGCATTCTGGTCGAAACCTGGACGCCTGGCAACCCTAACTTTGAAGTCTATGGGGTTTTGCCTGAGTAAGGAGTGTAGGATCAGACCCTTATCTGCTTATAATAGCAAAACTGAAAAACTTGAGATTTTCATTTTGGTTATTCCCTGTATTCTCTTACTTTAAATGATTCCACATAACTGTGGATTACAAGAGCTCAAGAACCGTCTTCTTTGCATCCTGCTTAATCAGGCTACAGCTCTGTTTTGCTCCTCTTTTCTAGCCAATGTTATTTGCACAGCTACAGAGCTAAAAGTTTTGAGATTTTAGACACAGGCCTGAGAAATCCCACAAGATTCCAATTCTCAGTCTTAAAGCCTGAAATTAGGCAGATCAGATTAACTTTAACAACTCATTTTTTCCAGATATCACTTTTTCCCCTTTAAAGTTGCAATTATTTTGAAATGAAGAGAAACAAATGGACTTTTATTTAAAACCAATGCACATATGTTACAGTATAAACAATTTGGACTGAAACTTCTCTGTGTTTTGAAAGCCAATACATTTTCCTAACCAGTTTATTTCAACTGAAAGTGATGTTTGCTGAAACCATTTGAACACTCTAGGCAAGATCCTTAGTTGGTGTAAATGGGTGCAGTTCTGTTTATGTCACTATTAGAGGATCTGGCCCTCTATCTCTAGTGGGAAGGCTTTTCAACTGAGGGCCCCTTCAGAATTTGCTCCCTGGATCTCTATATTGCATTGAATGTTCCCAGTAGACCCATTGGATTTCAGTGTGGAGCAGCCACAGAGGGGCCCAGTGAATATTGGTGTGACATCTTCAGAAGAGGAGAGGAACCAACAGACTTGCACAGATTTAGGAGCTGAAAATGAAAAAGCGGAGAAACAATGTGTTTTGAGTACAGGCAGTGCTCAGACTTACAACACAATTGGTTCCTGAAAATTGCATTGTAAGTCGAAACGTGTAACTCGGAACCGCAATCCACTCCATTGCAGGACCAAGTGCCGTAAAGTTGAAACCGATTGTCATAAGTCGAATCAGGGTGTCAATTCAGAAATGTCGTAAGTGCCGTTCGTTGTAAGTTGAATGTTGTCAAGTCGAGGACTGCCTGTAATCTGAACATCTGAGTGTTTTGGGTTCACTAATGCTTGTTAACAGGTAACACTTGCATTTTTTCCATTTTATTTTTATCTTTATTTTTGCACATGTAAAATATTTGCTGAGGTAGTTTCTGACTTCTGTCCTTATTAGCAATGGTGAAGGATAAGCCTTAATACCAGTTTCAATGAATATAGCCCAACACTTCCGTATTTTTACTCAGTGGCTTTGGGCAGCTTGAGCCTTTCTTAATTAAAACATCACTGGCTTTTTGTGAGGGGAAAAAAAAAACAAAAAATGTAAGTAAGAGTATAGATCAATAGTTTTTTCCACAAGATGATAAGAAATTGTTGGGAAATTAAGCATTGGTTTGGAAACCTTGTGATAATCCTATTGACTTAAGATCATGTGCTTAAAGTTAAGCATGTGCTTAAATATCTTCCTGAATCAGGGTCTCAGAAACTGAGATATGGAATGAAAAAAACAACACCCCTCTCCTCATCTCCTCTGAGTCCCCTTGGATTCATTGACTGGCACTGAAGTAAAAAATCTACAGTTAAATACGTCGAACCTGGTAAGCTGAACACCATAGTAAGAGGCAGGAAAAGTGAAACATTTATTGACATCACCATTTAGAAGAGGAGGAAAAATATGTAAAAGCTTTATCAGAAAAAATAGTGCACACTGAAGAGAAATTTCAGGGATCAGTAATTTTTGAATAGGTATGGTAGAGGAGTATGTCACAGTAGAGACACCTCAGGCATTTTATATTACATCCCAGAGATAAATTATTTTAAGGACACAACTGATCTGGTGCCTATGTATTTCTATCTTTTCTTTTTGAATTAGCATTCGTCCCCTACAAATGCCATTTTTAGAGTCTATGCTGTTCACACAGTATCAAGAAAGAGAGAGGAAATACATTATTTATAAGGGATTTCATCTATAATGATTATCTGAAGAAGACATTAACACAGTAGGAGGTACTGAAGGCACTGGGTCATGGAAAGATCAAAATAAATGATGGAGTGAAATTCCACCTGAATGTTGTAGAACATAGATTTAAAGTTACTTAACTATAACTTTAGTAAGAGCAATAAATAATTGGTTACAAAACAAACAATTCCTACTCCCTGAAAATTGCTGTTATTCTCCTCTTGTACCCAGAGATGTGCCCAGTGGCAAATACTACCTGCTTCAACCAATGCTGATTACTAATAAGAAAAAGATTAAATATAAAAAACCCCTTAACCTCAGCTTTTTGCAGATAGCAATCAATGTTATATTGCAGAATAATAGCTACTGCTATTTATAAAGGGCCAAATTCTCTGTTGATGTAAATTGGCAACATAGTCAATTTATACCAGCAGAGAAGTTGGCCCATAGATTAAACATTTACTTTACTTTTTAAAAATATTTTAAATTTGCACTTGAGAAGTTTCTGTCTTTAATGATTTTTTTATTGCAAAAAACATTCTGTGACATATATCACAGAGATACATTTGACATATCACTGGTGTGATGCATCACTAGAGATGTAGGAACCTAATGTGACTAATGTCAGTGTATGAGCTGTTTCATTTCTATATTATCAGTGTAGTGAAGATTAAAGAAATATAGTAGTTAAAAAGTCAGATAAAAAGGGTCCTTTGTTAAAAACACACACAGAAATTCTTTTATCCTCAGGTAGAAGAGTCTAATTTTTGTGATTTTTACCATTGAAGAAATTTAATTTTTATTTTTTTGTTGCCAACTCTCTGTTACATGTCCAGTTTAATGTTGTTTTACATTTAAAAAAATGACTAGGTTTGGAAATACCTGATTTGCCCCAGGGTATTATTGGTAATCTTACCTGGCAACTTGGGGTTTACTCAAACACGATACCTATAAAAAACATCAGAGATTAAGAAAGATATTGAAAGGGCAAGAGACTTCCTAACCTTTAAAAAATGACAGACTCCATTGCACAATATTCACTAGTTCTACTTTTAAATGGCACAGATAATGTTAAGAAAAATATACCTTAAGACAAACTGCATTTATTTTTTGGATGTTTTATATTACATATCCTCTTCTGGAAGTTGATTGATACAATGTATGAACATTTCTCAGGGTCTGACTGTATTTCTAGCAATTTGGATTATATCTTCCCTCTCCCCCTGCTTTAATTTTCTCTATTCCCCAACCCCTTTCATCCCTTTCCATTTTGGGAGAATAGGGTCAGGCAAACAGGCAGATATTGATTGTGCAGGACTGCAGGCCAGAAGTGTATTTTGAGGAGGGATTTGAAAGAGGAAAGTTGAGGATGCAGGCCACACTGGATTAGCAGGGTTGTTCCATGCTTGGCAGAAAGGCACAGGCATTAGTATGAAGGATAGGGTTGCCAGGTGTCCAGTTTTTGACTGGAACAGCTAGTCGAAAAGGGACCTTGGCGGCTCTGGTCAGCACTGCTGACCGGGCTGTTAAAAGTCTTGTTGGCGTGGGGCTGGCAGGCTCCCTACCTGGCTCCGACATGTGCCCGGAAGCAGCGACATGTGCCTTGGCTCCTAGACAGAGGGATGGCCAGGGGGGCTCCGGGCGCTGCCCCCGCCCCAAGCACTGGCTCTGCAGTGGCTCCCATTGGCCAGGAACCACGGCCAATGGGAGCCATGGGGGCAGTGCCTGCGGGCAGAGGAAGTGTGCATTCCATAGAACCGCCTGGCCGCCCCTGCGCCTAGGAGCTGAGAAACATGTTGCCGCTTCTGGGAGCCACCCGAGGTAATTGCCGCCTGGAGCCTGCACCCCACACCTCCTCCCACACCGCAACCCCCTGCCTCAGCCATGAGCCCCCTCCCACACCCAAACTCCCTCTTGGAGCCCACACCCCCTCCTGCATGCCAACCCTCTGCTCCAGCCCTCAGCCCCCTCCTGCACCCCAAACCCCTCATCCCCAGCCACACCCCAGAGTCTGCACCGCCAGCGGGAGCCCTCACACTCCCCCCATGCCCCAACCCCCTGTGCCAATCTGGAGCCCCCTCCTGCACCCTGAACCCCTCATTTCTGGCCCCACCCCAGAGCCCGCACCCCCAGACCAGAGCCCGTACCCCTTCTCACATCTGAACCCCCTGCCTCAGCCCGGAGCCTCCTCCCACAGTCTGAACACCTGGGACCCAACTCCCAGTCCAGAGCCCCCTCCTGCTCCCCGGCCTGACCCCAGAGCCCACACCACCAGCCAGAGACCTCAGCCCCCCGCAACGCTTTGCCCCAGCCTGGAGCCCCCTCCTGTATCCCAAAACCCTCATCCCCACCCCCAGCCCAGAGCCCATACTCCCTCCTGCACCCTACCCTCTGCCCCAGCACAGTGAAAATGAGCGATTGAGGGTGGGGGAGAGCGAGTGACATTGGGATGGTGGATGGAGTGAGCAGGGGCAGGGCCTCAGAGAAGGAGCGGAGTCTCGGGGCAGGGCAAAGGTGTTCGGTTTTGTGTGATTAGAAAGTTGGCAGCCCTAATGAAGGACTTGACCCAAAGCCCATTGAAATCAATGTGCTCTAAATCAGACCTAAAGGTAGCAGTAGGGCAAGAAGAATTAGGAGAGCCTAAGGTTTTAAGAAGGGAAGTAGAAGGAGACAAGGAAAGAGATATAAGATGGGGCAGTGTTCTAAAGCATTTTAACAGTAAAGACATGGGGTGAAACCCTGCCCCACTGAATTTTGCTATTGACTTCAAATTTCCAGTGAATATCTTGTTATTGATTCAGTTCAAATTTAATAACAAGGAATATAATAACAAGTTCAAATGGTATCAAAGGCAAAGAAAACTACATCACCAGCTCTGTGACATTTATAGTATAGTCTATATTTGTCTTGGCCCACCTTCCAAAGCTACTTCAGTGGTAATGTCACCATTTTAGTGTTTCACTATTTCTGTTATAAACATTTGTTTTATTTTCTGTAACTTAAATGTAAGGTATCTTTAATTGCCATTAACTTGCCATTACACTTATTGTGGAAGGTATATTTGTGGTATTCACTTCCATTCTTACTCAATCTGTCTAAGATGCAAACAACAGATAAATTAGAGATGAATGTGTTTACCAAACAAGGAAACTAAATTTCTTCTTCTGTGTTGCATCATTCCTTTCAGGTGCTTGTAATTGTAAACATCCCGTGTTTTTAATTCCTTGTCCGCTTAATCTCATTAGGAGAATATCAGACGTTAAATCTTTTAAGTAGCATTAGAGTATGTGTTCATCCATAACATATGAGGATGCTAGTTAGTTCTTATCACTTAGATTTTACATAGGGCATGCTGTTCTGTGAGTTACTGTGTTGAAAACAGAGGTTTGCTTCCATGAAGATTTTGCTGGCAATGAGTGCTGTGAATTAAAATATCAGTGTTACAAATCAAACTGACAGTACAAATTACAGAGAGTAAGATGGGTGTTGGGGGGGGGAAAGAGGGAGAGACAATCTGACACTGCTGGATTATCAGCCTTGACAATGAGAGAACTTCAATACAAGGCTAAAGTCTTGTATGCAGAAATGGGCGTCACAATGCAACTGCTGTGATCAGTTGATACAATTACTCTTGTGTACAAGGTCATAGGCTATAAGAGATAAACGTACAAGGGGAAGCTATAAAACCTCTTCTCTAAATGGTCTGCTTTTGGAGCATCATATAGCTTTCAATGGAACACATAATCCACATATACTGTAACTTGGGAAACATCTCAATTCCTAGTAATGTCAGTTTTGACTAATTTTAGCAAAAAGGTTTAATATACTGCCCTCCATGCTCTTTATCCTTCCCACCCTTCTTTCTTCCTCCCTTCCTCCCTTTCGCTGTCTGGCACTTGTTTGCTCACCCATTCGTGGCATCTTACACCATCCAGCCTATAGCATAAACATAAATGCAAACTAATTAATAATTTTAGAAGACATGGAACAAACAAGTGATGGGCCCATTATCCCCCTGACTCCTTTGCCTGCATGATGTGCCCTCTTTCCCCACCATCCTTCATCTGATTTTTGCCTTTTAAGATTGTAATCTTTTTTGGGACAGGGTCCATATATTCATACATGAGTTTGTTCAGCATCTAATATGATGATTGAAGCCTGTGGGTACAACTGCAGTATAATTTTATGTGGGGTCTCAGTAGTCTATGGATAACAAAAAACACAAAAATGCAGAGGATCAGATTCTGAGGCTACTGGCCAGCCCTCATTCCTTGACCAACAAGGACTGGGAATGCTGTCTTACCTATTAATAATTAATTGTCTTTGGACCTAGGAGCCCTAGTCATGGACCAGGACCATGTTGTGCTAGGTGCGATATAAATACAGAACAAAAAGACAGTCTTTGTTCTAAAGATCTTGCAATCTAAGTTATTGCCTGGAAAGAGAGACAGTACCTCTATATTGCTCTGCTGTGATCTGTGTTAGCTTTAGTACATTGGTGATGGGGTCTTTAGGGGTCATGTCCAACTTTCCTTAGCTAAAGATAGAACAGCACAAGATCTTGAGAGTGAGAAGAGTCAAGGAAAACCATTGGTGGAGCTCTGAGGACTTTCTGAAACTTCTTGAAAGAAAACTTGCCATTGTAGTGTTAGCTGTGTCCATCAAGGTAGAGAACAGATATGGATATAAAAGAGATTGTTTATTAAAATCAGTGGGCACAGTCCAGAGAGGGAATGCAGTTGTGTTTGGCTCTTTTGCTCCCTAACTAACTAAATGCCTCCTGTGCTGTGTAATGTCTCCTTAAATCCTGGCCTGGATTAAGCATTCTGGAAGGGACTGCTGACTACAGTGATACTGATTTTTTTTCTACAAATATTAAAGTAAATAATTCTTCTTAGAAAGGACAAGAATGGACAGTGTATGCTCTGATCAGTCTGTAGATCCCCTGATGTAAACTTAATTTTATCCACAAATCTATGGAGGTATCTGCGACATTTTGTTCTCTGTAGATGCAGTTAATCTACAGTTCATTTTACTATTGTGCACACTTTTCCATGGTAACCTGGGAAGCTGGACTTGTGTTGCCTACTTCATTTGAAATAATAAACTGCACTTTTGTTAAGAACACAGATAAGGCACAAATTGTGTTTCATGTGCATGAAGACCAAAGTTCTATTTTGTAAAATCTCCTGGCTGTTGGTGAAAGCTATCATGAACCTTTTTTTTTGTCCTACCATCCAAATGTGGCTAAAATATCTGTTCAGCAAAACACCTTTTTTTCTGTCTGATAATCCTAACATTTATAGATGGCTGATTTGTCTATTGCAAGTACTGTGAAACCGTGTTTAAAGATTTTAGGATCTTTTTAATCCCTTCCCTGATAAGAAACCCTTGCCTGAAAGCTGGGGGGGAAAGGTCCATCTGTCTTGCACCATATGTGTGTACACTGTAAAACCAGCAAACACAGCACAGTTTGCTGATAGTAATGAGTTCAATTTAGTCATACATTGGGATACACAGTATTGCTATTGTTATAGAGCTTTCACACATCTGAGAGGCAGGTATTGCTAGTTACCTATTAGAGGAAAATCTGTGGGTCAAAAACAAATAAAAGAAACACTTTGAAGAAGTTCAGTGTAACGCTTTCAAACTGTTCTGAAAAGGTAATATAAAAATTTATGTGATGAATATAGAGAAGTATCATTTAGCACATTGCTTGTATGTTTTCCTGTTTTGAACATAATGGCCATGATTCCCTTCTCACTTTGCACCATTATGCATTATGAGTAAATCCATTGAAGTCAATGGATATACACCCATGTAGAGGAGATTCAGGCTCTGTATTTTGAATTCAGTCTGGTACAATATGCTAATATATCACTAATCTGTTTCTCCTTGGTGGGGGATAAAATCAGTACCCCAAGGATACTAGAAGAAAATGTTGCTTATCTATGTATATGTGACTAGCCACTTTGGTTGTAGCTCCTACTAAACCCATATGAAAAAGTTTACTTGAATTGCAAAAGTAATCATAGCCAACCCGAAATAATTCTTTCACAATATTTTGTCATAAACTGTCCTTTGACATTTTTGGTCAACTCTATGTTCGTTTTTCTGACTATCTCGCAGCAGCTGGTAAATTCCGAGTTTTAACAATGCTTGCCTGGAAAAGTCAGATGGTGCAAATCACATTATATTTTCAGTGTGATCTCTTCTGTTCCACTTTAGTTAATCTGCATGAACTGGTTGTAAATCTATAGTCAAGATTCAACCAAGGGAAAGTCAGTATCATTCAAAACTAAATTTTTTCAAATGACAAACTTGAAGCTAAAGCACAGTGTCAAAGCTGGGTTGTAGGCAGCCATACCTAGTGGTCAAAGCTGGAGTCCACAGTCAGGAGTCAAGCATCAGCTAGGTCAGGATACTGGGAGATCAGCAGCAGGAGACAAACTTGGAATCGGAAGCGCAAGTTCGTAAGCAGAGTCAGGCCAGGTCAGGAAATCAGGGAGTCAGAGGCAGGAGACTAACTGGAGATCAGAACCACAAGTCAGAGGTCAGAAGCCAAGCTGGGTCAGTATGCCAGGAAATCAAATTGGGGGGAACAGGAGTGGGAGGGTATGCAGTCCAGAGCAGAGTGGATCTCTGTTGTTCAGACAGCTTCCTGTTCCTGTTGCTGGTTTAAATAGGGCCAGCAGGCCAATCGGCTGCTTTAGGACTTTGCTAATAGGACATCAGGGCAGAGCCTCAAATGGGCTGGGTTTCATGAGTCCTGGGTCAGCAGGCTGCCAAGTGGAGGGTTGAAGAGTGGCTGCTCCTGTGGACCTGGGTTCGAGGCCTAAGACTCATAACATCACCACCTCCCCTAGAGGAGCCCTCTGGGCAACATGGGTCCAGCGTTTTCAGGGTGACTTCTATGGAAGGCCTGAACCAAGCCAGTGAATGTTCTCCACTGGCTTCCACATGCATTCCTCTGGGCTGTAACCTTCCCAGTCAATCAGGTACCACAATTTGCCCCACTTGACCTTGGAACTGAGGACTTTGTGGATAATGTATTCCTCCTGACCTTGTACTTGCATTGGTGAGGGCAGTGATTGGACTCTATGGGGAAATGTGTTCTTAGTGTAGGGCTTAGGAGTGAGACGTGGAATATAGGATGGACTCTGAAGGAACTGGAGCTTGAAAGTGACTGGGTTGATTTGTCACCAAATCCAATACGGGCCAAAGAACTGGTAGTTTAGTTTCCAGGAGGGTCTGTCTATGCAGAGGGGTTCTGTATAAAGCCATAGTTTTTGTCCTACAGAATAGGCTGGACCTTGATGCCTATGCTTGTCTGCATGCATTTTGTAGTCCTCCTTTGCTTTCCCAAGGTGTCCCTTTACCTCTTCTTGGGTGTGATGGATGCATTGTACTAGGTCCAAGGCTGATGGGTTGGGGGAGGATGTTGGTAGTTGTGGTGAAATCGGGAGTGGTAGTTAATAAAGAAGGTGCTGTGGCTTGTGAATGCACGATCTGCATTATAATATGAGAACTCAGCATATGGTAATAGTGCAGACCAGTCATCCTGGTGATGGTTGGTGTAGCATTGTAGGTACTAGTCTAGGATGTGTTTGATTCTTTCTGTTTGGCCATTTGACTGAGGATGGTGTAAATGGTGAATTCTTTGTAACTTGAAGTCTTTAAACCATGATTTTGGTAACTCAGCCAGAGGTTAGGGGTCTATTACAGGAGTGGGTGGGTGAGGTTCTGTTGCCTGCAATGTGCAGGAGGACAGACTAGATGATCACAGTAGTCCCTTCTGACCTTAAAGTCTATGAGTCTATGATAGGCAGATGACAGGTGCATGGAGACCCTTAATAGACACAGGGCCTCATGCCAGAAGCTGGCAGTGAACTGGGGTCTCTGGTCGGAGGTGATATGAAACAGGAGGCCATGAAGATGCTCTACATTGTTTATCTACAGCCAGGCGGTTTCCCCTGTGGAGGGTAGACCCATGCAAGGAATGAAGTGGGCCATTTTTGAAAAGAGATCCAACGCTATCAGGATGCTCATGAAACCACTGGATTCTGGTAGTTCCACCACAAAGTCCAAAGAAATGGCCTCCCTGGGCTGACATGGGGCATCCAGGGGTTGGAGGATGCCACAGGGTTTCTGGCATGGGATCTTGGTGCAAGCACACTCCTGGCAGGAAGCAACAGAGATCTTTATTGTGGAGCATATAGAGGGCCACCAGGAGTACCAGGACGTTAATCGTTGGGTTTTATATTGCCCCAAGTGTCCTGCCAGGGTGGAGTTGTGGCATAATTGAAGAACTGCTACTCTTACAGGTCAGGGGGTAACATAGATGCGGTCCCTTACGAATGTGATCCCCTCCCAGGTGTCATGTGGTTCTTGCTTGATAATGGCTCTCTTCTCAGGTGGAATTCCAGAGGCAGAGGTGATGAGCGTAAAGAGGTCCCAGTGGTGGATCACACTGAGGAAGTTATGGGACTTGAGAACATGGGCTGATTCCAGACTGAAACATGGTTGTTCCTGTGGACTTGGGTTCAACACCTGAAGGTCATGATGCACAGGGGTTGAGCACTGGGTTCTATTCCAGGCTCTCCAATAGACTTCTTTTGTGATGTAAGACAAGTCACTTAACCTCTCAGTGCATCAATGTTCATACCTGTAAAATTGGTATAATACTTAATTATCCACCTCAGAGAGGTGTTGTGAGGCTAAATTTATTAATATTTGTAAATCATATTGAGATTCTCAGGCAGAATGTACAAAAGTTGAACAAAGCACCCACGAGCAAGATTTTTATGCTATGAAATACAACATTTTTGGGTAGAAAAGAATGGACACTCAGAATGGATAGTAATTCTGAGGTAGTACTAAGAAATCTGGAAACTTTTTAATTGTGTGCACAGAGGGACCAAAGAGTGAATGGGGATTATACTCCTACTCTAAGAAGCGGTCTCTTCACTTCATGGCTAAGACATGGGGAGTGTAAGGACCCTCATATTGCCACTGTCCATACTGCACTTGTTCTATGAGTAGAAAGAGGACATGAGCTTTCAGGGATGTATATCTGGCATCTGTCAGAAGCACTCAATTTTTTTTCTCTCTCTCTGACATGCACGCTGGTCTCTTGTTTGTTAGCTTTTGCATTAGTGAATTCTGGTGGGTCTAACTTTGAAAATTCATAGAATCATAGAATCATAGAATATCAGGGTTGGAAGGGACCTCAGGAGGTCATCTAGTCCAACCCCCTGCTCAAAGCAGGACCAATTCCCAACTAAATCATCCCAGCCAGGGCTTTGTCAAGCCGGGCCTTAAAAACCTCCAAGGAAGGAGACTCCACCACCTCCCTAGGTAACGCATTCCAGTGCTTCACCACCCTCCTAGTGAAATAGTGTTTCCTAATATCCAACCTAGACCTCCCCCACTGCAACTTGAGACCATTGCTCCTTGTTCTGTCATCTGCCACCATTGAGAACAGCCGAGTTCCATCCTCTTTGGAACCCCCCTTCAGGTAGTTGTAGGCTGCTATCAAATCCCCCCCCCCCCATTCTTCTCTTCTGGAGACTAAACAATCCCAGTTCCCTCAGCCTCTCCTCATAAGTCATGTGCTCCAGACCCCTAATCATTTTTGTTGCCCTCCGCTGGACTCTTTCCAATTTTTCCACATCCTTCTTGTAGTGTGGGGCCCAAAACTGGACACAGTACTCCAGATGAGGCCTCACCAATGTCGAATAAAGGGGAACGATCACGTCCCTCGATCTGCTGGCTATGCCCCTACTTATACAGCCCAAAATGCCGTTAGCCTTCTTGGCAACAAGAGCACACTGTTGACTCATATCCAGCTTCTCGTCCACTGTGACCCCTAGGTCCTTTTCTGCAGAACTGCTACCTAGCCATTCGGTCCCTAGTCTGTAGCTGTGCATGGGATTGTTCTGTCCTAAGTGCAGGACTCTGCACTTGTCCTTGTTGAACCTCATCAGGTTTCTTTTGGCCCAATCCTCTAATTTGTCTAGGTCCCTCTGTATCCGATCCCTACCCTCTAGTGTATCTACCACGCCTCCTAGTTTAGTGTCATCGGCAAACTTGCTGAGAGTGCAGTCCACTCCATCCTCCAGATCATTAATAAAGATATTAAACAAAACCGGCCCCAGGACCGACCCTTGGGGCACTCCGCTTGAAACTGGCTGCCAACTAGACATGGAGCCATTGATCACTACCCGTTGAGCCCGACGATCTAGCCAGCTTTCTATCCACCTTACAGTCCATTCATCCAGCCCATACTTCTTTAACTTGGCAGCAAGAATACTGTGGGAGACCGTATCAAAAGCTTTGCTAAAGTCAAGGAATAACATATCCACTGCTTTCCCCTCATCCACAGAGCCCGTTATCTCATCATAGAAGGCAATTAGGTTAGTCAGGCACGACTTCCCCTTGGTGAATCCATGCTGACTGTTCCTGATCACTTTCCTCTCCTCTAAGTGTTTCATAATTGATTCCTTGAGGACCTGCTCCATGATTTTTCCAGGGACTGAGGTGAGGCTGACTGGCCTGTAGTTCCCCGGATCCTCCTTCTTCCCTTTTTTAAAGATGGGCACTACATTAGCCTTTTTCCAGTCATCCGGGACCTCCCCCGATCGCCATGAGTTTTCAAAAATAATGGCTAATGGCTCTGCAATCTCATCCACCAACTCCTTTAGCACCCTCGGATGCAGCGCATCCGGCCCCATGGACTTGTGCACGTCCAGTTTTTCTAAATAGTCCCGAACCACTTCTTTCTCCACAGAGGGCTGGTCACCTTCTCCCCATATTGTGCTGCCCAGTGCAGCAGTCTGGGAGCTGACCTTGTTTGTGAAGACAGAGGCAAAAAAATCATTGAGTACATTAGCTTTTTCCACATCCTCAGTCACTAGGTTGCCTCCCTCGTTCAGTAAGGGTCCCACACTTTCCTTGACTTTCTTCTTGTTGCTAACATACACTTGCCGTCTGTGATGGGCCACAGCCTCTCCATACTGGCTGACAACTACTTAGTGGTACTAATGTTCTACAATGACCTTTTCACTCTTCAATCTCTTCTCAGAAAGTCCCTTGTTACAAGGGAAGCCACGCTGAATTTCTTCAGAATCACTCGACTGGATGGGGGTTCTCAGAAGTGCTTTTATAGCACTGAACCCCCTGGATATTTTTGGGGCAGAGTTGTGTTTATGGATATTTGAGAGAAAAAAATATGTAAATCCTAGAGTAACTGGGTGATTTGCCCCTTTAACAGCCTGGGAGTGGGACAGGGAATAGCTGACCCTACCCCAGAGAGAAGCCCAACAGACAGGTGCTGGGAATCCGCTGACACTGTGGGCCTCATGACTGGCCTATACTCTCAGCTGGAATATAAAGGAGAGCTCAGACATGAAGATGGGGGAGGGGAAGTCAGGAGAGAGGATACTCTCTGGCAAATGGAGAGGGAGGCTGCAGGCAGGCAGGCCATGTGGAGTCTCCCCTCCCCGCAAGGTCTGGAAAGGGCCCTACCTGGTAGTTGCTAGAGGACCCCAGTTCAAACTCTCTACCAGGTGGTTGTTAGCGTTTGCCAACTGTCTAATCACACAAACCCAAACACCCTTGCCCCGAGGCCTTGCTCCTGCCCCGTCCCTTCTCCGAGGCCCCGCCCCGCTCACTCCATCCACCCTACCTGTGTCACTCGCTGTCCCTCACCCTCACTAGACTGGCAAATAAAGAGATAATTATCTTCAAAGGAGGGGTGGTGTGGAGAACTCAGTTAATTACAGGAGAAGAGGAAGTTAGAGTACTGAGGAATAGAAGTTGTTTCTGATTTATTGAGATATAAAACAAATAGCTTCTCTTTATCACCATTGTTTTTGGTTCGATATTTCATGATATCAGAAGGTGTTTTGTTTAAAAAGAACCACCCAAAATTATGAATTAAACTCTAGTCTTGCACTGAGACCCTCCAGTGCCTATGTGGAATCCCACTTCAATGGCACAGCTCATGGGTCCAGAGGTCCCTGCCAGAGGTCCCTGCCAATGCAGGATCAGGAACTAAGTTAGACAGCAGCATTTGTCTAGAAATAACAGAGTTAGTGAAAGATCAACTCAGACCTCACAAGTTCTTTTAAAAAAAATTGTGGTATTATTTTTTTAATCTCTTTCCAAGAGGGTCATGAATCCTGTTTCCCATTGAATAAAGTTTATTCTCTCTGTATCTCTCTCTGTCTTGTGCTTATATACCTCCCATTACCATTGTATATTAGCACCTCACAATCTTTAATGTATTTGTCCTCACAACACCCCTGTGAGCTAGGGAAGCACTGTGATTCCCATTTTACAGATTGGCAACTGAGGCACAAAGAGGCTAAGTGTCTTGATCATGAACATAGTATCTGCGTACATAAACATCCTTGGTCATTGCACTGTCGTGGTTGCCCCAGAGATTTTAGAAGAAAATGATAGTTTGAGGTTTTTTCCTTCATGTTTTAAATCATGACTGGACTCATTATACATAACAGCATTCAATAAAGGTTGTAGTCACCCTATCAGTGTTAAGACGTCTTAGATCTCATTGTAGGTTACACATTGCATAGTAAAGGGCATCATGGAGGAATAGTTGTCTGATTTGGATGTTTCTTCATCCCTGACAGTATTTTATAAACATGTTTTGTAGAAAACTGTATTTTCTTGCAATTTTTGAACTACAAATTTGTAAATAATTAAAACAAAACCCAACCCCCACAACAACAGATGAAGATTGTGTGTGACACGTGACCTTTTAAAGGATCTAGCTACATAGGTACAAGGGTGAAATCCTGGCCCTATTGAAGCCAATGGGAGTTTTCCCATTGACTTCTGTGAGCCCTGGATTGCATCCAATATTCTCTCAACAGCACTGGATATTTAGAGAATGGAAACCCTTTTGCCCCAGGGCAAAATATGGTTCTGGGAGCAGGTTTTGGCTGATCTGCTCTGATCTTTCATCTTTCATATCAGTTAGAAGCAACAGATGATGAGAGAGACCCGGGTGTACTGGTCAATTACAGGATGACTATGAGCTGCAATGTGGTTATGAAAAAGGCTAAAGCGATCCTAGGATACATCAGACAAGATATTGCTAGTAAAGACAGGGAAATGTTAATGCCATTATACAATACACCGGTGAGACCTTATCTGGAATATTGTGTGCAATTCTGGTCTCCTATGTTTAAGAAAGACGAATTCAAACGGAAATAGGTGCAGAGAAGGGCTACTAGGATGATCAGAGGAACAGAGAACCTATATTATGAGCAGAAATTTAAAGCTTGACTTGTTTATCTTAACAAAACAAAGGCTGAGGGGAGATATGATTACTGTCTATAAATACATCAGAGAGATGAGTTTTCTGATGCTGGAGCAAGGCATAACTCTGGAATTTGCATAAAGGATAATTAAACTCACTCTAAAGGGAGTGCACCTCATTTTAACTGACCTTAGCTCCACCCACACAGAGAGCCCTAACTCCCATTTCAGGAACAATAACACTTATGAGTAACTTCAGAGTTACCAGGTGAAAGGCATATGCCTGAGGAGGAAAATAAAATTCATATTCTCTGGGGAGAAGAATCCTAGCAAGTTCCTAGCAAATCCTAGCAAGTTCCTCTCTCTCCACCTAATATATAGGGGGAGAGGGTGTGAGTGTGCAGGGGATGCAGTGTGATCCAGAGTATAGGAGATGTGGGTTCTGTTCCCAACCCTGCCACTGGCTTGGTAGATGACATTGGGCAATCACGTCACTTCACCTCTCTGTCCCTGATTTTCCTCACCTATAAAATATGACAAGGCCACTTACCTTCTTTGTGAAGCACTTTGAGTTCTATGGAAGAATAGAACATACGGCAATTGGTGAGCAGTTACTCAGGAGCAGTACTGTTGACTTTACTAGGAACTGGTTAACCTTCTGAATAAGGGGTTTGCAGTCTGGTCCATAGCAAGCAGAAAAATTACTTTCTTATAGCATGTGGTGGTAAGTACATTATTTATTTGTTGCGTGTACCTGTGTTGTGAAAATGTCTTAGTTTACAAGTCAGTAATGAGAAGAATATTCATACTGTTTGCTAAAGTTATTTTAATTTTAAGAAAACAACAAGGAGTCTGGTGGCACTTTAAAGACTAACAGATTTATTTGGGCATAAGCTTTCGTGGGTAAAAACCTCACTTCTTCAGATGCATATGAAGAAGTGAGGTTTTTACCCACGAAAGCTTATGCTCAAATAAATCTGTTAGTCTTTAAGGTGCCACCAGACTCCTTGTTGTTTTTGTAGATACAGACTAACACGGCTACCCCCTGATACTTTAATTTTAAGAAGTATAATATTACCAAATCTCACTAGCAGTGCATGTCATAGTTTGGAAACATGTTATGAAATTCACACTGAAATCACTGGGACAGTTTACAGAAAATGGAACATTGCATCTTGACAAAGGAAGTGGGTGGAGTAGAAATCTAACTTACCTTGGGGCATAACAAGCCACAGTTATGGTTCAAGTAACACAGATTTTTTTTAAATAAAGCTATGCACAATATGTACTGAATTTTCAATGATGTTATGTAAATCAGCAACAATTGCAATAGAAAGAAAAATAAGGTTAAAAATCCAGGTATGACAAGGACCATGACTTTACTCTGCTAAAGAGTATTGAATAAAAATGACAACACTTCAAGAGGTGGCCACATGTTTAAAGAAGAAAAATTGTATGAAAATTCTCTTTCTCAGAAAAAAACATCCTATTTCTCTTTTGCTTTTCTTTCTTATCTTTCCCCTCTCCTTCCCCCTGCCCCAACTTATTTCTGAATCGAGGTCTGTGAGGAGGGTGATTTTTCACCTTTATACAAGGTAAATTTCTTGCCCAAGGGATAATCACAATGATTTGACAGGATGAATTCTGCATAATCTATGTACTTTTTTGTAAGGTATTGGATAGTTTCCAAGCACTGAACTACATTTTGCTTTAGCCAACCATCACAAGCATAAAAATCAAATGTGACTGGGTGACAACTTCGCTGAAGAAAAAAATGGAGAAAAATATCCCCACAATTTTTTGTGTGAGCCAGACTGTTTGCTCACATCATTAGTTAAAGATCTCAGGGTTTCTATCTTTAGCAATGTGTTCAAAGTGAATTTGTAGTTAGTTAGTTAGTACTTTACTGTTATTATTTAAATAGAGGAACAGATAATGGCCAGCCTGATGCATGTGCATGTGTGGAAGAAAGAGCACAAGGAGTCTTTCCTTACTTCCTTGCTCTCCTGTATAGGAGCCCCACCACAACATAGTTGCAAGGGTGAAGGCAATACACGTGGCTAGAGCCACAAGCAGCATTATCCTCCCCAAAAAGTGGAGGCGTGAGTAGGGCCATATGACTGACTCAGCGAGACATGCTGCTGGGAGGGGTTGCAGTGCTGATCATCCCCAGTGTGAATAGTGCCTTTAAACTTTAATCCAACCCAGAGACGTTTGAAATTAGGACATTACAGTGACTTCAGTGGATAAAAATCTACCAAAAGATCCTGGAGGTCTTTATTATACAGGAGCTAGGGAACAGTAAAAAAATCTAATTCAGCAGAGACAAACTGCACGAATACTTTCTGTTGATCAGTAACTGGCTTGTGCTACTAACCAGGCTGTATTACACTCTGTCTTTCTCAGAGTCATTGGGGAGTAAAGGTTAGATAAGCTTTAGGCCTCTGAGAACTTTACGGTAACTAAACATAAAGAAAATGTGCACCAATTAATGATTTTGTAGTAGAGTACTGTAGGTTTGCTTTGTGAATATGAACTAGGAGAATTATTATAATAATCAAAATGTAAACAGCTTCTGTAAAAAGAAATCATATTAGCTGACACAATATTTCCCAACATGATATTTGCTATGTCTAATATATTAAACTATGGGCTGGATGCTGCATTCCATGCATCCCCCAAACAATGGGAGTTTTGGGTACATGTGGAGTGGAACCGACTGATACTTTGTAAGAGAAGTCAGTATCAATATTATTAACTTCTATCACTCATTGTACAGAACAGAGCTTGCAGGTTAGTCAGATGAACACTTTAAAACTAGGCATGCTCCAATATGTGCAAAATATTGACTGCAATTGGTTGGTGGTAAATTTCATCCCGTAATGCAGAGTATGATAATTAGTATGAATGTCATGATCTTAAATTGTCTGGGTTTTTTGTTTTTGTTAGATAACCATAATGCACAGAAAATAAGCAAATACATTGTTTCATTTTATTATAATTTTTTTTAGTCTAGGTATGGAAACAGGATGTTTTATTTGATACGTGTTAAGGTAAGGTTAATAAAAAGGAAATTCAATAGATACATTAAAATGTCTGAGATGGTGGCTAAACATACAAGTGAGTTAGACCATTGACCTCAATGCACTTAAAGGCTGTGAGTCAGACTCCTGACGCCATAAGACAGTGAGGCTGAGTGTTTGTATATGTGTTTGGGGAATTTGGAAAGATTTCTATTACCCAGAACCTTTGGGTCTTCTGGTACACTGAAAACAATTTAAAGCAGTTCTTAAATACATTCATTCACACTATAAATCTGAGGTGAATTTGATTCAAAATCTTTGCCAATTGTATATAAATTCTGTATACAGTACCATGAAGGAAAATACCTTTGTAATCACAATTATTTTCAGTGCTCTGAGATACAAATGCTGAACAAGTTTATTTGCATTTTATTATTGATGGACTGTTGCTATACTTATCTATTAGCATGAGATTAGCATTATGGTTTAGTACAGAACAGTCAGTGACAGGTACCAGGCTTGAATAGTGAAGAAACTCTTCCCCAAGCAGAGGACAATATTGGAAAAAGCACATAAAGGTTAGCTAGTGCAAAGAGAGTTGGAAATAGCCATGCTAGTGACTTCCCTATCTCCAGTTCCTCAGATGATTGTTAGGCCTCTGACTCATAAGGTAGATATAACAGTGATCACTTAAAAAATTGGACAATTTTGTTGGTTGAAGAATTACACTTCAGTAGTGTTTGCTTTTTTCTCTGACTTAAGTTGAGATCTAGTGATCAATATAATACAGGTTTTCAGTATTTTCCATACAAACTGTGCCCCCAAATAGTTTGTGGAACCATGCAAGACAATATATGTTATAAATTGCAGAAAAATAGAGGTCTTGATTCTCCACTCCATCCGAGCTCTGGGAAGGGGACTGTGGAATACAGATTGTCACTCCCTGACCGAGGGATGCCTGCCACAGGAGTGGCTCTAATTTATGCCAGTGGAGGACTGAGTGCAGTGGAGATCAGCCCCACCCACATTCCACCTGCAGGCTTTTACTTATGCTAGTGGTGGTAGGGGTAGCTGGCAAAGGAGGTGGTGGTACCGCCTCTGCCAGCTTTCCACCAGCAGACGGGTCCTGGAACAATTTTTACAGTGGGGGTGCTGAGAGCCATTCAACCAAATTATAAACCCTGTATATAATGGAAACCACTTCAAGCCAGGGGATGCGGCAGCACCCTTAGTTCCAGCACCTATGCCAGCAGAGTTCCCCAGTGCAGGAGGAATTTTTTCCTGGATGTCTCTGGCTTCTTTAATGCCACTTCATGCTGCATAAATAATCTTATGGACCACATAGTCTAGTCTAGAAATTTTAAGTTATATAAAAGGTATTATATACTATAAAAAGGAATATCTTGACAAAGAGTTTAAACCATTGCAGACCATCTCTTCTAAAGGGTATACTTCTAGTGCATAACAAAGAGAATCAACATACTTTGGGCCATATTCAAGATCTTGTGAAAGTGGGTGCAGCCTGATTGACTTCAACACATAAGAGTCTTATACAAGCAACAGTAAAATTGTGGAAAGGAACAGAGAGCAGGCAGGTTCTAGATGAGCAGGAAGAAAATGAGAGAGAAATTCTCTGAGAATATCTGGGCAAAGAAAGTAAATAATGTTTGCAAAATTATATAAAAACATGCAGTGTTGTCATATTCAAGGCCACAATTTTTGAAAATTCTCATGAAGATGTGGCATTTACATTACAGCATTAAAAAAATTCCCAACATTTCATGTTTTGAGGCAAAAAATAAAAGTATTTAGAAATACAGCTGATTGAAACGTTCTGACTGAAAAACGTTCTCATGGGAAAATGGGGTTTTATCAAAAACATTTCTGTATGGAAAATTTATTTTTCCTTTTTTAAAATTTATTTTAATGGGAAATTTCAAAACATTTTTTGATTTCATTTTGAACAGAAATTTTCATTTTAGTTTTAGAGAATCAATTTTTTTTTAAATTACAAAATTTGGGATTTGTGTTTTCTTCTTTCACCTTTTTTTTCCAACTGAATATAATATAATGAACACCATCTGTTTCTTTCTTCCTTTTTGCACTCAGTAACTGTTCAAAATGTCTCCAGTTTTGGAAAAAATCAAGAATGGCAAAGGGGAAAAGAAACACTAACTTTGCCACTTCAACCTTTCAAAAGTTGAGGAAACTTTGAAAAGTTAGAGTACAAAAATGGGAAAACAAATTAAAAGTAAGCCGCATTCATTCTATTGGATTCAATACCAAAAAAGAAACAAGGAAAAAATGGAAAAAGGAGAAAAATAAGTTTGGAATTTGGAAAATTTTCAGTCTTGAAAACCAAAACAAAAATGTTGATTCAAATTGAAATGAAAATTTTGTTTTGTTTTGAAAATTCCTATACCAAATTTCAAATGAAAGATTTTGATTCAAAAATTTTCATGGGGAAAATTTTTTTCCCCAACAAACTGTACTTAAAACTTAATGTTTTTCATCCATAAATTTAAAAAATGCTTTATAAAGTGTTGTAAGTATTATTATCCCCATTTCATACATGGGGTAACTAAAACAATGACTTACCCAGTGCCACACAACAAGTTAGTTGAGATTAGAATCCAAGTTTCCTGACTCACAGGCTTGTGCTCTACATGCTAGACCACAACTGCTGATTTCCATCTACCTACTCCTGCACAAACTGATCTTCATCAGAAAAAAGTTTTGAAATTTCAAAAATGTTTAGGGTTTTCCCTGCCTCAAAAATAGGGCCAATTTTGTGAAAAGAAAGGGAGAAAATTGTAAAATCTTTGCAAAATTAATGCATTTTTGCAATCAAATGTATTCTTCCCTCTCCCCTCAATTTCTAGGTTTTTGAGTCTAGTTTATTTCATACTAACCTACACATGAAGTAGCTACAGACTACAGCAAATGCAGCGAGGAGTATGAAAACAAAATAAGCAGTTTTTAACTGGATCCTGAAATGGATGTGGGGAGTCTATGAGGAGCCAGTGGAGGTCTTGGAGAATGGGAAAAATTTGGCCCTGGTCCTAATGTGAATGGGTGGATTGGGAAGGAGTAGGGATCATGACAATAGTGGATTCAGAGGCGATGGGGTGACTTCCCTCTTTCTTTGCTCCTGCCCCCAAGCTGCATCTCAAAATACAGCAGGAAGTGGAACAGTACGGCAGCAAAATGCTGCACACTCTTTCCACCTTGCATATGAAGCACAAATGCACCACCCCTTCATTTTCTCAAAAATCGCAGTGCGGATTGCAGCATGTCACTAGTGCCGCTTCCTCTCCAGACTCTGGGAGAGGGGTGAGAGAAGATGTGTCACCCATTGGTGTGCCACAGAGCCCAACTTCCCCGCCTATGCTATGCCAGTACAGAGAAAGTGAGTCATGGAGGTGATGGGGTTCCTCTCCCCCTCTCTAGGCCCACAGGGGAATGGGTGGGATAACAAACAAGCCTTTCTCTAGCAGTCACAGCAGGGACTCAATGGAGTGGGGAGAAAGTGCTTGGGAACCCCTCTCTAGCATGGTCAGTGGAATTGGAGTCAGAGGGTCCATGTTCTCTGGAGGCACTATTAAGGGGCCATGAGGAAAACGGAATAGCATGGGCCCTCTGACTCCAATGAATTCAGCTTTACTTTTTGCTAATGCAACAGTCTCCCCTTTTCCTTAAGGAGCATGGGAGTGAGGTTATTCCTCACTGCTGTGCCAAATTGACTTTTGTGAGATCAGGGAATTTGCACAAAGTGTCTCTAAAGGGAGGCCCACACACAGAACCTCAAGAGTATTGCCTGCTGAACTAGCTGCTCAAACAGATGAGAACTGTTACAGAAAGGGGAAAAAAGTCTTTTAGAATGTGATGGCTTGGTAGGAAGTACATTGGTACATTAACAAATATGGAATTTGCACTAAAAATAAAAAAAATTGCAATTCTGCCACTGGTCTTTTAGGACTCGATACTGCAAGCTGCTGAGGAGACTCTTGCTGCGTTCCAGCACAGCACATAAGAATGTGCATAGTTAAATTGACTTCAGTGGGACCACTCACATTTTTATAGTTAAGCATGTACTTACTTGGGTGTTTTGCTGGATCTGGGCCATAGTACTTAGCACCTTTCAGGTTTAACACCTACATGCTGGAATAAAGGCTTTGCAGAGGTCATCAGAGGGAGCTAAAGTAGTCATTTGCCTGAACACTAAACTCTCCCAAATTAAAGAAACTCTTAAAAAAAAATAAACAAGAAAAGTCTGGGAAATAACCTCCAGAAGAGCTCTGCGGAACTCAAAACTTGTCTCTTTCATCAACAGAAGTTGGTACAATAAAAGCTATTACCTCACCCACCGTGTCTCTCTGGGAAATAATGGCATTCTTGGTGTTTTGTTTCTTTATCAGTATGAAGCTGCTCCCATAGAAAATCTGTAAAATATGATTACAAAAGTAAGGAAGAGGATAAATGTAAAACCTCAGCTATATCTGGAGCTGTGAATGCATGGAGTATTTGTAGTTGAATATCTCTTAAAAATCCAATGCAGGGTAATTCACTGTTGAATAAGAATCCAAATAATGTTTCGAATATTTTTACAATTGCAGGAACACATATCTTGGCCTGCTGCTTGACATAGTAAATAATCACCAGGACAACAGCAAAACCATAATTATTTGTGATTTTTTTTAAGTTCTAGCCATCATAATAATCATTCAAGGGGGGGGGGGAGGGAATCCAAACTGTTTATTTGCATCTTCCTGGTTCCCTGTCTACCCTCTTAGAGGTTCATGAGAGAGGCACAGAACATGACAGATCTTTTTTTTCAACATGGCTACCAGTAATAGGCTAAAAATAACTGTCTTATGATTAAACTGTTAAGTGCTGAATTGATTATTTTCATTAGCATTTGCAGCAATTGGAACATAGCTTCATGAAAAACTCCCTTGCAAACCCCAAATGTTTACAAGGATACAAACTTCTTAATGGGATTGTTGAACTTCAGTAATAATAAAAATCATGGAAATTATTTAACATCATCTACCAATTGCCTAAAGTTGTTTTTCAGTATTTCAAAACATAATGAAGCTCTCAAGAGGATCAGCCTTTGAAGATATTGGGTTGTAAGCTCTTTGTGGCAGAGATCGTCTTTTTGTTATGTGTTTGTACAGTGTCTAGCACAATGAGGTCACTGCAATACAATAAATAATAATGCTGACAGTGGGCCAGATTTACTACACAGGGCCCTTGTGTGCCAATCAATTGGTGTAAAGGGACTCTAATTTGCCAGAGGGGAACTTCCTGCTGGCGTATCTGTGTAACAGCTCAGCCCTGCATCCTGTCCCAGCTTAGGGGACATGTTCTTGAGGGAGGTGGTGTGTCAGGGCTGCAGTGGAGATGCCTTAATGGATCTTACATTTCTCATGCAATTTAGAGCTGTGTGGCAGCTGCTGTAAGATGCATCAGGATGGGGGCTTGACATGACAATGAGATTCAGGGGGCTGTAACTGGCTCCCTCACATAACTCCACCTCTCTGGCACATAAGTAAAACTAGACTTACTTTCTTTGCAACAAATCCAAAACACATCTCTGCACCTCTTCTGCTCCCCAAATCCCCTTCCATACTACTGCATGTGGAATCCCTATGGAGCACTGAACTGCCAGCTCTCCCCAGACTATCATTAGTCCACAGACCACAGTTTGGAAACTATTGCTGTAGTTGGTATCTACTGCATTCCATGAGACTAGCACAGTGAAACCTGATTATAATGGAATGAAACTTTACTATAACTCAAGTGATGTTTCTCTGGAAAGGAAGTAGAATATACTGAAACAGTTCAGGATTTTCATTTCACTATCAAAGGAATTTTACTTTTGCTGAGTTCACTATAAGCAAATTCTATTACATGTAAAATCCATTTTAAATTACCAACTAATCCAATGTTGTGAATTGTCTCCTACCTCCCGCTTTGAACTTAGCTGCAGTAGCGCTTGTTCATAAAAAATTAAATAGCTTAAATAGAAAGCTTCCTCAGAAGCAGCAGAGACACTGGGGGCTAGATTTTCAAAAGCATTGATGCACCTAAAGAAGCAGATTGGCGCCTAGTGCTGTTTTCAAAAGCAGCTAAGCAGATTAGGCCCAGGGTACTGGAACAATTTTTATAGTGAGGGTGCTGAGAGCCATTGAACTAAACTGTAAACCCTGTATATGATGGAAATCACTTAAAGCCAGAGGGTGCGGGACCACCCCCCGCACCTCTAGTTCCAGCACCTATGGATTAGGCACTTAAGAATCCCAATGTGGACACTTAGGCACTTTTGAAAACTCTACTAGGTGTCTATCTGCATCTTTAGGTGTCTAAATACCTTTGAAAATCTGGTCCTGTTTGTCATCAGGCTGGATTTTGACTGGCCTACCTTTATATGATGCTGATCACATGACAAGTGAGCCCTTACATTCCATCATTTCCCAACTCCCACCACTCTCTGTCCTTAGGGACATCAGAGGTTTTATGGGCAGAAGGATAGTAGTGTTGTGGGAAGGGCATATGAATGGATAGGGAAAAGAGGAACTCTTCTTTCCCATGCTCTTCTTCATTCTTCTCCTGTCCAATTAGCTAGATCTACGAAAGCCCAAGAACTGTCTCAAGAAAAGAAAAGTGCAGTCCAAAGTACAATCAAACCAAAAGAAAGGAAGGAGAGGCTTTACATAATAGTTCTTAAAGATCCTATTTTATGACCAAGAAGTTGTTTTGACAGGGACTGTATGCAGATAATAATCCCAAAACAAATTCGCTGTTTAATCAGAGTGGGCAGTGACATAAAAGAGAAAGAAAGGTTATAACTAGAGTTGGTTAATGTAATGAAGTTGCACTGCCTTTGTAGAGAAGTGCTAGCTAAGAAATGAAGCCTGATTTTGAAAAGGGAGATAGAATAATTTGGCAAAACAAGGTATCTGGTTGCAAAATAGAAGCTCTTTAATGAGCAATAAAAAAGAAAGATATATATTATACAAAGAGAATGTTTTAGGTATGAGGCAGAGGAGATATGCTCTGGGAGTACTGTTACTTTTGTTGTTCTTTTTTAAACTGCTTAGAAGATACCATCCAGATAAGGCACAGAGCCAGTCAAAAGTAAACATGGGTGCCTAAATCAAAAAATAAAACTGACAAATAGTATTTCTTCAAACCTTGGCCTCCTGCTGACTACATGGCACCATCTTGTGTCCCAGCAGCTCCCTCTTAAGTCACATTCACAGTGGAGGGAAATTCTGTATGTGGGTTCTCCAGTGCCTAATGGGACTCCCAACAGACTCTTTTTCTCTCTAGAAAACAAAACTGAAGGACCCTCCTGAGCACTAAACTACAACATTCATTGGCAGAGTCTCCTAATCCATATACTGGAGTGAGAAGGGTATACTGTGGAAGTCCCTAATGTGGAGTACTTTCTGCTGAAGATAATATAGTAACTCCTCGCTCAACTTTGTAGTTATGTTCCTGAAAACTGCGACTTTAAGCAAAATGATGTTAAGCTAATCCAATTTCCCCATAAGAATTAATGTAAATGGGAGGGTTAGGTTCCAGGGAAATTTTTTTCACCAGACAAAAGTATATATATATATATATATATATATAAACACACACACAGTATAAGTTTTAAACAAACAATTTAATACTGGTACACAGCGATGATGATTGTGAAGCTTGGTTGAGGTAATAAAGTCAGATGGTGGGAGGGATAGCTCAGTTGTTTGAGCATTTGCTTGTTAAACCCAGCGTTGTGAGTTCAATCCTTGAGGGGGCCACTTAGGGATCTGGGGCAAAATCAGTACTTAGTTCTGCTAGTGAAGGCAGGGGGCTGGACTCGATGACCTTTCAAGGTCCCTTCCAGTTCTAGGAGATAGGATATCTCCATTTATTTATTTCCAGGGAATGCCATACTGCTAAATGATGAACTAGCAATCGGCTGAGCCCTCAAGGGTTAAAACATTGTTGTTAATGTAGCCTCACACTCTGCAAGGCAGCATGAATGGAGGGAGGGGAGATAGCATGGCAGACAGAGACAGAGATACACACACCACGTGTGTGAGAGAGAGATGTGCATTACCCCTTTAAGTACGCTGACTCCACTCTTAAGTACACTGCCTTTTTAAATAGATCAGCAAGTTGAGACAGCAGCTCCTGCCAGCAAGCTTCCTCCATCCTGAGCCCTGTCGTGTGTGTCCCCTGCTCTATGGAAATGGGGTAAGCGGGGTGCAGGAGCAGGGGGGAGGGGGACACCCTGACATTAGCCCCCCCTATCCCCTCCCCCCCTTGCACAGCAAGCAGGAGGCTCCGAAGAGCAGCTCCAAGGCAGAGGGCATGAGCAGCACATGGCAGTGGGGGGAGGGACAGCTGAACTGCCAGCAATTGATAGTCTGCTGGGCGGCTGCCTCACAGGGAACTTAGGGGAACGGGGAGCTGCCAGTCCACCCTAGTTCCAAGCCCCCACCAGCTAGCTCCAATGGGCTGCTCTTCCTGCAAGCAGTGGACAAAGCAGGCAGCTGCCAAACAACGTTATAAGGGAGCATTGTGCAACTTTAAACGAGCATGTTCTCTAATTGTTCAGCAACGTAACAACGAAACAACGTTAACCGGGACGAGTTTAAGTGAGGAGTTACTGTATAAGGGAAGGCAATCTGCTTGTAGATCACCAAAGTGAATACTCAGAAAAGCAAATCTGGTGTAAAAATGTTAGATATTCTGATGTCCTACAAGACAGGCAGAATCATGATCTGTTTATCTTTTGGGGACATTGAATCCCCATGTACAGTACTTAATAGGAATGGACTCCTCCATTTAGAGCCTTATCCAGGAAGATGATGAGGGTATCCAACAAGGTGTTGGGTATCTTAATGATCAGTGAAGTCAGCTGGAACTGAGGACACAGAGATGTGGTTGGTAGCTCACAGATTGGGCTCATTTAAGGTCTGATCCAAAGCCCATTGAAGCTGATCACGATCTTTATTCTCACTGACTAGTATGGGTTTTGGATTCCCCACAGGGCACACCTTCGTACTATCCTTAAGGAAATCAAGAACCAAAGGAAAATCCAGGAGTACTATTGTGGTAATTCTTACCTCTTCCAAGGGACTAGGACTGAATTCATGAAACCATCAGTCTTTGGAAAACTCCAGTTAGTACAGGACACTGCAGCACATCTTCTCAGCAACACAGGGAAGCACATCAGATCTGTTTTTCACTCTTTACACTGACTTCCCACAGAATATCAATGCAAGTTTAAGTCTCTCGATGGCATGGATGAGAGAGGGGCAGAGAGAACAAACTGCACCTGACATGTCACTTAATGCAGTACTGGAAGGTACTCACATACTACGGAGATGAGGATGGTATAAGTACCTATATATAGCAGAATAGACTATGTAAAGCTCCGTTTGCAAGCTGAGAAAATAACCAGGTGGAGGTGCCCCCCATAAATGTTTGTAGTACATGTAGGGGAGTGGCAATCTAGTGTCCTTTGAATGCGCTTAGACAGAAAGGAGACGCCCACACCAGTACATACAGGGCAGGCCCAATGCCGCCTGCTGATAACATATCTTATTAAGAGGTGGTGTATGGAGATAGAGATTAGAGGGTATTTTTCTGCACAAACCTGAGCCTCTATGTGAGCCTGCAGGTGTCTGGTTTATGGACATCTCAGTCCTCTTCATGTAATTTACACAAATTGGATCCAGCAGAGTCCACGCAGCCCTATCTGTTCATGCCCACTGAGTGAGAACAAAGAGGAAGGACTCTGTATTGCATAACGGAGGTGATCTGTCATGTTGATTAAATAGACCTGATGTGGTCAACACAGTTTTCCTGGCATGCATGAAGTTTGTTGGGATGCTCAGTTTTGCAAATGAAGTGGGTCTAAGATGAGATAAAAAGTTTTACTGTAAGAATTGTGCCACTGCTGTAGCCCTGCAGACACTAGCTATTGTTTTTATTCAATATAATAATAGATACTGTGTGTGAAATCTGCTAACTTGTCAGGGCCTATACATGCTGCCTTGGGGCAAAATAACTTGTGTGTACTTCCTTTTTAAAAAATTCTATAACTTTTTGACCTCCAAGCCAGTCTTAAAGCCTTGAAGTTTCTTTGATTTTTTCTCTTTTATCCCATGCTCTGACAACTTGCGACATGCCTAACTTAACAGGGCTAGAAGTGCCTTCCCTCTGTAGCTCCTAAACTAGCCAGAAGTGTGGCTTCAAAATGCCATAAGGCACTCCCTCTTCTCAAGGTCTGTTTGGCCTGCCTCTGCAGCATGATGAGCTTGGTTGAAAAGGACCAAGTTCAAATCTGATTCATATAACTCATATAGTAGCAAATTATGCTACCCCTAGACAGGTTTCTCAAGTTTTTAATTACTATATATGTGATGCATCACTATGCTGCACACATACCAGGTCATTTATTTTGTCCCCTATTTGTAGAGCTGTGAATTCCTTTGTTACACAATTGGGAAGTAAATTGCCTCTTTTGTTCAGAATACATTGTTGAATATATTATGTAAATAATTCATGCAGAAGTCATGGAAAAAAACCTGTTATTTGTAACACGGTACATGCACAAGTAACCCTTAGCCTCAAATAACATTAGACAACTGTACCATAGATTGAATAAATCGTATGTGATATTTTTACGATAAAATGCTGTCTTCATACAGAGGAGACAGGAATATAAAATTAACGTATGTACTTTCCTCACTGTTCTGTAATCCATTTTTTTAATATGAGATCATATAGTTCATCATCAGCCAAAAGAAGAGCATGTATACTGCCAATTTTTCACCTGATTGATATTAGATTGTAAACTCTTTAGAACAGGGACAAGGATCTGATGTTGCCAACCCTGCTGATGAGGTTTGTGGAGGGTCAATATGTTTTGATCTGATGGAATGTCTGGTTTTACAGTTTACTTTTTTAAAAAACATAGGAATTTATATATAACCCACCCTTATGTTTAAAGAACATTAATTTGACCCCTTTGTCTGTATGCATTATGATACAGGCTTTAATTACATGATCACATGCTATTTTTTCCACAGAACATCTACCTCAATTAGTATGAAAGAGAGACAGTGCTCGCTGGGTGGGTAGGTATTTAATATTTTGGTTTAATCTTATCATTCATTGTGGGGCAACAGGCCTTATTCACTGCATACCATCCAAACCCTACACTGAATTAAAAATATTAATTTCCTCATGGGGTTTTCTATGGTGTTCTCACCATGGTATCTGAGTGCTTCACAATGCCTCTGTGAGATTAGGTGGTATCATTGTCATCATTGCACAGATGGGGCACAGAGATTAAGGCAAAAATAGTCAAATGTCCACAGCTTTGGGGTGCCCAACTTGAGACAATTAGAGGCTGATTTTTCAGAGCACTTAGCATTTTTACAGCACTTTATATGTTCAAATTTCAAGTCCCCGCTAAAAAGCATGGAGGTGCTAGGGCTTCTCAACAAAATGGTTGTAAGAATTCTTTAAAACGGGCAATACAAAATATTTTCCACTAACAGTCTTAGAAATGGCTGGAGCATTTTAGCTGAAAGTTTAAAATATTTTTCAGCTTCAGGCAGACACTTGTCATGGGAAATTTCAGCCAGAACAGTTAAAGTTTGACAAAAAGTTATAAGCGACTGAAAACAGGGAGATAAAATTTTCAAAAACTCCTAAGTGACTTAGGTGCCTATGTGCTATTTTCAAAAGTAGATCAATAGGGTTAATTGGGTTTAGGCTCCTAGGTTCCCAACTCACTTTTGAGAAAATGGGACTTAGGCACCTAACTCACTTAGTCATCTTTGAAAATTTTACTCATGATTTTATAATGGAAAGTGTTAGGCAAATTAAGTAAAGGCAGCCCTGCCAACTCTGCGTATAATTAGAAACAAACAACAACCATCCCATAAAATTATTTTAAGCGAATAAATCTGCAAAATAAGGAAAATTATTACAAGAATCCCTTGAACCTTGGATAATATTCTAATCAGTAAATATTTCTAAATATACATGACTGTGGTTTTTTTTTCCTATTTCAGTTTCTGTTAAGTAAGATCTAAGAAGTCGTTTCCTGGTGCACTTTTGCTGCGGCTATGGCTTGCTTGTTCTATCAAAAATAAATTGAATTAAAACATGATAAAAGGGACTTTTGACCTGAGGCCTAGTTTCTGCAAATGTAATACTGATTTTTGTTGTTGAACCTTTAAGATTCCTTTCTTTTGCTTTAAAGTCCTGAATAGTATTTAAACATCAGTAAGCAACCTGTGGGAATATCCAAGGAGAAAAGTACCTTGGGAAACAGCCAGGAGCAGGGCTGCCGGGGGGGGGGGGAGGCAAATGGGGCAATTCGCCCCAGGCCCCGGGCCCCGCAGTGGCCCCCACGAGAATATAGTATTCTATGGTATTGCAACTTTTTTTATGGAAGGGGCCCCCAAAATTGCTTTGCCCCAGGCCCCCTGAATCCTCTGGGCCGCCCTGGCCAGGAGTGTTTCCCTCGCTGCTGTTTGCCGTAGCCTGCTGTTCAGTCAGCGGGGTGCTCAGATTTACTGGGTGTGAAGTTGTTCATTCTGTTTTTACCTTTAGAGGCCTTTATCAAGAACAGCTATATTGGCACATGAAAAAGATTTGATTTAGACAATGACATGTTCTTTAACAGAAGTGCAGACAGAGAAAAAAATGCCTTTCTGGCAAAGATAATACTTTAATGACGTTTACTGATATAGAGTGTGGAGTTTTATTCAAATGTGACCTTTGCAGAAATCAAAGCCTAGCAAAAAAGGCTTAAATGCCACTTTATTATAGCAGTGCCCGCTAGTGTCGCTATATTTTAGGGTCTGTCAGCATTTCCATTATAAACCTTCAGGGGGTTATAATTTAACTCTGCAATAAAATCTGCTCTGGGTTTGAAACATACCCTACAAGGTCTCAGCTTGGGATCAGGTTTTACTTTCAAGAAATATAGTGGCAAATCTGTTTTCTCCAATGTCTCTGCTACAGGATTCTCAAAATAAAAAATAATTACTGAAATAAGACACCATTAAACATCCTTTAAACAGCTTTGGTTTTAGCACTCTTTTTAGAATATGTAAGCAGCTAGCTTGTAATCAAGGTTATGCCCTTTCCCATTCAAATAGGAGGGATGGTTCTGTGAGGATTTCCTTCCAAAATCCCATCTCTTTCTTGCCTCTTCTTTCATGGCACCATATCTTACCAATCTTCCTGTGGCTATCAAGGATTTTATGGGGACTCATCCAGGACCGGTGCAAGGATATTTTGCGTCCTAGGCGAAACTTCCACCTTGCGCCCACCTCCCCCCACCCATCCCCCCGGAGTATCACTTATTATAAACTTTCAAAAATGAATACTGCATAATATGGCATTGTTCATTAGAATTAATACACGTTCGGCTTGAAAATTTATTAATTTCATTATTTAGTCTACATATTTAATAAAAATAAATGAATAACCTGACAGTGTTGACATTGTTATTGTTTTCACTTTGCACAACATAGCATGGATCTTAAAATAAATCATACATTATACACAATACACTGTCACTTCCTTCCTTCATTCTTTCATATCAAAATCTACTACATTTTATTCTACCTTTATAATATCCAATTATTGTTATTAATAAAATTAGAGCCTTGCATGGTGTCAAATATCAGGGGGTAGCCGTTAGTCTGTATTCACAAAAGCAACAAGGAGTCTGCCAGCAACTACACACCACACCACAGAAACACTAACCCAGGAACCAATCTCTGTAGCAAACCTCGTTGCCTACTCTATTCCCATATCTACTCTAGCGACACCATCAGAGGACCCAATCACATCAGCCACACCATCAAGGGCTCATTCACCTGCATGTCTACTAATGTTATATATGCCATCATGTGCCAGCAATGCCCCTCTGCCAGGTACATTGGCCAAATTGGACAGTCTCTACTTAAAAGAATAAATGGACACAAGTTGGACATCAGGAATGGTAACATACAAAAGCCAGTAGGTGAACACTTCAAACCCCTTGGACATTCTATAACAGATTTAAAAGTCACCATTCTTGAACAAAAGAACTTCAGAAACAAACTTCGAAGAGAAACAGCAGAACTAAAATTCATTTGCAAATTTAACACCGTTAATTTGGGCTTGAATAGGGACTGGGAATAGCTGGCTCATTACAAAAGCAGCTTTGCCTCTCCTGGAACTGCCACCTCCTCATCTATTATTGGGAGTGGACTATATCCACCCTGATTGAATTGGCCCTGTCAACACTGGTTCTTTACTTGTGAGGTACTCCCTTCTCTTCATGTGTCATTATATAAGGCCTGCATCTGTAACTTTCAGTCCATGCATCTGAAGAAGTGGGTTTTTTATCCACGAAAGCTTACGCCTAAATAAATCTGTTAGTCTTTAAGGTGCCAGCGGACTCCTTGTTGTTTTTATAAAATTAGAATGGCGGACACACCATCATACTGGGGGATCGGGTTTGGTGGGGAAGGGAAGCAGACTGGGTTCAGTCAGTGGGGGTTCAGGTTTGGCTGGGGAGTGCAAGGGGAGCAGACCAGGTTCGGTCACTGGGAGAATCGGGTTTGGCTGAGGAGGGGAAGGGAAGCAGACCCGATTCAGTCAGTGACAGTGACAGTTCGAGTTTGGCCGGGAGGTGAAGGAAGCAGACTGGGTTCGGGTCAGTGGGGGATTGGGTTTGGCTGGGGAGCGGAAGGGAAGCAGACCGGGTTGAGTCAGTGGGGTATCGGGTTAGGTGGGGAAGGGAAGCATACTGGGTTCGATTGGAGAGGGAATTGGGTTTGATAGGGAAGGGAAGCAGACTGGGTTCGGTCACTGGGAGGATCAGGTTTGGCTGGGGAGGGGAAGGGAAGCAGACCGGGTTTCGGTGTGGAGGGGGGAGAGGGCGCAATCTGGGTTTGGCCTGGGGGCGGCGGGCGGGGTAGGATTCAAAGAGCTGCAAGGTGAAATGGGCGCTCTCCAGTCCCTGACATGCAGCAGCGGGCCAAGAGCAATTGCAACAGGGCAATGGGAGCGTGTCGCCTGCTTTGCCTTTCGAGTTGGTCCTGCGCCTGGGCTGGGGAGTTGAATGCTGGGCTCTCGCTCCAGCAGGGGGGCGTGGGGCAGGCAGGACTGTGAAGACAGAGAGTGCGCAGCCCTCACACCAAAGCAGGGTCGGGAGGGTAGAAAGCTGGGGCGCAGAGAGGCGGGTTAAAGTGGCTTAGCCGCCCCTGCAGCCGCAGCATCCCTCCCTTCTCTCCCCAGGGAGCAGAGCCTCCTCTGCCTGCAAATCCTGCAGCCCGCTCTCTGAGCGGAGCATGCCATGCAAGCCGGCCCCCCCACTGACAGCACACAGCTCAGCCCCAGCAGGGAACTTACACTTTGCCACAAGCTGCTCCACTCTCCTTCTGGCTGCTGTGCAATCTACAAGACAAAGGAGCTATTACTGTGTAAATGTACCTATCTGTATCGATTCACAATCAAAGGACTTCGCTGGCTTTCTAAATGGCAGAAGACCAATTCATTGGGAGCGTGGTTCTTATCAGATACGTCCGCCCTCCCTACAGTCCGCGATCTGCAGCCAGCGTCTTGATTGGCGGCGGCGCCCCCAAATCTTGGCGCCCTAGGCAGCCGCCTAGTTTGCCTAGTGGTTGCACCAGCCCTGGACTCATCATTATCATGTTTCCTTTTGTACTGTGATAGTTCCCAGAGCCCCCAGTGAAGACCAGAGCCCCCTTGTGCTGGGTGCCAAATACACGTGAAAACATAGTTCCTTTCCCTAAAACAGTGGTTCCCAAACTTGTTCCGCTTCTTGTGCAGGGAAAGCCACTGGCGGGCCGGGCCGGTTTGTGTACCTGCTGCGTCCGCAGGTTCGGCCGATCGCGGCTCCCAGTGGCCGCGGTTTGCTGCTCCATGCCAATGGGAGCGTCTGGAAGCGGCGCGGGCCAAGGGATGTACTGGCCGCTGCTTCCAGCAGCTCCTATTGGCCTGGAGCAGTGAACCACGGCCAGTGGGAGCCGTGATTGGCCGGACCTGCGGATGCGGCAGGTACACAAACCGGCCCGGCCCGCCCAGGGGCTTTCCCTGCACAAGTGGCGGAACAAGTTTGGGAACCACTGCCCTAGAACTTAAAATCTAATTACATAATAACCTGTGATTCTTAGGATGCTATACTTCTCACTCAGCTCTTATATTTATGGTCCTTATAAATTATATTATTAGAGATGAGTGAATAATTCATAGTGAATCCTCTCTTTGACAAAATTAGATTTCTTTTCTGCTCATGAATTATCCACGAACTGTTTACAATTTTGTAGAATTGATTTTCTATTCAAAGTTATTCTCAAAAGAATTTCTGTGACTAATTCTTCATCTGTAGTTTGTTCAAAACTATGCTGTCATCCACATTACGATTGTCTTTATTATCTACATAGAACATAACTTTGTCTTTTTGACAGAATCGCTTTCTGCTTCCACTGATGCTGTCACTACCTCATTTCTTCATACGATTAGCCTTTTGTGATATCCAGATATATCAATATTGGCTGATAGTGTTAATTGTACATGCAATGGGTAAAATCTGTCCTTGGTGAAAATTCCATTAGAATTAGGATGAATATACCCTAATATTAGCAAAGCCACATAGAACGAAATGCCTTCTCCCATATTCTAGCACAAATAGTCTACTTTTCTATTTATATAAGAATGCAAGGGTGAGCCATTGTTATATTCAGAGTTTAGGACTAGACCTAGCTAAATCGACTATTCTCCAAATGCCTCTTCAGTTCTATTTCATCTCTTTTTCACACTGTTCATGCCTATTTAAAATTAGCCAATGCTAAAGCATTCTACTAAGAATGCAAACATAAGACATTCCAATCAGAGTTCCAGAGAAGGAAATCTGCAGACAGTGTTAGGTCATGAATTAGGTGTTTGTATCTTACAAACTGAGGTGCAAAACTATAATGTTAAAGGCAGATTTTAAAAAAATATGGTATTTAAAAGACTCATATTTTATACTGAGTTTTATTCTGAATGCTTGTCCTATGAGTCACCCTGAAGTATTTCAAGAAAATAACTTCCATTCCTATTAACAGTACAGGCAATCTACTTGCCTCATTTAGATGTTTTCTTTCTTTCTTTGCTATGGCTCTTGATCCAATTTCTTCTGCTGTTTTTTTAAAATTAAGTATTATTGTTATTATCTTGGCACCTATGCAGCAGATTTCTAATCTTGGTCTTAGCAATTGGTGGCAACGTAAACCAGTTTGACTAGGTTGCTTACTTTTTGATGTCCTATCATTGTTTAAAATATGTTTCAAATAAATCATGAAGTAGTCAGTGTTGCAATAACTTCTTAGCTCCTCCATACATATGCCCACCATCGCAATAGTTTTGTATCAAATTTCCTTTAAAAAAAAAAGTGAATATCTGTTCATACCAGACATTCTGCAGTAGAATGGAGTTGACTGTTTCATAGCTGTATTTGGTATGTCATTCAACAGAGAAGGAATTAAATTCTTACTGCAGGATAGAGTATGCTGTTCCAATTTGTTATAAAGATCTAGTTTTTTCTTTGCAAATATAGTTATTTAAATAAATAACTTTCATTCCCCCCACTCAATTTTCATAAATAAAAGTAACAATAAACAATTTATTGACAACATACGAATTATATTTACTTACTGTTATTCTTAATTTTTAATACTTTATAAAAGTATGATAAATTAACTACATTTAGGTATCTATTCCCCTTTCAGTGCTAATGAATGCTAATGGGATTTATAGAAGAAAAGACCCCTTAGCATTTTAGTATTAAGTTGGCACAACAGTCCTCTCTGAATTAAATGTGATTACTTCATATGAGATTTTGCAATAATAGTCACACAACTACCCATTTTTTCTTTTAATTACCTCTCTCATCCTTACATTAGGTACATATACAAAGAGGTAAATTATTTGTTAAATTATCTCTGTTGAAATACAGGGCAGGGAACCCAGTCTGTATTAGTCCTGTAACGGAGTTGCAAGATGTATTAAAGTATGCAACAATAAAGGAGTCAATTTTGGGGTATATACAGTGCCACCAAAACTTCATGTGTAAAGAGCCATTAGCCCTCTTAACTGTCAGTGTAAAGAGAATTACATGGAAAGCTGCACCCTTAAATAACTAGCTTGTCACAGTTGCACCTAGCTATGAATGATATTTAATCACCTACAGTAACAATGAGAAATCCAGTGGCACCTTAAAGACTAACAGATTTATTTGGTCATAAGCTTTCGTGGGTAAAAACTCACTTCTTCAGATGCATGGAGTGAAAATTACAGATGCCGGCATAAATATACTGACACATGAAGAGAAAGGAGTTACCTTACAAGTGGAGAACCAGTGTTGACAGGGCCAATTCAATCAGGGTGGATGTGGTCCACTACCAATAATTGATGAGGAGGTGTCAATACCAGAGACAAACACCTACGAGATCTTTATCAAGCATTCTTAAAACTACTGTACCTATCTGGGGAAGTGAGGAAACAGATTGACAGAGCGAGACGGGTACCCAGAAATCACCTACTACAGGACAGGCTCAACAAGGAAAATAACAGAACACCACTGGCCATCACGTACAGCCCCCAGCTAAAACCTCTCCAGCACATCATCAACGATCTACAACCGATCCTGGAAAACGATCCCTCACTCTCACTGACCTTGGAAGGCAGGCCAGTCCTCGCTTACAGACAGCCCCCCAACCTGAAGCAAATACTCACCAGCAACTACACACCACACCACAGAAACACTAACCCAGGAACCAATCCCTGTAACAAACCTCGTTGCCTACTCTGTCCCCATATCTACTCTAGCAACACCATCAGAGGACCCAACCACATCAGTCACACCATCAAGGGCTCATTCACCTGCACCTCTACTAATGTTATATATGCCATCATGTGCCAGCAGTGCCCCTCTGCCATGTACATTGGCCAAACTGGACAGTCCCTACGTAAAAGAATAAATGGACACAAACTGGACATCAGGAATGGTAAAATACAAAAGTCAGTAGGAGAACACTTCAATCTCCCTGGGCATTCTATAACAGATTTAAAAGTAGCCATGCTTCAACAAAAAACTTGAAAAACAGACTTCAAAGAGAAACTGAAGAGCTACAATTCATTTGCAAATTTAACACCATCAATTTGGGCTTGAATGGGGACTGGGAGTGGCTGGCTCACTACAAAAGCAATTTTCCCTCTCTTGGTATTGACACCTCCTCATCAATTATTGGGAGTGGACCACATCCACCCTGATTGAATTGGCCCTGTCAACATAGGTTCTCCACTTGTAAGGTAATTCCCTTCGCTTCATGTGCTAGTATATTTATGCCTGCATCTGTAATTTTCACTCCATGCATTTGAAGAACTGGGTTTTTTTACCCACGAAAGCTTATGCCCAAATAAATCTGTTAGTCTTTATGGTACTACCGGACTCCTCGTTGTTTTTGTGGATACTGACAACACAGCTACTCCTCTGATACTAATCACCTACAGTATAAAGCATACAGAGTTCTGTTTTGATCTTCAGAAATCTAAGTCCACAAGTGACAGTGAAGGTCTAGATAATCATCATTTGGTGAACTTCTGAACAGTTTATTATACTCCTCCTATTAAAATCAAATGTAAAGATATATCTTTTGCATCCATTACATCTTAGCCTTGCTGGTTTTGAGCATTGCAGGATTCATTAGCGCAAATGGTGCTGCATGGATTCATCAGTGCCAAAAATTATCAGGCCCTCCATTAAGGGCTGCATGTTAATCTGTCAAAAAGTTGGATTTTCAATAGTGTCACAACAAAAAGCTTTAAATTAAATCTTATACAGTTAAGTTTACAATGGAAATTATTGTATGATGGACTGTCCTTTTTGTGTATATGCATATGTCTGTGTATGTTTGCAAGTGCATGTGCAAACTTTTGCTTTACAATGTACACTGGACATTGTACATATTTGGGCCAAGTTTCATGCTGGAAGTTGTGTCACGCCTGACTAGCTGCAATAGCCCTCTGCCTTTCAAAAAAGCAATAGAACTAATGTGTTAAATATACATAAATGCTCATTTATGATGATTATATTTTTGTTAATATGGAGTACTGGAATTTTGTTTCTTGCTGCAGCAAATGACATACTCTATATGCTTCAAAAATGTCCGTCTAGTTTTGTATTTATTGATCCATTTATTGAACTAGCTTAGTATAAAATGATTTAGTTATTTTGCATATTTACAGAAGCCAGCTGAAAACTGGCTTATAACAACAAATGTAATTTTCAAGGGCTGCACTAGTCTTCAAGACCATAGCAATGGGGTGTAGATTCTAGTATTGTTATATGGTTATATAGTTCATATATAGATGTGACTGGGGTCCCAGTGGGGGCCAGCTGAGGTCACTCAATTAGGGTGAACCACAAAGAATGGGGCATATAATCCCCTTAGCTGGTGGATATTTTTAATACTTAGATTTAGCAAGCCAGCATAAAACAGCTTCTTTATTACCTCACTGGTCACCCAGAAACCATCAATACAGGTCCCTTAAAGTAACCCAGCCTCAGGCTTCCATCCAGGTACTCAAGTCAAATATGATGAAGATTTCTGAAAATCTTATTTCATCATATAAAAGAAAAGGTTCTACCAGTGCCAAAGGATCAGACACATTATCTCCCAGGTTACTGAATATTCCAGATCTTGCCCAAATACACACATACCGCCTATTCTTATTAACTAAACTAAGAGAGAGAGTATGGTTAAAAGATCAGTATACATACAGACATAAGTTAAATTCTTGAGGTTCAGATTCATAACAGAGATGGTGAGCTTTGTAGTTGCAAAGAGTTCTTTCAGAAATAGTCCATAGATTATAGTCCAAAGTTTATATTTCAGGGTGGTCCAGTCAAAACTGGGATCTCAGTCCATGTGGCTTAGGCTTCCCCTGCATGAAACCTCAAGCAGATCTGAGATAAATAGGATCAAGACCCAAGGGTCTTTTTATACAGTGTTCTGGCATCCACTTGGCCATACAGTCCTGGGTAAACAATAGGCTTTTGATGTAACCTTCTGTTTTCTAAATACCACCGGTAATTAGTTACACAAATTAATATTGGGCAATTTATCCATTAGACAGTCTATCACAAACATCAAAGAGACATATAGACAATGACATTATTTCACCCAAGATTCATCTAAATGTTAATATTCCCTTTTGATCTCTGAATTAGTAGCTATAGTGGAACTAAACAGGAACTGTCTGTTTACATGGGTAGCATCTAAGAGATACACAATTAGTATCATTTCTAACTTCTAACAATATAGGTTTGCATTTCAAAGTTCTAGCCTACCTAGCCATAGAATGTCCCTAATTACCATTTCTAACATGTCTTTAAAGGTCGGCTTTGCATTAGTTAGCCCGCAAGTTGTTTAACCCTTTCTGGCCATGAGTTATATTTTGTATAAGATTCTTTGCAATTATATAACAGTGATTTGCATGGTTATATTTTAATTAGACAACCTCAGAAGAGATAAACAGAGAAATGAAGTGCCTTTTATACTGTATATTTTACTGCTGGTTGCTTACAGATTCTTACAGAGACTTTTCACTTTGTTATAGTCATTCCTAATGCTTATCTTTCACTTCTCTCTAGCCCATAATTATGTTTCTAAATATTATCAAAATTGTCTCCAAGCATCTAAACTTTAAGTGAGATTGTAACTTTTCCATTTGGGGCTTGTTTCATAAAACAAATATGTGGGTAAGTGCTACAGATACTACTTATGTAGGAGCTGGATTTTGTATTGTGTTTAAAACTAAAAGGAAAATTTCAACACTTTACTGGACATGTCGAGAAAGAAAATAGTTGAATGTCAGTGTCAAATACGGGCCTGGGAAAATGTTCCTTTTTATCTATAAATGCAGTGACAGTCAACAGCTGGATTGGATGCAGGTCTTTATAGTCAGATTTTCCCAGTTTAATGTACATTGCCAGCAGTGCTTATCGTTGTAACGGCCAGCATTGAAAAATTAAGATCCATCATTTTGGCTATGTTTCTAGAGTAGCAAAAATCTGATTGCACAACAGGAAATGTACACATACAGTCACACCCATTACACAGATCTTCTCTTCCTCCAAAAGTTATTTTTCAAAGACAAGGGGAAGGAAGCCAGTAGTTTATGACCTCCTATGCCTGACAGTTATTTACTCTACCTTACAGAAGTGAAATCCATGAACTTCTGTATTGTATCTGTTGGAAATTATGAATCCTCCATAGCTGCAGTTGGAGCCTTTGGTGTGTAGGGGTGTAGGATGTTCACATTTTTTGTCAAGTTGCATGCAGACACAGCAGTTGGAATCCTTTGCAGGCATGTAGTTTGCAGTCCACAAGCAATTAGTCAAAAAGCAGAGCTGTAAAAGCCTCACTAGCAAAGGTTACTGAGATTTGACAGATTTTGTTTTAGCTTGTGGTTATTTCTTAACATAGTCTGAAGTCATTGGTCATAAGGACACTGAAACATTTAACTAATTTAGAAGTCAGGCAGAAAATAGTTTGAATCATTTTACATAGGAAAACAGAAAGACTCACTCATATTTCCTGTTTTTCATTCTGTATTGAGTGGGATTATGCTCACATCACAGGTTCACTGATCTATATCAAAATATATCTTGCTGAATATTGATACAATCCAAATTCTTCTGCAGCGTAGCACATTAACTTATTACTTCTAGTTGTGGGTTACCCACAAATGCTAATACAGCCTTTTCTTCCTGCAGACATAGTAAAAATAACTTGAAAGTAAGTTGATTTACAAATGGCTTAAAAACAATGACATCCTCAAGTATGTCACTTATATTGACACCACAAAGGGATAAATTCCTGCCTTCATTTACAGTCATGCAATCCTTTTGAAGCTAATGAGTTGCAATGGTGTCAATGAGGGCATAACTTAATAAAAAAAACTATTTAAATATTGCAGTTACACATTTGACTTCAGCCCCTAAGGAAATTCTTATTGACAGTTATCATAGAATCTAGAATGAAGCATTGTTCTAGCACATATGGTATGTGATCCTCTTTCACCATGTTTCAGAAAAGCAGGTAATTGTGTGTACATTAGGCCATATCTTTTATGCTGGTATGATTACATTAAAGAGAGTGAGCCTAAGCCTGATGTAAATCCAGAGTAACTCCATTGAACTCAGTAGGGTTATTGTGGATTTACTCTGAGTTAAATGAGAGTGGAATCTGGCCACTGGGGTTACCCCTTTCTGTCTGCAGCATTGACTTCCAGGCCCAATTCTTCAGCCCCTTCCATGGTGCAAAGAAGATGGAAAGCTGCCCTAATTGGGCAGCCGAGGATTCTCCTTGTCGGTTGACATAACTTAGTCACCACCAGCGTAGAGTGTGTATGGTGAGTAGGAGGGGGAAAATTGGGGGCAAGGTCAGAACACCTAGTTCTCTGGTGATCCTGGGCCCGGGGTGTGGCCCACAAGAGCTCATGAATGCTGGCATAAGTTAGAGCAGGCCTAAATTCAGAGTTAGAGCAGCCCCTGGCCTGAATTGGTCCCCAGCTCTCTCCAGGATTGGCAAGGGGAGGAGAAGGCAAAGGGACACATAAAAAGGGACTATAAGCCACTTTTGCTACTCCCCATTGGGTCCTGTGCTAAGCACAGCTTCTCTGGAGCCAGAGAGCCATCTTCTGATATTCTGGAAAGCCTAACCACCACAAGGCAAATTTAAAAATACTATGACAGTTAACTCAGAATTTTGTAGCTTTTTTTGGCTTTCTATCAAATCATTAATATTATTTTAACATAGCATTTCTCTGCCATTGTGTAAAAATGAAAATTTACCACATGTTGAAACAGACTGATATTTACATTTTCTTGGGAATCTCTATAGATTTGCATTTAAATTGTTTTCCCATCTTAATTTCACATTGTAGTGAATTTATCCTAGGGGTTTTAATGAATAGCTTTAACAGTGTTATCATTTAGGAGGAAAATATTTCTTAACACTTTCCAAAGAAAACATTACCTGAAATACAGTACACGTCTCACAGTACATTAATCTCTAATGCTTTCAAAGTAGGTTTATTCATATTGAACTTCAATTTGCATAATGCTTTGAGAATGGAAAATCTTTATTATGTGAGAGGACTCCATCCCACTGAATGACCCTGTAGCATTTCTAGTTTTCTAATATGAGGAGGCAGCAAAAATGACTCTTCTCCACATCCTCCCCCCCACCAAAAGAATGAGATCCACATTATGTGAGTTAGTGGTGCCACTGACTGGGGGCACTTGCCTCTAACTAGGTGCCCGATTGGGCTAAAAAACAGCCAATGGGTCAGTGTTGTCATTTGATCATGCCTCTTCCACAAGAGTCTCACAACACGGTCTATATTAGTTTGCATAAAAATAGTCCCCTGTTAAAAATCTTAGAATAGAATGTCAGCTGTATGGAGTTGTTCTCGGCTTCTTTTGAACTTGCCATGAGATGTGACTTTTGCTAAGCAGTTTGTATCTGCTTTTGCACTGACTGTAAGCTGTGTGCCTTGGCGGTTCTCCATGCCATCTCTTCAGACTTGTTTGCTGTTTGCTCTACCATCATTCCATTTTCTCTTTTTACATGTTATTCATTCTAACACTCATACTTTCAACTCATCCTCAAGGGGAGTTAGAGGCTTGTAGTTTATGTTATCCAGAGGATTTCTTTCAGCATGCTTCCAATAGTTGGCTCACTTTCCTCGTTCTCCTTGTCACTATTTTCAGAAAGGGCTGCAGACTATTTAGGTGCACAGTGAAAATTATTGTGCTTGCCTGGACAACGCACAAAGTAGAAATGGAAAATAGTCACTGTTTGAGTGCCCTAAGTTATTGTTTAAAGCAGAGTTTGTTGCTTTGAAAGCAGAGCTTCCCAAGTTGACAGCCACTCTGTTTCCTGCTAGTCGCTGAGACCTAGGCCTTACTTTATGTGAACCTTTTCTAAGGTGCTCACTGTTCCTATCAATATGTAATTTGTTATAACAAAAAGACTTGTGAAGAGTAAATTTAAGGCATGCTGTTTATTTCATAAGCAGAAACATTGGCAATTTTTAAAAATCCCTTTTTCAAAACACAAAAGTGTCTCAACACTAAGAATTAATTAGTTCTACACAACGAATCTTGAAAACTTGGTCAAAGTCTAACGTCAGTACCGGGCAAATTAGTTGAAACAATAGTAAAGAATAAAATTGTCAGACACATAGAAGAACATAAATTGTTGGGCAAAAGTCAACATGGTTTCTGTAAAGGGAAATCATGTCTTACTAATCTATTAGAGTTCTTCGAAGGGGTCAACAAACCTGTGGACAAGGGGGATCCAGTGGACATAGTGTACTTAGATTTTCAGAAAGCCTTTGACAAGGTCCCTCACCAAAAGCTCTTACGTAAATTAAGTTGTCATGGGATAAGAGGGAAGATCCTTTCATGGATTGAGAACTGGTTAAAAGACAGGGAACATAGGGTAGGAATAAATGGTAAATTTTCAGAATGGAGGGGGTTAACTAGTGGTGTTTCCCAAGGACCAATCCTAGGACCAATCCTATTCAACTTATTCATAAAAGATCTGGAGAAAGGGGTAAACAGTGAGGTGGCAAAGTTTGCAGATGATACTAAACTGCTCAAGATAGTTAAGACCAAAGCAGACTGTGAAGAACTTCAAAAAGATCTCACAAAACTAAGTGATTGGGCAAGAAAATGGCAAATGAAATTTAATGTGGATAAATGTAAAGTAATGCACATTGGAAAAAATAACCCCAACTATACAATCAATATGATGGGGGCTAATTTAGCTACAACTAATCAGGAAAGAGATCTTGGAGTCATTGTGGATAGTTCTCTGAAGACGTCCATGTAGTATGAAGCGACAGTCAAAAAAGCAAACAGGATGTTAGGAATCATTAAAAAAGGGATAGAGAATAAGACGGAGAATATCTTATTGCCCTTATATAAATCCACGGTACGCCCACATCTTGAATACTGCATACAGATGTGGTCTCCTCATCTCAAAAAAGATATACTGGCACTAGAAAAGGTTCAGAGAAGGGCAACTAAAATGATTAGGGGTTTGGAACGGGTCCCATATGAGGAGAGATTAAAGAGGCTAGGACTTTTCAGCTTGGAAAAGAGGAGACTAAGGGAGGATATGACAGAGGTATATAAAATCATGAGTGATGTGGAGAAAGTGGATAAGGAAAAGTTATTTACTTGTTCCCATAATACAAGAACTAGGAGCCACCAAATGAAATTAATGGGCAGCAGGTTTAAAACAAATAAAAGGAAGTTCTTCTTCACACAGCACAGAGTCAACCAGTGGAACTCCTTGCCTGAGGAGGTTGTGAAGGCTAGGACTATAACAGGGTTTAAAAGAGAACTGGATAAATTCATGGAGGTTAAGTCCATTAATGGCTATTAGTCAGGATGGTAAGGAATGGTGTCCCTAGCCTCTGTTTGTCAGAGGGTGGAGATGGATGGCAGGAGAGAGATCACTTGATCATTACCTGTTAGGTTCACTCTCTCTGGGGCACCTGGCATTGGCCACTGTTGGTAGACAGGATACTGGGCTGGATGGACCTTTGGTCTGACCAAGTATGGCCTTATGTTCTTAAAGTTTGATCAAATGTGCCTTAAATTACAAAGTGAAAATGATATGGTTGCTGTTCTGACACATGTTTTAATGAATTCAAACAATATGTGGGGAAAACATTTGGACTGATAATTTGTATACAAAGTGATATCCTGATGTCCTTTGAAGTGGTGGGATATTTGTTTCTGACTTTCTAAGTTTATAACAAAGCTTTAATTACAGCATTACATTGTACAGCAGCAAGTGCAGACATACATACAAGTTGCGGGCCAGATCATGTAAGTGCTATACATGTGGAACTTAGGGTTGCCAGGCGTCCGATTTTCAACTGGAATGTCCGGTCAAAAAGGGACCCTGGTGGCTCTGGTCAGCACTGCTGACTGGGCTGCTAAAAGTCCAGTCGGTGGCACAGCGGGGCTTAGGCAGGCTCCCTACCTGCCCTGGCTCTGTGCGGCTCCCGGAAGTGGCTGGCGTGTCCGGCTCCCATGGTGCAGGGTGGATATGAGAGCACCAACTCTGCAGCTCCCATTGGCCGGGAACCACCTAGGAGCCAGAGGGACATGCTGGCTGCTTCCGGGAGCTGCCTGAGGTAAGTGCCACCCAGAGCCCGCACCCCGAACCTCTTCCCACACCTCAACCCTCTGCCCCAGGTGAGAATCCCCTCCCGCACCCAAATTCCCTCCTGGAGCCTGCACCCCATACTCCCTCCCGCACCCCAACCCCCTGCTCTGAGTCCCCTCCCACACCCAGACTCCCTCCCAGAGCCTGCACACCTTCCTCCACCCCAACCCCCAGCCCTGAGCCCCTTCCTTTATCCCAACCCCCTCAGCCCCAGCCCCTTCCTGCACCCCAAACCCATTATCCCCGGCCCCACCCCAGAGCTCACACCACCAGCCAGAGCCCTCAACCCCTCCTGCACCTCAACCCCCTGCCCCAGCGTGGTGAAAGTGAGTGAGGATGGTGGAGAGCAAGTGACGGAGGGAGGGAGGATGGAGTGAGCGGGGGTGAGGCCTTGGAGAAGGGGTGGGGCAGGGGTGGGCCCTTGGGGAAGGGCGAGGGGCGATATTTGGTTTTGTGCGATTAGAAAGTTGGCAAACCTAGTCTAACTCACTGAAATCAATAAGAGTTCTGCACACAGAGTACTACAGGATCAGCCTGTGTGTGTGTCCACTGTTCTGGTAGTTGCACATACCCTACACCTTATTATCTAGTAGTTTAAAGAAGCTGAAATTTAAGATAAAACAAAACTTACTACCAAGTGCAGTCCATCTTTTAGCCTTTATCAACACTAACTTTGAATATTTTTACAGCTTCTTTGGTGCAAATGTCTTTGTTTAACTAACACTCTATTTTATTACATTCAAAAATGTACTTGTGAAAAAGAAAGTGTGTTGTGTTGCCGTTGTAGCTCAAATAATTCCATTATTTAGCACTTTTCAGTGGCTGATTTTCTTTTTACATTTAATACAGTTCTGTCTCCTAGTTACAAGTATTTCAAGAGCATAAACACCAGAGGAGAGGAGCTATATGCAATGGTCCTATGCGGGTATATAGCTGGAAGTGATGGGATGAAGACGGGCAAAGAAAACATTTCCTAACAGTACACTGATGTGTGGAAGAGTCTGAAGGGAACTGGTCCCGTTGTTTGAGTCATCTAAAATTATACTAGAGAAAATGCTAGGGAATTACACCATATTGCAGGGAACAGTCCTGCATTGGTAGGAAGCTGGCCAAAATAACTTAATAGGTGTTTCCTGGGTTTGTTTTCTGTGATTCTCTGAGGGGTTTATAAAATAGTTACCTACATGTCGTAAACTGTTTTCCCTCTCTCAAAGTCAGTTGCAGAAAGAGTTGACTTGGTGGGTATATTTAGGGTCTGCCCTTTGTTTGCTTTGTGATTTTTAGCCTATGGGATAGATGCCCAGAGAACTGGATGGACCCCTATAGAATTTTAGAAATTTTAAGAAATACATATACTCTAGAATTGTGTATGCTAGTACTAGTTATGAAGCATCTTAGTAATATTTTTCTCAATATTTCTCTTGTAATTTTAATGGTAGCACAATTGTATACAATTATATATATATATGTAGAGACTTGGGGAATCAGTTCAGGGACTCCATAGACATTGTGGGTTTTTGTATCAGAATTACTGTATAAAGGGAACTGTATTTCTTTTTTGATTAATCCAGCTGCAGTTGCTTCAAGATATTCAAAGATACCTACCTCTAAGTGAACTTTGGGAAAATATATAGAAGATGTGACATATAGTCTTGTAAAGTAATATTGAAGTTCAGATGTCATGTGAGAGTGGAAAAAATGTCATTTGAAGCAACTGTAAAGCCTGCAGCAAGAAACTAGTTTACTGATGAAATCAAACAGCTGAGAGCAGCTGTGGGATACTACACTAGATCTTAAGGTTTAAATACTTTTATTAATTCTGTAGAAATATTTTGCTAACCGTTACAAACTAGAAAATTTTATAAGTCATCAGTTTATACTAATTTTTTAATTACAGAAATCCAAGTTTTTAAAGAAGCCTTTTATTTTACAGAACACATTTGGATGGTACAAACAGTGTCTCTTCCAACTGTTACAGCCCATTTGGAGACATACTAGCCAATATGCATGTCAACTTTGGGAGGTCTCAGTGATCCCCTTGTTCACACTTGGCTGCAGTGGCCCCAAGGGCCTATTCGTGTAGCTGAGAATAGCTGGAATGCAACAGCACTATGGCCATGCCCTCTCCTCTGACCATGGTTTCTGTAACAGAAACTATGGGGGAGGTTTTGCAGAATAACTTTGACAGTTCTGTGCCAGCGGGGGAACCACCTTATGCTGAAGTGATTCTTTGGGGTTCAGTTCCATCAGCTTTATGGTCCCTTTATATTGCTGGAGCCGTGTGAAGGGAATGGAATGGAGAATCAGGCCCATAATTTTAATTTATTTGTGAATTATGTGCATGACGATCAGTCCCTAAAACATGATGGAGCTACATGCTTGATCCCCATTATGAAAAGAAAATTTAAGTGAATGGGAAAAAATTAATTGAAAACTGTTACTGTTATTTACATAGTCCACACTGAGGGGATGCTTCTTTTGTCCATAGAAAACCTGTGCCCATATTTTAAGCTGAGTTTCCTAGGGGATTAATCAGAAAGGCACTGTACTTTAAAAGAAACTGATATTTTGCTACATTCTGACAGCCAAGAGGAAGTGTCTGCAGAGAAGAAAATTGTGCTATAGCAAACACATTCCAACCATTCCTTCACCCACCATTCTCCTGTTTCATGGAGTGAACTAAAAGAGAGCAAAGGAATAAAATATGTTTAGAGGAGACAGTGCCAACAGAGTTCACATCACGACACGTTTGCAGTGCAATGGAAACAGTGGCAAAATGTTGTGCTGTTCTATCAAGCTGGGGGGACGGGACGGGGTATCTTCATTCTGCAAATTAGCCTTTGGGTTAGTCCTCCAAGTCCATAAAGACCACAGATATTGACTCCACAGCAAATGGAAGAAATAATCTCCTTGCCTCCCATTCTGCACAGCTCCCTTTTCTGACCCCTTCTTGCTCTCCTCTGCTGAGGCAACACAGTCCAAAGGAACTTTGGTTCCAAGAGCAGAGGTGCTAGAACGTGACCTGGAGGTGAGGCAACTTCCTCCATCACTAAGGAGTCCTTGCATTGCTTTTTGGAGGATGAGGGAACTTTAGAATTCTTCTTCAGTTGATAATACTATTCAGCCAGGAAAGAATCCCCAGATATACCCTTTAGCCTGACTGCTGTTTGTATGACAATCAGGCTGTGTGGACCTGTTGAAGGGGTAGTGGGTGACAGCAAAAAGCCAGGTCTGATGTTTCACACTGCTAGCAAGGGAGAACTTCCTTTCTGCAGAGAAAAACAGCTTCCAATAGCTTTATTTCCCAGGACTGTAATGGTGATTCCAAGAGTCAGCACCTGCAGAAGCATCTTCTATTTGAAAAGTGTCCTGTCAATGACAATTTTCCATAATACCTGCTGAATGTAAGTGCATTTTTTGTTTTTGGACAGCAAGAAGCAGTATTCATGGGTGAAAACTCTTACTCACTTACACTAATGCAAACACATACAAAACCAAATGCTAAAATGTGATTTGTTTTTAGTTTTCTCAAAACCAGGCTTAAACCTATAATTTCCAGTTTTGCTGCTGGTGCAGAGAAATCAGACTGTTACAGTTCAGTGTCTCGCACGTGTTCTTAGGTGGATTCATAATGAGGCTGTTCTGTATATATAAAGCAAACATTTTTACTGAATCTTGTGAAATATAGCAGATTGCAAAGGAACATGGCTCAGCAGGAGAATGGGGAAAGACTAACTTGCATTTATTTATACACCCTTTCAAACTACTTTGTCACTTTCTTGTCTTTGTACAGTTTCCTATGTTGCAGTGGTGAGATAGACATCTGTTTGTGGGTGAAATGAGTAAGCAGAGTGTGGACTTTACTCATTTGCTCTTTTTTTTTTTTTTACAAAGTGCTGCCTGCAGAATTGCTTCTTGTAGGTAAACCATATTTACTTTTTGTCTCTCCCTACCCCAAGTTGGGGCCTTCCCCTCCCCACATTCTTGTTTTCAACTATGCTGTATTTAAGTAAAAGGATGCTCTGTTGGATGACTACTCCTGGTGACAGTTGTGAAGGTTTCAAGCATTTTACCACGTGGTATCATTCTCATAGTTGTCATTGCTGTCTTGGAATTTATTTTCAGTGCTGAGAGGGTTTTAGCCATGTGACAGGCAGCACTTTTACAGAAATTGCTAAAGCATGAGTTTTGTATTCAGTTTTCCTCTGCACTCTGATAGAGACATGACAACATGTTCTGTCTTTTCAAACCTAACAGGGGCTTTCTTTACCCAGTGAATTCAGAGGCAGTCACTGTAGGGGCGTATGGATATATGCTTCACTTTTGACAACTCTGAGGTACTATATTAAGGAGAACAGATTTTTCTGGTTAGAAAATTGCCTTTGAGAGCAGTCAGATCTAGATAGCAGAAGATGGCAACTTTTCAGATTCCTCGTTCTTTTAGAGAAGACCATCTATGCTGGGGTATTCAGTCCTCTCAGGATGTAGCTCTGCACAGTGAATCAGAACAGTATCACTGCATACCTTTGAAAAACAATGCTAAAAATTGTCTTTAATTCTGCAATTTCCTCACATGGGCCAGGATGTTTGATCACCATATGCAACAGTGAAATTACTCTGCTTTTAAAAGACATGGGCCCAGATTCTTCTGTGACTTACACTTGTATTATGCAAATATAACTTCGCTGAGTTCAATGTAGTTAATCCTGGTTTACCTCAATGTAAGACAGAAGAAACTCAAACCCATTATAAGCCACATAAAAAGGGTTACTTTTCTATCCAGATATAGTAGTTTTACTCAAGTTCCTCTTTTTCAATGCTGAGCAGAGTCCTCTTCAGTAAGACTATTTCATAGTCATTGGAGCTCTGTTCAGGGGTCCAGAATTCAATTATTTAATCACTATGTCTCACATTCTGGATTTTCTGGAAGGACTCTCAGTGAAAGGTAGGAAACAGTGGTGATTTTAAATCCTTTTCTTTTGTTCACCTTCTCTTTTCCCCTAGAATTTTAAGGAGCATTATTTCATTCTGCTGGGCACTGGTACTACATGCATGTCATACAAATTTCTCCTGAGCCTCATGTTGGTATGGTAACTTGGACCTTAATTTGTCTTCCAAAGTCTGTTATTTGTGATCAGTTGGATTATGTGTATTTTTTCTTTTCTCCTGGCCTTTTATAGTGCTGTTGAAAGGACTTAGATGAAGGACTTAAAGCCCCTTCATTCCATCCCTGTTGTAGAATAAGTTCTCTCTTGTCTTAAGGAACTGATTTGTATGATTTATTTTCCCTCAGGAAATCCTCCATAGTTTCCTAAAGCAAGGTAATATTTTCTTTGATGTACAGTACTGTGTAGGATAGAATTACACAACATAAATTTATTGCTTAGTTGCTGGAGGGAATTTAGTAACCAATTATTCTCAAAAATGCAGTATGCATGTTTGTTAGTGCAATCTCAGTTTAACTCAAATTTCATTTTTTCTTGACTACTAAATCCTAGTATCATTCCAATTCAGGGATAATAAGCTAATTAATAGGTGCAGTTACCTTTGAGAAATTAGCCCAGCACTTACATGCAACTTGTGATTTATTCTCTATTCCTATGAAGTAGACATTTACGTAATAGTGCATGTAAACATTCACAATACTTCTATAATATCTACAATACAAGGTACATTTCCTAAGTACATGAAGGAAGGGGATGTGAAGGCAGCCTAGCCTAGGGTCCATGCATAGGATGTGTAATCAGACTCGCTGTGTGAACTTGGGCAAGCTATTTAACTTCCCTGTGCCTGGGTTTACCTGTTTGTAAAATGGAGATAACACTGATCTACCTCACAGTGTGTTTTGAAACTTACAAGGATACTGCTAATCAGTTAAATGTAATTTTTGTAGTTTTATTGTGACATTTCCTGTTTTTTAAAAATTGTTTTTTACTCTTATGTTGCTGAGTGAAGGACACACACAAGTAGGGGGAACTGGCTAAATAAGGGATAGAATCTAGTGACACAGAGGCCCAGTGGTGGTTCACTACTCTGTATTAGCAACTTTTGTCAGACCTGACATACTCACTACGCCTAATGCACTGGTCTCATAATGTGTATCTAAAAGGTGTCATGTAAGGTATCATATACAAACTGGTAACACACTGGTCCCAAAAATCATGGTGTGGTGTATGTACAGAGTGTGTATAAAGGTTTATAAATATGTGCTAGAAGTGTGTTATTAAAATGTGTGCCTGGTAGAACATAAGGCACCCCACCCTAGACAAAGGAATGTGCTTCTGCCTGCTTGAACGTATTTCTGATGTAAGTTAGGCAAGGTGTAACTAAAGGCAAAGTAAAGCACATAGACATGCAAGGTAAACAATGCCATTAGGTGGGAAGTGGGGAAGGATGAATACTTAATCTCAACAGGGGATGAAGACTGCACCCTCAACGAACCTTCCTGCCTCTTGAAGCAGGCTCAATGAACTTTGAGACAACAGCATGGCATCTATACCCCAGCAGGAGAGAGAAGCTTGGTCTGGGCTTACTTTTCAAATACATCTCTACCCTGATATAACGTGACCCGATATAACATGAATTCGGATATAACATGGTAAAGCAGTGCTCCGGGGGGGCGGGGCTGCACACTCTGGCGGATCAAAGCAAGTTCGATATAACGCGGTTTCACCTATAACGCGGTAAGATTTTTTGGCTCCCGAGGGCAGCGTTATATCGGGGTAGAGGTGTAGTAAATTTCAGAGGTTTCCTGGGCTATAAAGGCAAGGGATCTGAACCTCAAATGATAAGCAATTGAATCAACTGACTGTATAAAATATAACTGTATTATAAAAGTGTATTAAGTAAGGTTTTGTATGAAAGTCTGTGACATGCTGCTAATGAATATCATTGTGAAATGTATGCATTAACACTGTACGAGGAATTGTGGATACTTACTGATAATATGCTGTAAAGTCACAGGGAGAAACAGATTAACTACCTGTCTCCAATGTAAACAAAGCATTATGCAGGGGGGTGGGAAGTCAACAGGAAGGGAAGAACAGCAGGAAGCCTCCCTGCCTCCTATAACAGGGTCAGTGAACTTTGGGAGATATAAGCAGACACAGAAAGCCATTTTGGTATCCATCACTTCAGATATTAAAGGGGCCAGAGCTCTTGAAATCACAGAATATTGGATCCTTCAACTAAGTGGGGTTGAACTGAGTTTAGGTAAGAAACCTGCTTAGGCAAAAATTGTAATTTGCTGAAATTAAGTTTTTGTCTTAGAAGTATATTTTCTATCTTTATTCCTTATTCTTGACAGCACCTAATCCTTTGCCTTTTGTTAAATAAATCTGTTTTACTTTCACTATAAACCAATACAGTGCTGGTTGAAATAAGAGTGTTAGTCAAATCCCAGCTAAATTAGTGAGCTGCAGTGTAGTGTCTCTTTAAAGGAACAATGAATTTAACTTCTGTAAGTGGTCAGTGAGAGGGCTGGACCCTGCAGGGAGATGGTTTTCGTGAAATTCGAGTGGGGTTTTTGGGGCCACCCTGCAAAAAGTAACTGGGAAGAGGAAGTCAAGGTGTGACCTGCATGCTTGTACGCTTGCTGCTGTGTCAGGACGGTGAGCTACAGCAGCATAGCATTGAAGGCATCCAGAGTTGCAGGGCAGGCAGTGACACAATCCCTTCAGTGGTCTGTGCTGAATCCTAAAGCATCCCAATTTTACCACCATTACTCACTTTGAGTAGCATCTCACTCCTCAAGCAATGCAGCTGAACCGACTGGAACTATCTGAGGTGTAAGGAACTACCCAGTCAGAGTGAAGATGACAGAATTTGACCCTGACTGACTTTGTGAAGAAAACAGAACTACATTCCTCCGATGGTTAGAAACCTTTGTCTAATTTCAAGCCTAAAGTTGTTGATGGCCACTTTATATCCATTTGTCTTGTGTCCACATTGGCACTTAACTTAAATAACTCCTTTCCCTCCCTGGTATTTATCTCTCTGATGTATTTATAGAGAACAACCGTATCTACCCTCAGCCTTCTTTTGGTTAGGTTTAACAAGCCAAGCTTTTTGAATCTCCTCTCATAAGGTAGGTTTTCAGTTCCTTGATCATCCAAATAGCCCTTCTCTGCACCTGTTCCAGTTTGAATTCATCTTTCTGAAACACGGGAAACCAGAATTGCACACAGTATTCCAGATGAGGTCTTGCCAGTGCCCGGTATAATGGTACTAGCACTTCCCTATCTCTACTGGAAATACCTCACCTGATGCATCCTAGGACTGTATTAGGCTTTTTCATGGCTACATCACATTGACAGCTCATAGTCATCCTGTGATCAATATCATAAACCTAGGTCTTTCTCCTCCTCTGTCTTTTCCAACTGATAAGTCCCTAGCTTATAGCTAAAATTCTTGTTGTTAGTCCCTAAGTGCATGACCTTGCACTTTGCACTATTAAATTTCATCTCATTTCTATTACTCCAGTTTTCAAGGTTGTCTGGATCTGCTTATATGATATTCTGGTCCTCATCTGTATTGGGAATACCTCCGAACTTTGTGTCATCTGCAAATTTTATTAGCACACTTCCACTTTTTGTGCCAAGGTCAGTAATAAAAATGTTGAATAAGACTGGTCCCAAGACTGATCCCTGAAGAACTCCATTGATAGTCTTCCTCCAGCCTGACAGTTCACTTTGCAGTATGACCCATTGTAGTCTCCCCTTTAACCAGTTCCATATCCACCCTTCAATTTGCATATTAATCCCCATCTTCTCCAATTTAACTAATAATTTCCCATGTGGAACTGTATAAAATGTTTTACTGAAATCCCTGAAAGGTTGCCTAATCCTATTAAATTAACATCTAGTCTGTCTACCAATGTGATAGTGCTTGGAAAATATATATGCACACTCCCAAATTCATGAATAGACAAGGGCATCATATGTATATGATTTTATATATAAGATGCCTTTATCTAGCTCCCAGTTTGAGAAGGCATGAAAGATATGAGCTGTAGAAATAGGTTGCGTGAAACTATAGAGTACATTTAGGCAAAAATTTTCAGAAGTGGGTACCAAAAGCTAGGCTGGTAAGTAAATGATTTGATTTCAAAGGTGGTGAACAATTCATATTAACTTCACTGGAAACACCATTAAAATTGGTGCTTCAATATGAATTTAGGAGCATAATTTGATATATCCACTATTGAAAATTTTGGGCTTGGTGAGATTCCTTCTGGAATTTTCTGCAGTTTTGCTTGACCTGTTTTTGCTCCCATAACATTTCAAGGAAAAGGTAATTTGGCTGTGAAAAAATGCAAATTGCTCTTAAAAACAACCCAGTGAAATCAATTTCACGCACAATTGGGCTTGTTTTAGCAAAAATATTTTATGGAAGTTTCACCACTCATAGATTCACAATGAAATGTGCAAATTCTTTAAAGCTCAAGTATTTTAAATTTCATTCTAAATATTTCACACATCTCTAGACAGAGCTTTATCCAGTTGAATCTTGTGCGCACTATTGTAGAATGTTGGGGTAAGCAGGACATGTTTGGGGGCGTGTGTGTAAATCTTTAGAAAGATTGTGACGTGGTTGTTCAGAAGATTTAAATTTAGCCAGGAAGGCTAAGGAGTTCTACAGGCCACTGGAGGAATACTAAGTGTGTGTGTCATTAATACTTTCTTGTGTTCATGAGCAGATTATAGCTATGTGAACACTCTCTAGATATGATGAATTGCCATTCTAGTGTTTGATTGGGAGTTTCTGCCAAGCTATATTGTCTGGGGGAATGGAAAATGATGAGGTGGTATCACTTAGTGTCAACTAGGCTGTATGTGTGAAAGTGTTTGCCAAAGTTGGATGCACTTTTGGTTCACTTGGGATGGAGAAAACAATTTGGCACTGCTAAATTCATTGACGTAATTGGAATCAAGAAAAATATATGCACATGTAAGGAGTCTTTCATAAGATTGTTAGTTTGGTCTGTAACTGGCTGAGTAGCGTCTAAAAATATCTGTTCGCTGTACCATGCAATGACTTTTTTCTTTAAACACTTGGGTTTTAGATGAACTTGAAGGGTTTTAAGAGTATGTAAGTTAGATGGTAAACAAAGCTAGCAAGCTATCAAAATTTCAATGTATTGCTGAATGTCTTTTTGGGGCCTGAAGCAGGGTATTGTAGCAAGCATGAATCATAAAGGCTGTACGTTGGATCAGAAGGGAAATCCGTGGAGAAATTGCTAACTTTATGAGTTTCAGAGGTGGTTTTGTGGTCAGCCCTGACGCAATGGATACTGAGTGTTCAGCGTTATATTAGCCAGATGATGTACTTGTACGAGACATACTGTAAGTAGTTGTAACCTTAAGCCATATAGAGGTGCAGAAAGTAGTGGAAGTTTTTGTTTAATAGGTCAGTGGTAGGGAGATGTGACCAAGTAAGGAATTCTGCCTGTGGAGCTCAGACCTCACCAGAAATAATCGCGGAACGGGGTGTTACCCCTGTTTGGACAACTCAGGAAAAATCCTTCTGTGCAGCTGGATTGATCTCATTCTTAGCCATACATGCCTGAGAGCACTGAGTAATCTTCTATATGAACTAGGATTTTATTCCCAATGGGATATTATTTCTCCAATCAAAACAGATGTGTTCACTAGTTAAGCCACTGATAATAATTTTATTTAACCCCATGCCTTGGTCTTTAGCTATGGGATCCCAGTAGAGTTAACAATATATTGGTCACTATATACATATGTTGGTTGTGGGCCAGATTACCAAAGAAACAGTTGTGTGTTCACATTGGGATACTAAAGTGCACACTAACATGCTCACTCAGAGAAAACTAATTTCAAAGACCTTGTGTAAAAATCTGAAAATATTTTTAAAAAAGCATGTATGCACTTTCTCACAGGCCTTAGATGCAGGACAATAGGAGGTGTCCACATATTGCTACACACGGTTATCCAATTGGGATGAGGGCAGTCTAGCCTAATGGTCAGAGCATGCATCAGGCACCAAGGACTAGGGTCAGAGCTAGAATCAGTGGTTGGAAGCCAGAGCTAAAGGTCAGACCAGAGGACAGGAACTGGATACCAGAACGAAGGATCAAGCCACAGTTATTTGTCAGAAGCCAAAGCCACAGGCCAAGCCAGAGGTCAGGAACTGGAGCAAGCAGGATATCAGGCAAGCAGAGGTTCAAGATAAGAGGGCGAGACCGGAACACAGCAACGCTATAGCAAACACACTAGTAGGCACAAGCATTAGGCAGCCAGCAAACTGCTTGTTTAAGAGCCAGCCTGCTGGCTCCTCCAGCCAGTCAGGAAGTCTGCTGCAGGCCAGCTGTACTGATGCATTTGCCTGGAGGTTAGCTCTGTAGCAGGCCCTGATTCCTAAGACTCATGTTATGCTGGATGTCTGCAGGTCTTGTGCTATGTTTGGTTGTTGCTCCACTTGATTGCGAGGTGCATTAATTGTACTAGATGCTTGCAAGGTTTGTGCTGTGATATTGGCTGCACAACCAGTTTTATAGCACAAACTCTGCAGACACCTAGTACAATGCAGGCATTTATCAGCTTGCAGGCACCTAAAATCCCCCTGGCTATAATTCATATGTGTGGCAGTTAGGGGCACACATGGGCAAGTTAATGCCTTATAGTAGGCCTAATGAGTACTTTCCACACCTGAGTGCCTATCATCTTAGGTTCACAGGAGCTTGTGGCAATTCCATTATTATTTTTATTACAGTAATGTCAGAGGCTTCACACAAGAAGCCTCTGGGTTCTATTGTGCTAGGTGCTGTACAAATACAGAGTAAAAGATGGTTTGTGGTACAGTGTGTTAGCATACAATAACTCGTCATCGAAAGTTAACTATGTAATACGTATCCAGCATGTATAGGAGGAAGTCAAGCTGCAGGAGTCTGACCACACTGGCAAAGTGACAGGATGGCATCTTCTACTGCCGTTGGACCTATGGTGGTGAGGAGAGAGCAGTATGGTAAGGGAGATCCCAAGAAGCAGCCACATTTCAGTGATGAATACATTGACAAGTAAATGGTCTTGATGATGTCTCACCCTAGCAAAGCTAATATAATAATTAGTTCTCCTGAGCAGGGCAACTAGGAGTTAATCTCTATATGTGGATATGGCTGACTGTAACAATGTCTTCCATGTTTCCCTGGAATTCTCATGTGGGCTGGACCCCCATGTCTGGGGAGACCTTGACTGCTATAGGCAGAACATACCTCAGCTGGCTCTGTCTGTACTGGTCCCCTAGCAGGTCCTCACAGAGGTGATGGATCATGTGCGACTATCCAGGCTGTACCTCTGGAATACCAGCATCTTTAATATGTTCATGTAACTAACGCATGGTCTGTTAGCTTTGTTCCCAGGCTACAAGAATTTCCTTTTCCTCCTCTGAATCAGTGCGAACAGATGTAGCATTTTGGCTTGTAGCAATGACTGCTCACTTTCTGCTCCTTCTCTTCTGGTTCTTCACCCTCTCTTCTTCCTATTCTCCCCAGCTCTTCTGTCCACTCCCCACCCCCGTCTCCTCTCCCTCTCCACCAAATTCAAATAGCATATGAGTCTCATCTCAGATGATGCCACCTATGTATGTCAGTGGCTGACCAGGCAGCCTATAGGAGGCTCACACTAACAAACTCCACCTAGCCTACCTCCACTGTATGTATATATATACATACTGTGTGCTACATCAGGTGCATGTGCCTGTCTTTTAGGCCATCCTTGGAATGTATCCCATACACTTGTGCTCAACTTTCTCACACTTGTGTTTTGGGCATCTCTAAACTTCCCTTCTTAATATTGTGTGTGCATGCCTTCTCTTTATGCACCCATTTCCCCATGTGCAGCTGGATTTGTACATGTAAGATAAATGAGCTTCCAGGGTAGTGTTGAGGTCATTTTTAATGGAATTTGGAAGGGAGGGACTTACTCCTTTACTGCCGGTGCACTCTGCTATTTTTGATAAACTGTGCTAAAAAGAACTTTAGCCATATTTACAGACCCACAAATTAAATAGCATGAAATACTGGAAATTGGAGATGGGAGAGAAAAACAGGAAGGAAATTTGAGAACTTGGAGGCTAATCTTTTGGTTACAGTGGCATTAATACAAGAACAGAAAGGGAAGTTTGGCCATAAAAATGTTTTTTTTTAGGTGGGAGGGGGTTGTTAGTCTGTCACATTCTTTCTTTGTGGGAATCCCCAGTGACTTGACTTCCTGGACTGAAAATAGTAGTTAATATTCTTGGTGGTGGAAAGCTGGTATTTGTCCTTAAGGTGGATTATACCATTACAGGCTTAAAGCCATGTGAAATGAGATGATGGACCTCAGTGTAAAATCACGAACTTCTTCTAAAAAAGTATAATGATTTATGCTTATTTCCAACTCTCAAAGGGCTCAATCCAACTCCCATTAAACTACATAGAAAGACCCCCCCTTGATTTCAATGTGATTTGGATCAGATCCAGAGTCACTGTAAGTCATGTAGTTGCTTTCCCAGCTGAAATAATATTTCAGTAAATGTCAGCAAAGGGATGGCTTGCTGGCATCTAAAGAACTAGTGGATACAATGGTCTGTTTCTGAAATTTCTCTGTCTCTCAAACAATGTGTTTAAGTTTATCTAACATGCACATGCACTACAGGCTACAGGGCCACTTGTTGTTTGTCTTTAATTAAAAAAATTACACACATGTGCTATCATCTCAGTGTAACATTTTCCATTAAGACTTCACTTAACAATGGATTTTATAATCCTGGCAGGAAAATCACAGTAAAACATCTCACATATTGAGGGTATTGTTATCTCTAACACCAGATGTCCTCTAAAACAGTTCATATACAATTAAATCTGCTCTACAAAGAGGGTTTCAGCAGCCTTCAGAGTAAGTTCAATGAAATCGCAAGACCCCTAATCTTTAGTGAACAGAATTAGTATACATAGGGCTTGTTCATGGAGCAACACGGTCATATACTTCCTATCTTTCTTTGCCCAAAATACTACTTTTACTGTGGTTCACACGGACTGCTCTGCTCTAAAAAGCTTTTTATAGTCATTCCAAATATCTCAGAAGTGAAAACTGACAGTAACATTCTTACAAGCCTAAACCAGAACCCCCTTGAGAAACAAAATTTCACTTAACAGCAGCCTATAAAACACCATATGATGGCATCAACCATCCGTCATCTAGATGGGATCCTGTTTCAGAAACAGTTTAATCTCTTAGAAATGAGATCCATTCCATCTCTACCCTTAATCTTCCACCTAATGGATAGCTGTGACCTCCAATGGATACATGGCATAGCAAAGAATTAAAATTCATAGCAATCATTTTTGCTGTGTATGCCAGCAGTATATGCACAGGTATGAGATTATTTATTAATAGATATAAGAAAATCATTTAAATATTTCAAACAAAAATTAACATTTTAAAAATGCATGAAAAGTGATTACAGTGTTTAATCTTACCATAGGCATTTAGTTACAAGTATAAAAAGGTCTTTTTCTCTTGACTCTCTGAAGGTACTATATTTCTAAAAGGCAGCTCATTTTACTAAGATGGAAATAAAATACTGGGCCAAATCCTGCAGCCCTTTCTTAGTTTTTATTTCAATGGGAATTTTGCTTGATTGCCAAGTACATGGGCATTTGCACTGTCTCTAGAATTTTTTCAATCTTGAAGGATACAGGGCCTGTGAAATCCATCCTTTAATAACTTCTTATTTTGGGGAAAAATCTATCAATATAAAGGATAATCTCATCTAATAGTTAAATAGTAAGATTCTAGCCCTTTCCTTGAGAAGATAGTGTTGAAAATGGAAACTAATCACTACTGTTGAAAGCGTGTCACTGATTTTGCAGGAAGTATTGCCAGGCTAATTTGTTTCTGGAAAAGGTGGTAGAGTTGGGTGGGGTCATTGTGTTGTTCCAGATCCACTAACTATGATACTGTAGCCTTGGCTCTGCTTTTGGAGATGCTGATCTTACAAAAGGTGTGGTGATGTATAGTCTACCTATATTTAAATCTCTCTTGTGCTATATCACAGTGGTGTCTAGGTTGGGTGTATCACAGAGCAAGACTGTATTCCAGGAGTCTGTTTCCAAGCACCAGTGGTTTATTTTTTATTTGCATTTCAGTAGTGCCAAATACACCATCAGTATCAGGGATTGTGCTAGGTACTGGACAAACACATAGGAAGACATAGCCCTTGCCCCTAAGAGATTACACTCCAATCTAAAACAAGTTGCCATGAATGAGTATAACAAAAAATAAGAGGGAAGTGAGGTAGAGGATGAAGGCAATGCTAATCTGATTGCAGTTATGTAGGTTAGGTAACATGACAATCTGATGGCTCTAAATAATTTTAAGGGCTGTCGCTGCTTTTGCCTCTGACCTGTCAGTCATTGGCTGATTTCTTGTAGGCATCACATCAGCAGTGGGTCTTGAGGAGGGATTTGAAGGAGATGTAGCTTGAGTCCTTAAGGTCTATATGTTTGTTGTGACATCTTAAGAGCATTTTTTTTGTTTCTTTCAATTTGGCAATTCAGAAGTAAAGCCATCTGCAAAGAGAAAAAGGACAGAAAATTCACATCAGAGAATATTATTCACTTCAGTTAGGCACAGCTGGCAGACTCTGCTCAGGAGGTTTAGCAGAGAGATTCGGTAATAATCTATCATATTTGGAGATCTCCTCATATCAGGCCAGGAGGGAACAACTTTCCTCATGACTACCTACACATAACCTGTCTGCCGGCAGTATGTTTCAGTATTTTCATTCCTTTAAACAACATGGGCAAGCTCATGCCTTTTAACTGAAGGAGCTGTATGGGCAGAGGTGCTTGCATGGTACCAAAGGTGCTTGAGACCTGCAGTATAGTGAAGGGGACAGAGGTATGTCTTGTTGCCAGAGGTTCTCTTGTGTTACAGCAGACAGGATGCAGAAAGAGAGACGTATCAGAGATTCCCAGGGGCTGAGTTACAGTGCAGAGAATGTCTCAGTGCTAGAGATCCTGGAGTGGTGCCAGCAAGATGTCCAGTTACAGGCTTACATGGCTTAAGGCAAGCCCTGGCATCAGACTGTGAGGTGCTCTTTGCTGTTGCTCTAAAGTGGATAAGTATGTTCCCTAGCTGGCTGAAGCAGAGTCACTAGCTGGCAGACCATGTCTCCTTCTAGATTTGATGCATGATCCAGCATGGGAGCTGGTCTCCCCTCATTCCATTTCTAGAGAGTTTGCCTGCATGAGAGTGAGAGGAGAGGCTCACTCAATTTTCTGACTCCAAAACTGTCAGTGCAGCACAAGGAAGGATATAGCCCAGCAAATAAATTCCTGTTTCACAGAGAACTTTACATACTGTGGCCTGGTTATCAGGGCTTGGGCTGATTTTGAAAGTGTGACTAGAGATAAAACTCTACTTCTTAATATTTTCATGTTTTTAAACCTGTATCAGGTGGTTGGAATATTATCTAGCCAATCCCTGACACCCCTGTACATACTGGTGGTTTGTTTAAAGCAACAAGAATGGCAGTTATAACTAGTTATTATATTTCCCCACATTTGAGAGTTGGACACAAGTGTAGAAAAAGCCCACCCCATAATCCTGTAAATCATAGACTTCTTGGAGTTTAAGGCCAGAAGGGACCATTGGACCCTCTTGTATAACGCAGGCCATTATATTTCAACCACATATCCTTCTATTGAGTCCAATTACTGAATTAGACAAAAGCAATTCAGTCTTTAGGAGATTAAACTGCTGTGTGCCACAAGCTGAGAACAGGAGAGATTGAAATGCACTAGTGCTCAGGGCCCCTGCAATGGCATGAAACTGATTAGGTGAGATATGTCCAGATGATCCTAACATGCACCCCACAACCCATGCTGCAGAGGAAGGTAGAAAAACCCATGGTCTCTACTAGTCTGACCTGGGGAAAAATTCCTTCATGACCCCAAATCTAGCAATCAGCTTGACCCTGAGCACGTGAACAAGAACCAGCCAGGTATCTAAGAAAGAGGATTGTCCATACCACCTCAGAGTACTGGTCCACACCATCTGGTGTCCATTTTCCAGCTGTGGCCCATCTCTGATTCTTCAGAAAGAGGAGGGGAAAAACCAGAATACATCTGGCCAATTTTGCACTGGAGAAAAAAATTCGTTCCTGACCCCTGCAGGCACCTGGATGAATCCCTTGAGCATGAGATTTGATTATAGTCATTGTTTTAATGCAGAGCTGCGAATGTTATAGTGTATGGAAAGCAATACTTTTCTCCCCTAGCCCATGAATAAAGAGGATAACAGGCAGACTCAGATTCACAGATTCCAAAGCCTGAAGGGATCACTCATGACCATCCAGCTCAGTCCCCACCCTTGGCTACAGAATTTCCCCCAGAAGCTGGATTAAAGATATTTAATCTCATTTTTAAAGACTACAAGTGATAGTGAGTCCACCACCTCCCCCAGTAAGCTGTTTTAATGTTTAATTACCATGACTGCTAGGAAATTTGCTACTTATTTCAAAGTTGAATTTGTCCAACTTCAACTTCCACCCATTGGATCTTGTTATGCCTATGTCAGCAAGACTGAAAAGCACCCACTATCAAATATCTTTTCCGTGCATAAGTGCCTATACACAGTGATAACGTCACTTCAAAACCTTCTTTTTGATAAACTGAATAAGCTGAGCTCCTCAAGCCTCACATCAAACCCTGGATCATTTTTTATGGTCCGTGTGGCGGGGTGACAACTCACCAGCGCAGCACCCCCTGCTGGTCATCCTGGGAATTAGCTCTTCCAGCCCAGACCATCCTCTACAGGCCGGTGTCTCACCTGCCGCTGGCCCCCGTGTCCCTCCCGGGCCCCGATGCCCCTCTACATCAGGGTTCTGCCCCAGCAGTAACCCACAATCTGGGTCTCCCCACCCAGGGGAACCCCCAACCCTCTATCCCATCCTTGCCTCAGTGGCTACTGCCAGTCATCGTCTAGCCCCCGCTCACTGGGGCAGACTGCAGTCTGTAAACCAATCATCATTGGAAAGGGGGTTAGGACCTCCTACCTTTGCCTATCTCGGGGCTGCCCCTCTGAAGCCCCAGTACCCTTTCATAGGCCCTTTTCAAGGCCTGCAGCCTAGGCTGGAGCTCCCCAGCTCCCTCTGCCCTTCCCCAGCACTGCTCCACCCAGGTACCCTTCTCAGCTCCCAGGCAGCCCAGTATTTCTCTCAGAAGCTAGAGAGTGATTCTTTCTGGCTTCTGGCACACATCCCTCTTATAAGGGTCAGCTGGGCCCTGATTAACCTGGCCACAGCTGTGGCTGCTTTCCCAACCAGTCTACCTTTCACAGCTGCAGCCTTCTCCAGGGCTGCTTTTAACCCCTTTTCTTCAGGCGTGGCGCAGCCACCCCACCACAGTCCTCCTTTGAACTCTCTTCAGTATTTTCCACATCCTTCTTGAAGTGTGGATACCAGAACTGACACATATGCTCTTAGCAGTCTTATCAATGCTGTATAAAGAGGCAAAATCACTTTCTTACTTCTATTTGATATTCCCCTTTTTATACATCTAAGGATCACTTTAGACCTGTTTACCAAAGCATTGCACTGAAGGCTCAAGTTAAGGACCCTTAAGTCCTTCTCAGAGTCACTGCTTTCCAAGGCTAGGTCCACACTACCCGCTCGATTCGGCGGGTAGAGATCGATCTTCTGGGATCGATTTATCGCGTCTCATCTGGACGCGATAAATCGATCCCAGAAGCGCTCCCCCGTCGACTGCGGAACTCCTGCTCGCCGAGAGGAGGAAGCGCTGTCGACGGGGGAGCTTGCCTGCTCCGCATGGACCCGCAGTAAGTAAACTTAGTTCGATCTAGGAAACGTCGACTTCAGCTACGCTATTCTCGTAGCTGAAGTTGCGTTTCCTAGATCGATCCCCCGCCCCAGTGTGGACCAGCCCCAAGACAGGCTGTCATCCTGTAGGTATAACCTGCATTCTTTGTTTCCAGATGTATTACCCTGCATTTGACTGTTTTAAAACACATTTTGTTGGTCTGTGTCCATTTAACCAGGTGATTCAGATCACTCTGAAACAGTAACCTGTCCTCCTCGTTATTTACTACCCTACAAGTCTGTGTCATCTATAAACTTTACCAGCAAAGGTTTTGTATAATCATTTAGATTGTTGGGGAAAAAGTTAAATAACATTGGACCAATAACTGATCCCTGGAGGACTTTGCTAGAAATGGTCCCACTCATCGATATCTCCCCATTAACAACTACATTTTGAGATCTTCAGTGAGTCAGTTTTTAATCCATCCAATATGTGCCTTATTAATTTGACATAATGCAAGTTTTTTAAACAAAATGTCATGTGATACTAAGTCAAATGCCTTGGAGAAATCCAAGTATACTTTCTCAATACAGCTGCCTTATCGACTAGACCCATAATCCTGTAAAAAAAGACAACATCAACTTTCTATAAAATTATTCTGACTAGCATTAATTATATTTTTAGCCTCTAATTCTTTGTTGATAGTCTCTAATTAACTGTTCCATTACTTTATCCAGGATCTAAGTAAGGCTAACTGGTCTGTAGTTCCCTCAGTCATCCCTTTCACCTCTTTTAAATATTGGAACTACATTGGTGGTGCTCCAATCCTTGGAATTTCTCTTGTATTCCAAGATTTGTTTAAAATTAACATGGAAGAGCTCCTCAGATAACTCCTTTGGGACTCTTGGATATAAGTTAACTAGGCCTATTGATTTGAAAATTTTAAATTTTAACAGATGCTGCCTCACCCCCTCTATTGTTACAAATGGTCAAATTTCTTTTCCTTCACACCATCAGATGAGATGGATACATTTTCCTGCTTAATTCCATATATAGAACAGAAATGTGTGTGGAATATTTCTGCCTTTTCTACATCACTATTTACAAGTTTACTATCTGCGTTCAGCAGTAGACCTATATTTGACCTAGGCCTTTTTTGTTCCTAATATGTTTTTAAAATGCCTTCTTATTGTCTTTAATAATTGGGCACTTATATTTTATTGATTCTGTTAGCTTCCCTTATCAGTCACCTACATTTTTTAACTTGTAACTTATATTCATTGCCATTTACATCCCCCTTTTTCCATCCATATTGATTCTTTTATGTTTTAGTACCTCTTCTACATCTCTTTTTAACCAGGATCTTTTCTTGCCTACTGTAACTATTTTCACGTCTGTGGAATCATCGCTTTTGGACGTCCCTGACCACAACAGTTCTGGTTAAAATTTCCCCCTTTAAATTTATGTTCCCAGTCAGTTATGACAACAGTTGCTTTAAGCTGTTGAAAATTGATCCTGTTAAAGTTCCAAATATACATATTACTGGCTGGTGCCATATTCTGTTTTCACAAAGTAAATGTAACTAGAACTTGATCACTGATACCAAGGCAGCTGCCAACTTTTAGGTCGGCAGTTAACTCCTTGTTGTCTGTTAGAATTTTCTTGTCCTCTCTCCTCAGTTTGCCACTCTCTCTCTCTGGCACTCAGCACCACCTGTGAGGATATTCCCATTAATACATCTCCATTCATTATATGTCCAGAGTTACTCATACAGAACTATCAGAATCCTCCTCCTGCAAAACACAAATAATTTATTTCTGAGATGGCCTGAAGAATAAGTCTCAGGGTCTCAAATGCACAGAAGGGATGGGAGTATAAGTGTGAATAAAATAACTGACCCAAACCTTCACCCAAATCTTGAAAAGAGCCGGACCCAAGTATTCTTTGAACTTTGGATAACTTAATTTCTTCTAATATTCTTAATTATTGTTTGGGATTCTGCAGTTCCTTTTTCCAGATGGGTCTAGAATCCGGAACATCACATATAGTGAAGGATATCTTCTGCCTGCATGGAAGAGGGAGTGGATAGCAGCCTTTGATGAGAGCTTGTTCTTGTGAGCATTCCGTCCTTTCTTCCTTCTGGTTTCATGCACATAGGCATACACAGGGCCGGCTCCAGGCACCAGCCCATCAAGCTTGTGCTTGGGGCGGCACCTGGAGGGGGGCGGCGCGGCGCGGTGCTCCGGCTCTGGCCGCCGGGGAGAGTGGAGCCCCGGCCGGGCTCTCCGCCCTCCTCCCAGCGCTCTGGCCGCCGGGGAGAGCAGAGCCCCGGCCAGCTCGCCGCCCTCCCCCTGGCACTCTGGCCGCCGGGGAGAGCGGAGCCCCGGCCGGGCTCTCTGCCCTACTCCCAGCGCTCTGGACGCTGGGGAGAGCGGAGCCCCGGCCGGGCTCTCTGCCCTACTCCCGGGGCTCTGGCCGCCAGCGGAACCGCGGCGGGCTCGCCGCCCTCCCCCCGGCACTCCGGCCGGTCAGGGAGAGTGGCCCGCGGCCGGGCTCGGCGCCCTCCCCTGCCGCGCTCCGGGGGGGAGGGGCGGCAGGAGGCTTTTTTGCCTGGGGTGGCAAAAAAGCCAGAGCTGGCCCTGGGCATACAGAGCAGAAGTAAGGGACAGGTTGTGTGGGATGGGGAGAGGGAAAGAAAGAGAGAGAGGAGGTGATGATGAACATGGGGTCTGAAATGAATGAGGAGGAAGGAGAAGGGATGAGGCAGCAGACAGAATGAAGGAATGGACAGAGTGGAATTAAAAAGGAATAGGGGAAACTGCACTGACAGGTTTTAAGCTTCAGCTCAGCCAGTAATTTATTTTGTACACAGAAAGAGAGAAGGAAGGAGAAAGACAGAGACAGGGGAGGGAAAGAGGGATGAGAAGTAGCTCTTTCCCCAGTGGCTAGGAAAAGAGTGGGTGAGAATGGGAAGACGCTGAAGAGCCCTGGCTGCAGTAGCAGGAAAAGAACTATGCAAGTCCTCCTTCTGACCAGAAGGCAGGAAGCTGGCCTGCACAGGAAGTTGGCTCACAGTGGCCCTGCTCTGTATGCCATCTGGAAAAAGAGTGGAGAAGTTTATTGTTTACACCGCAGATAAAATCATTCAAATTTGGATGGAGCTTTCTAAGTCTGTGGACAATGGAGAATATCTTGAAGGGACAAACACAGCTCCATCTCTGCTTGAATTTTAGTTGGTGACTCTGAATGGAGATGGTGGCTTCAGGCCACCACCTGTACACTGGACTGCTATCGTTCTTGGCTAGCGTTGGGACAATGGGCCCATTGTTGATGGAGATAATTGATGCTTCTTTGTCTGAGGGTAGGATGCCAGGTTTTCTCAAAGAGGTGTTGGCAATGTACCTCCTCAAGAAATATCTCTGGCTGTTGATGACCAAAAAAATATAGACCAGTATCATATCTCATAATCTGGGAAAATCATTCAGAAGGTTTGGTCGAACAGCTTTGGTAATATTTGCCGTCTTTACATTTCCTTGCTCTTTGTTGCTCTGGGTTTTGATCTGGCTATGGGAGTGAAAATGCACTAATACCGTTAATCAGTAATATTCTCCAAGTTATGGACAAAGACAATATGTCCATTCTGATCTTGTTAAATTTGCCTTCTTTTTTCATGAAATTGAACATGAGGCATTATTGACATATCTTCAGTTCCTTTTAGCAGTGAATGGAACTGTTTTGAAGGGACTTTTCTCCTTCTGGTACAAGAGGACTCAAAGGGTGGTTTTTTAGACAAGTATTCATGCACCTCTAGGCATTATTATATAGTGTACTGCAGCATTCTACCTGAGATATGGGATATAGCACCTTCAATATGTGGCTGGTACTTGTTGTATATCTCCGTTATGACTGATCCTGTTGGTATGTGGAGCTGACAGCCGTGTTTGTTAGAGACTGGGTGATCAAAGTCACCTGGCTGAGGCTCCATCCAGCTAAGACTGAGATTGTTAGTAAGTTTTGGGAAGAAACCAGAAGAATTACTAAGAGTTACATCAGTCATGACATTGATGATAGATGTGTGTTATTTGGAAGTCATGTTTGCAGCTTAGGGGTCTGTGGCAGTTGCAGTGAAGAGCACACTTTTCTGACTGCTCCTACAGAGGCAAAAGCAACTGGTTTTTTTGCAAGGCAGATCTTATTGTACTTGTACATGCCCTTATTACCTCTAGATGGGACTAACTGTTTGGAGCTGCATGTAGGGACCATTTGGAATATAAAGTTGGTTCAGGATTCAGAACTTGCTTATTAAGGATAATTTTTTGTTAACTTATAACACCTGTGCTCCACAAGCTGCACTAATAGCCTGTAGGATGGTGGGTGCAACTCAAGATGGTGTCTATTACCTTTAAAGCACTAAATGGTTTGGATCTGGGTTACCTAAGTGATTGCCTCTCTTTATTCCATGCTACCACAGTTGCAATCAACAGAAGTGCAAACAGAGTGGAATACAGAAGCAAGGGAGCTACCATATTTACCTGTGGGAGCTCCTCTCCTCTGGAATGTGCTCCCTGCTCTTGTCTGCCAGAATCTGGAACTGTTAACTTTCCAGACACTTGGCAAGGCTCCTTCTTTTTAATGCGAATTTGGGAAGGAGATAGGATCAGGATAGGTGTCAATTTGTTAATGGTATTATATTAGATTTATGTGGTGTAAGTAACCCTGCTAATTTAGGCATAATCAATACAATATTATGAATGTTGGTGGTAGCAGGTGACCCATCTACACATGGGCGTCGAAGCCACTAACACAAGTATACAGTGCCTAAGGGTCCAGTCCTACAGACCTGATGTAGGAGTAGTTTGCGTGGACTTCAATGTGAGTTTTACCTGCAGAAGGGCTTCTGCATTAGGACAGATCCCAAATTCAGATTTTTACCTTTTTTTATAACTTTCAGTTGAATTTCACAGTATCCTTAATTCTGCTATAGGAAATTATCTCTACTGCAGAATAAGCACTGACCATTTTCAGAACTTCAGTACTATTGCAGCAAACTTGCCTTTTGCCAAAAATATTGCTTATATGATTTTGTTTGTCTCCAAAAAATATGAAGAAGGACTTTGTGGGGATGTCTAAGGGCAAGTCTACACTACAAAATTAAGTCGATTTAAGTTACGTTGACATACAGCCACTGCAGTAATTGAACTGCTTTTGCATGTCCACACTACGCTCCTTGTGCCAGCAGTACACATCCTCACCAGGAGCGCTTGCACCAATTTATTTGTTAGAGCAGGGCATTGTGGGACAGCTTCTGAAAGGCAGCAACAGTTGATGTAAGCCCTGGCGGCAGGAATACAGCTGTCAGCCCTGGGCAGCAGGGCTCCAACTGCCAGTCCCGGGTGGTGGGGCTCCAGCTGTCAGCCCGGCAGGGCTCCATCTGCCAGCCCGGGCAGCAGGGCTCTGGATATCAGCCTGGCAGTCCGGATGGCAACAGGTGATATAAGCAACACAGTGGTTATGCGGACACAGTGTCAACTATATCAACTTACCCGCTACACCTCTCATGGAGGTGGAGTTATTAAGTCAGTGTAGTGGATGACTTATATAGGCGGGAGCAACACTGTAGTGTAGATACTTAGGGTACGTCTACACTACCTGCCAGATCGGCGAGTAGCGATCGATCTATCGGGGATCGATTTATTGCGTGTAGTGTAGATGCGGTAAATCGATCCCCGATCGCTCTCCCGTCGACTGCTGAACTCCAGCTCGGCGAGAGGTGGAAGCAAAGTTGACGGGGGAGCAGCGGCCGTCGATCCTGCATCGCGAGGATGCGAAGTAAGTGATTCTAAGTCGATCTAAGATACGTCGACTTCAGCTACGCTATTCTCGTAGCTGAAGTTGCGTATCTTAGATCGATCCCCTCCCCAGTTTAGACCAGGCCTTACAGAGTTAGGTCAATGTAAGCTGTCTTATGTCGTCCTAACTCTGTAGTGTAGACCAGGGCTAAGAGTCAAAGAAGTTCTTGCTGTCATCACACAAGCCATAAGTAGAGTGCTTCTTTCATCAGTACACTATTGCTAGGCGTGAAATGGGCTGTTTAGAATTTTAAGAGCCAAATGTAAATGTGCTTAATGAGCCACAAGGGAACTGTGGCATGGCTGGAGAAAAAAGGCTTTTAGCAGCAGATGCAGACAAAAGTATTGGATTTCAGTCTACAGAAAAGTCAAAGACAAAGAAAAAAGGAGGTTGTGGCCCCATATGGGGGAGGTCTCAGAATTTAGAAATCTAAACAGCTGTAGCCTGTTTATGTACTTTAATGCATTATTTGAGAAGAATAAATTGAACAAAAATAACCAAAGGCATATATAATAAATTCTTTAAAAAATCAGTAACTGTCCAAGAGTCTCTGAGAAAAGAGACAAGAGAACTTTGTGGTAGTTTAGGTCCTAAACTTTAGGATTACAAGACATTTAAAAAAATGTTTTTAAAATGTATTGAAAAGATTCAGTATAGTCAGCATGGTAGGAAAGTTCTCTTCACCATTCAAGAAATGTTCTTTAGCTCTCTCCTCATAAAGATGAGGGCTAGTTCCGACATTTTAAGACATCAGAAATCTGGGTGAAATTTACTATGCCATTGCTCAGAGCCTGAATCTGGGAGACTTCCTGCTATTGACAACTATTTCAATTACTGATCTTGCTGGTTGGGTCAGCACTTTTTTTGTTAGAGTGGTAAAAAGTGGCATGTTTCTGAATTTTAACAATGTTGGTATTTGCTATTGACAGAAAGGGAAGTGAAAAATGACCCATATAATGTTTTTTTTATTGCCTTCACTAAGTCAACAACTCTGTGCAATTCAGATGGTTTAAATTCTGCAACAGCTGAATTTCCAGTGCTGGTGATCCACCTTTAAGAAGGGATGTAAATCTGAGGTCCTTCTGACTGATCATATTTATTAAAGATTCCAAAGCAATTTTGTAATATGTTAGCCCCAGTATTCTCTTGTCCAAATTCCACTACAGGCAATTATGTCATGCCCGTCTAAAATTTCTCTCATAGATTCCACTGGATAAATTACTTTTCTTTCTCAAATTATTTTGTAGAGCTGATGGTAAAATGTGTATTTCTATCTACCTCAGAGTGGCTACATTCCAGTGTTGGAGTGAATTTATGTTGATGAGCCAGGCCCAAATTATATTTTCATTGTTATTTGAATTATTATTCATATTTGGGTAGCACCAAGAGACCCCAGTGAGTATTCTCTCCCTCCCACCTCTCATTGTTCTAGGCACTGTATAAACCCACAGAAATTCATGGTTCCTTTACCAAAGAACTCACAGTATACCTTGAAACAAAAGAGAACAAGCGAAAATGACAAACCAAAAGAAGGGGATGTTAGGATGAGGGTAAAAAGTAAAGAGATCACACAGTTATATAGCTTACTATGCACATCTTCACTGGTTCAAGTTATTTGATTTTTTTTATATTAAAAATATCAGCTATGCCCAGCTGATGCTCAATCTAGTCATTGTTGGTTGACTTCCTTCTGGTAGGGCTCACAGCAGAAGTGGATTTTAAGAGTGACTTGAAGCAGAGGATAGTGGCTGTATGGATTACTTCAGGGAGAACATTCCATGCAGGAGGGTGAATGTAAAAAAAATCTCCACAATATTTATGGAAAAGTAAGGGATGAGAGTGGGGACAAGTGATATCCAGAGGTAGTGGGGGGAATATAGTCACTGGAGAAAGTGGAGGGATTAGAAGAAGGAAACAGGTAAAGAATCTTGTTGTGACAGAAAAAGGGTGGTGGTGGTGGTGGTGGTGAGTAGGTTTTAGAACGAAGTCAAAGGTGGGGAATAGATGGCTGTGAATGTGGGTGTCAATGAGAATAGAGATGCTTGATCAGAAAGATAATATAACTGGAGGGGAACACATTTATAGTAAAATCCATGTGTCCATGAGGTTTTCTCCAAAGGTGTTTAGCTTCACATTAACAGGCATGCAAGAAGCAGATATTGAGGTAAGCAGAGTTTAGGGTTGTTGGAACAGACTTTATGGGGGAACCAAGGGAAATAGGAGTCCAAGGTGGCAGAGAGAGTGGAATGGAATAAATTTTCAATTGAATCTATAGAGGAGATGACAGTGGGGAGGCTAATAATGGCAGAAAAGCTGACGCCATTGAGGAATGGAGACCATAGAACGGTTGAGTGGTGGGTTGTATGTGAGCAAAGCCTGAAGCAGGTGAGGTAGTGGCTGTTACATCAGCTCTTAACAGTGGTCACATAGGTTATGTCTAAACTGCAATTAAAAGCCCGTGGCTGGCCTGTGCCAGCTGACTCCGGTTCGTGAGGTTTGGGCTTAGGGGCTGTTTAATTGAAGTGTAAACTTTTGAGCTCAGGCTGGAGCCCGGGCTGCAGGACCCTGTAAGGTGTGAGAGTCCCACCGATCAGGCTGGAGCCTGGGTCCGAATGTCTACCCTGCAATTAAGCAGCCCCTTAGCCCGAGCCCCACAAGCCCAACCCACAGGTGTCTAATTGCAGTGTAGACATACCCAGAGAGAAAGCAGTGTTTAGTGAAGACAAGGCCAAATGAATGGCCATAATACTGAGTGAGAGAACTGATTCAGGGCTGAACAGCAAAATGAGGAGGTAAGTAGAGCTGGGTAAAGTTTTTTGACCAAAACTTTTTTTTGGTGAAAAAATGCAGTTTTGGGCCAACAGAAACATTGTGTGAATTCATGTTGAATTCACTGAATTGTTTCAGTTGAAAAATCAAAATCACTAAAAAAAATTCAGAAAAAAATCAAAACATTTTATTTTTGAAACAAAACATTTGGATTTTTCATTTTGAAATGACTTATTGCTTTGAAATTCCTTCAGTTTTATTTTTTAAAAAGTTTAAAAATTGCTCAAAATCAAAATGAAACATTTCATTTGACCTCAAACAAATTTTATTTCTGATTTTTTTTTAATTGCCAGCAAACTGAAAAAAATCTGTTATTCATACAGCTGTAGCAGCTAAGGGCAGGCTGGATAGGATGTGGATGTGGAAGCTGAATTGACGTATATGTAATATAGTATTATTACTGGTAATGACGGTCCATGTGAGTTTGATTTGAATGGAGTAAAGGTATCATGATAAAAAGAATAATAAAAATCTGCAGTGACTTTATATACTTACTCTTTACTCAAAGCTACCAGCCATTAGCATTTTTCAGGAAGCTTTTAGGACCTGACTCCTTTTAGAGAGAGGGGAGGGTTAAGAGATCTCACTCCTGCTTTTGTCTTATTTTCTTTCTCTGAGCCTGATGTGAAATTCAGAAAATCAGTATTTCCTTTTCTGCTTGGAGAGCCTGATCCAAAATCTATTGAAGTCAACGGAAAGACTTCCTTTGGCTTTGTTGGGCTTTGGATCAGACACATAAAGGGTAAATCATATACAGGGGTGTGGAGTAACACTTTGTAATGAGGCCAATGGGACAGACATAGAGCAGGAAGGAAAACTTTATTAGGGAGAAATGTACTCCTTTCCTTCACTTCCCACAGTCTCTGCACTCTCAGTGCAAAAGCCTTCTCCTTTGCTGTGCCTGCTATATGAAATAGCCTCTTTATATCTCTTCTGCCTCATCGACTCAGGCTGTTCAAATCATACCTAAACATCTATGTCCTCTGTTACTGCACCTTTAAATTTATGTCTCTTTTATTCACTTGGACTCTGTATTCCCAAAATGCTTTGCAAAGTTAAATAATATAATTGGAGTTTTCATGAAAGATGTTATATGAAATAAAGCTTTATTTTGTAAAAATCCAAATGGAGATCAATTACCTGTGAAAATATAGAGTTTTAGCTTTAGTCACCACATATTTCTTTGGCTTAATGCCATATGTTTTTATGTCTGCCTATCTTTGTGTTTTCTATAGGGCCCACTGCCATAGTAGCTAAGCCTTTACTAAGGTAAGAGTTTCAAGCTTTCATTATCATTAGTGTGGCTATTCTTCCTTCACTTCAAGCTTGATTAATGTGCCAGTTTGTGACATTAACAGAATTGATTAAATTCTGGGTAGCTATGTGAATATAACATCTATTGGTAAGAAATTATAGGTGAACAAGCTCTTTTCCATGTATACTTATGTCAGTTGCTTTTTTTAAAAAAAGCAAACAAACAACTGCATTATTGCTGTGAGATAAATAATATATGGAGATGACAATGCCAGGCAAATGTGACTAGTTTAGACACAGTGAGCCTGATTCACCATTGTGTTACTTCATTTTTATTCTGGTTTAAATATGGAGAGCCCATTGGTGTAAAATTGGAGTAACACAGGAGTCAGTCAGGCCTCTTGCCTTTTGCAAAAATTATTGCTTATTGTTTTGTGAAGTCATGGTAATACTATAGCCCAGTAGCAGAAGTGTTAGATAGCATCCAGCAGTTATTGTTTATTCAATTTTCAGAAATGAAACTTATATAAATATTGTTCCTTTTGTGTCTATGTAGATAAAATCTTTAGGGCAGAACCCTTGTTTCCCTGTATATCTGTAAAATGCCTTGCATACTGTTAGACCATACAAATAATAAAGGGCATTAATTAGGGTTGCTAGGTGTCCGGTTTTTGACCGGAACGCCCAGTCGAAAAGGGACCCTGGTGGCTCTGGTCAGCACTGCTGACCAGGCCATTAAAAGTCTGGTTGGCGGCGCAGCAGGGCTAAGGCAGTCTCCCTGCCTGCCGTGGCTCCGTGTGGCTCCCAGAAGCAGCGACATGTCCCTGCGGACCCTAGGCACAGAGGTAGCCAGGGGGCTCTGTGCGCCAAATCCGCAGCTTCTATTGGTGTGGAAGCACTGCTTCCGGGAGCTGCCTGAGGTAAGCGCCACCCGGAGCCTGCACCTCTCATCCCCTTCCCTGCCCCAACCTCCTGCCCCAGCCCTGATCCCCTCCTGCTCTCCGAACCCCTCAGTCCCAGCCCAGAGCACCTTCCTGAACCCCAAACCTCTCATCCCTGGCCCCACCCCAGAGCCTGCACCCCCAGCCAGAACCCTCACCCACCCCCTGTTCCCCAGCCCCCTGCCCAAGCCCTGATCCCCCTCTTGCCCTCTGAAACCCTTGGTCTCAGCCCGGAGTCCCCTCCTGCACCCCAATCCTCTCATCCCCGGCCATACCCCAGAGCCTGCACCCCCGCCGGAGCCCTCACCCCCTGAGCCAGCCCGGTGAAAATGAGCGAGTGATTGAGGGTGGGGAGAGCGAGCAACAGAGGGAGGGGGGATGGAGTGAGTGGGGGCGGGGCCTCAGAGAATGGGCGGGGCCTCAGAGGCTGGGCAGGGGTCGGGGCAAGGGTAGAATTTGTGCGAGTAGAAATTTGCCAATCCTAGCATTAATATAACCTGATAGGCCTTATGGGCCATATTCTTTTTGGAATACTTATGTAGTGGAAAGGGAACAATCTGTCTCTAGGCTCCTTGTTAGGGATGGAGCATGTGGGCATCCCCAGGAAACATAGTGCCAGGGTAGCTGGCTCCTACTCCATTCTCTCCACAGCCCTAATACAGGATGTGTGTCAGAGATAAGTAGGAGGAGTGGCCGGAGTGTCTGGTGGTCTGACTGCTCAGATAGTGGACTGTCCTTTAGAGACAGTAGCTGGCCCAGTGGGCACAAATTACAACAACCCCCAGGCTGCTCTAACCTCTGCCAGAGCCAGTTGTGTGGCAGAGAATGAGGGAGACATAACAGAGTAATGCCCTTCCCCTCCCTGTGCTGAGAGAATGCTGAACATAACAGAAACTGTGGTGCTCCATTTGTTAATTTTGAACAGGAAAATGCACTTCTGCAAAACATAACGTTTTAAACCTGTCAGAAAAACCTCTGACTATTGTCTTTCTAACAGATGGATTGGAAATTATATTTGTTGTTTATTTCCTCAACATATCAATATGTGAGAAGCCAGTATAAATTACGATTTGACTGCAAATAAACAAACCCACGCCTAAGCAATAGGGTAAACATTGTTGCTTTTTCTTTCGCGTATGATATTATGTGAATTTAGATGACTGATGTTTCTATTTCCACCAATTATCTTTAAATAACTGAATTCCAAGCATCGTGCTACAGTACATTTATGCTTATGGCTTAAAAGGTGCTGTTGAACAACTTTAGTAATGGCATTTATGTACCAGTAACTATTCAGATCACTTTGTCATAGAAATATTGTTTCTACTATTAAAGTCTACCATTTTCAGAACTATTAAAGTTCTTTCAAGTATGAAGACACAAAAGCATCTGTAAAACTGTCTCCATTCATATTCTTTGAAATAAAACATGGTGAACTCAGACCACAAGAAATGTAAGTGGTGCCATTTTATGTTTGTAACAAGTTAGCCCTCATATCAGCAGAACCATTATTCTTCTTTTCAGATGGGCAAGTTAATTAGGACACAGGGCTTCGTGATCAAGATCCATTTTTCTAGACTCTAATCATGACCAGCCTTATGCATGTGCTACAGTTTCTCAATATCAAGCCTTGTTAAAATGAGAACAGGAGAAACAAGAGAATGTAAAAACATTAATTGAATACACTCCCAAGAATTGCTCATTTAACCTAGTATAGTGCATTTTATCAATGTGATGTTTATATTTGGTTCTGTTTCAATACTAAGAGCTGGAATTTGTCTGGCGAGACAGCAAGTCTCTGTGAGCCCTCTTAACCATTCATACCGTAAAGGCACATGCACTTGTCCTTGTAGGGTTTTAAGCTGAGGGATCCCATCTCTCGCCTCTTCTTCCTTCCACTGATGCTCTCTCCAGGTCCTCCTAGTTCTTTCTAGTTTCTGAATAAGTCCTCCCCCATATCTTATCAGGCAGAGTTGCCTGCTGTTGCTGGCTACTGACTTTTGAGCATGCAGTAGCTGCCTAGCTCTGTTACCCATCATCCTCTGTCCATGGCTGCAGATGCGTTACTAAGTCAATTGTCCACTTCTACTTCCTAGAATGATGAAGAGGGTGGAGTAGTGGAGGCTGGACAAGCCTCTTAGGAAGCTCAGGGTTGGCTCACGTGTTCTTATCCCCAGTAGCTGCAAACTGTGTATTTTCCTTCCTCTCTATTGCCAAGTGCCACATGCAAACCCATTGAAACTGGATAGTCCAGTGCAGTTTTAAGTGTTACTATGGACAAATACAAGATCTGGTTAGAAACAATAGGTTCTTATTTCAGCCTGTTTGGTCAGGACTTTTAAGATTAAGTAGGCACACTGCTTTCTTAAGAAACTGCCTACAAAGTTGATAAAAACCAGGCTCAGTTTGGGCCATCAGGAAATAGGGCATTTTCTTGGTTGATCAGTCTCTGGAATGGGCTGCAGGAATCAGACACAATCCAAGCCAGCAGACCTGGTGCTGACTAACAGAATGCAAGGAAATGAGCAGAGCCTACACAGGCAGTGCCCCCTTTCCTCCAGTTGACTCGTCTGCTTTAAGCCACCACCAAGGACAGACTCTAATGGCATCTCCTCTCCCACCTCTCATGGAGTTATACTTTGTGTAAAGGGGAGGAGATGCCCATGTGATAAATTGTAGACCATGTTTTAAAATGATTTTATCATGCACCTTTGACCACCTCCTCATCCCTTTCTCTACCAGTGCATCTCCTTTGGCACTACTTCTAGCATTCCAGCCTTTTGAAAAGCTTCTAACAGCTGCTGTTTAAATCAAAACCTGATAGAAACATGTTTGCTCTTCCCCCCCTGAAATATGGAATTGCCCCTCTGAAATGTCACTTGTCTGAAATGCAAGATAGGCAATATTCAGTCCTTCACCAGTGACATGTCCCAGGTGTAATAGCAGGATACTGAAGATTTGTACCACTGGAATTGTGGAAATTCACAGCTTATAAATGGGAGACATAGCACTTGCTTCTAGGTCTGGAATGTCTCAAGATATTGGACTTCAAAGCGATGACATTTTTATGTCCAGAAAGCTATTTTGGGTCACATGTTTTAAATGAATTCATGTTATTTTTTTCTCTCTCCTAATTTCCATACTGTTGGACTCATGCTACCTAGGGGCCTGTTATTTTAGAGAAGTTGATGCCCCACAGCTGCTGTTGACTTCACTTGGCATTCTGGTTGCTCAGCACTTCTAAAAATCAGTATACAAGGCATGTCACTCTACCAGTGGAGGAATGACAAAATAGTCCCAATAAAAATTGTTAAAACTTTCTATAACATTCCTAAAAAAGTTATTCTCTGAGATATGTAGCACATACCGGACACACATGATACTGTAGTGCGATATAGAGGCTTGTATGGATGCTCATTTGAGATGACCTGCATAACTCACTCATGGCTTCACCGCATATGAATATTGTGGTCATTCTAGACTCATGCCAATAAAATGTCTGTGCCACACAACTGTGTGCGCGCATGTATATGTACAGGGCCGGCTCCAGCGTTTTTGCCGCCCCAAGCGGTGAAAAAAAATAAAATAAAAAAAATATGCCGTGATCGGCTCTACCGCCACCGCTTCATTGTTCGGCGGCGATTCGGCGGCAGGCCCAAGAGGGACCGAGGGACCCGCCAATGAATTGCTGCCGAAGACCCGGATGTGCCGCTCCTTTGCGTTGGCCGCTCCAAGCACCCGCTTGCTGCGCTGGTGCCTGGAGCTAGCCCTCTGTATGTATATATACACACAGAGACAGTGGTGCTGGAACAATTTTTATAGTGGGGATGCTGAAGGCAGAAACCATGTGTTTGGGATGTTATTACTACTTCAAGCCTGGGGGTGTGGCAGCACCCCTAGTTCTAGCACCTATGCACACACTGCACAACCTTTACAAGAATATGAGTTTGTTTTGGCACCTATCAGTCAAAATCCTGTTGGGCTGATTTCAGAAAAGTTATGTGGCTTCTATAGTGGAAAACTTTGAAAAATTCTGCTTCCATTGTGCTAAGTCAGCTGTGGTGATTTGTTTTTGCTTTTGCTGTATTGGGCCCCTAGGAAACAGTAGTGTTGTCAAGCATGAGTAATGGACCCCCAAAATCAAGTACCAATAACTTAATTTCCAAATACAAATCAGTTTATTCAAGTTAATTCAACATCTCTCTGACAGCTGAAGAGTTTGAGCAAGTCTTGGGGAGAAGACTGTTGTGCTGAAACCAGAAGTTGATGTTATTTTCCATGATCACATGCTAACATCTAGTTATAACCAGGATAGATTTATGTTTTCTAAAGTAGTATTTTGAAACTGTTTTGTTTTAGAATATATCACTACAGCTGTTGTCAGATAAGTCTGAATTCTGGTAATTGGTTTGCGCCAAAGAGAAGTGGACAGTTATTTCAAAGCTTTTCTGTTCAGACTATTACATTGCTAGAAATAACAATTGCTGCAAACTGACACATAATTTAGTAAGTATGCCATGTATACTTTTAATTGAACAAAAATCCCATTAAGAAATATTAAAAAGACACAGGTTTGAATCCAGCAGAGAACAAAAATTGACTGATTTAATATAGAGAACTGTGAATGATATATATGTTCACACTAGAAAAAGTTGGATTATTCCCATTTGAAATATTGCTGTAAATGTAACTAATTAGTCTCTTGTCAGATGAGGGAGACGGTTCAGCAAAAAACGTTAAAGCTTGCCCATTTCAGAATTGTTAAAGAGTTCTTTCAGGCAAGAAGACACAAGGGCAACCGTAAAGCTGTCTCCATTCATAGCCTTTGAAATATAAACCTGAATTCAGACCACCAAGAAATGTCAGGCATGCCAACTGATGTTTACAGCAACTTAGCGTACATGTACTTCACATATGACTTTGTGATATTTTATGAAATAGCTGTCAAGTATCATGGTTCACTGTGATATTACACATATGAATTCATTATTTTTAACTTCTGTTCCACTGTTTAAATAGGCAAGTAATACAAATAATTGTTTGCATGCTTGATTCACACCTCAGGGATGTAGTGCTAAGGTCTTTATTATTAAGGAAGAGTGTTTTCTTTCTCTCTAATAGTATAAAATCTAAAAAAGTAAAGAACAAATTAAAGAGACTGTTTATTATTTTGTTCCATAGTATATTTTATCAACTGCGAGATATGTATTTTCCTTCAAATTTCTAGCAGATTTTGAAGAAGAAAAAAATAAACATTCTGTGGACCGAATTCCCATTTGTATTGCAAACCATTTTGGGGGGAAATATTTGTGTCATGGCTGTGGACACAGCAATCCCTGCACATGTTGCTGTATTAGAATAACATGGGCACTACCATAAGCGCATACCATATTGCACAGTTTCTGACACAAAGCAGGTGCAGGTGCTTGGAAAATTGTCAGAAGAACACAGTAGGTCTTGAAACATAATTTGGTGTGATTTAATACATAAAATGACATTTTTGTATTAAATTACAAGAGCAACAAAAATTTACACTTTGTCTCCATAGTGGAATGTCAGGTTTGTTTGTGATGTTATTTAAGATATTTTGTGTATCTAGATACATCTCATTTACAATATGAAGTTCCAATGATTTGTTCTAATAATTGGGTCTGTTCTGAGAGAGGATTCATACGTGTCTCCTTATGTTTCTGGAAATGCCCTGGCGGACTATAGCAATAGTGCACCTCTGTGCCTGTTTCTGGTTTCAGAATCCTGGCATTTATTATGGTGAGCACCATCATTACAAGGGAGCAGTGCCGGATGAAGTAAGTCACTTCTTTGTTATTGTTTTATGTAACTGACAAATGTTATTAATTTTTATTATGCGTTGCAGGTTCAATCCTGAAGTGATCGCTCAGATCAAACAGCTATTGATGCCAGTGGAACTGCAGCTCTGTTTTTAGGGTAAGTTGTAGTTTTCTTCTCTCCCCTGTATTCTTCCCCCAGGACCATCCGATAGGTATTTTCCAAGCCTGGGTATGGAGGGAGCAGTGCCTCTGGAGCTTTGGCTTCACTGACCCAAAAAAAAAAAAAAAAAGAAGTGTTTTTACCACGGGATAAAAACTGGCACTGGTCTAGGACTTAAGAGACCTGGATTCTATTCCTAGCTCTGTTACTGGCTTACTGGGTGACCTTAGAAAAGTCATTTTCTCTCTGTGCCTCAGTTTCCCCTTATGTATAACGGGGATAATATCTCCATTTGAAAAGTACTTTGAGAGCTAGTGATGAAAAGTGCTATATAAGTGCTAGATATTATATTATTTAAAGAGTTTAAGCTCTTTGGGGATTGGAATGTGACTTCCTTTGTGACTGTAGAGCACGTCTAGCACATTATGGGCCCTATAAGGAACAACAACAAAAAATAATAATAGTGGAGATGGGAGGTTGAGCCGTACCAGAAAAGCAGCAACAACTGTGGATTTCCACCCAAACTAGCAGAATGCACTGGTTAGAGCTAGCCAAAAGAGTTCAGTTTGCAAAAACAAAACAAACAACCCTCCCCCCCCCATATTTGGAAGGATTTAAAAACTGTTGAAACATTAAAAATTCCTAATAACATTTTCTGAAAAGTTTCACTTGGAATAAACCTCACTGTTTTGTTTTTTTCCCCTCACCGGAAAAAGGGCAAGAAAGTATAAAAATGAGAAGGGGCAGGGGGCAGAGCTAACTCATCCTTATATTTCATTTGTAAATAAGCATAATACTAATCCCACAGGCTTCTGAGCCTCCTAGTGTATGTCCACAGTGCAGCTGAGAGTGAGCCTCCCAGCCCTGGTAGACAGACTGGCACGAGTGGGGCTCGAGGTAAAAAATAGCACTGTGGACCTTGCAGCTTGGAATGTTGGGATTCATCAAGAAAGGGATAGATAATAAGACAGAAAATATTATATTGCCTCTATATAAATCCATGGTATGCCCACACCTTGAATTCTGCATGCAGATGTGGTCGCCCCATCTCAAAAAAGATATATTGGAATTGGAAAAGGTTCAGAAAAGGGCAGGGGTATAGAACGGCTTCCGTATGAGGAGAGATTAATAAGACTGGGACTTTTCAGCTTGGAAAAGAGGCGACTAAGGAGGGTTATGATACAAGTCTATAAAATCATGAGTGGCATAGAGAAAGTAAATAAGGAAGTGTTATTTACTCCTTCTCATAATACAAGAACGAGGGGCCACCAAATGAAATTAATAGGTAGCAGGTTTAAAACAAACACAAGAATGTATTTTTTCACACAACGCACTGTCAACCTCTGGAACTCCTTGCCTGAGGGTGTTGTGAAGGCCAATACTATAACGGGGTTCAAAAGGGAGCTAGATAGATTAATGGAAGATAGGTCCATCAATGGCTATTAGCCAGGATGGGCAGGAATGGTGTCCCTAGCATCTGTTTGCCAGAAGCTGGGATTGGGGGACAGGGCATGGATCACTTGATGATAACCTGTCTGTTCATTCCCTTTGGGGCACCTGCCATTGGCCACTGTCAGAGGACAGGATACTGGGCTTGATGGACCTTTGGTCTGACCCAGAATGGCCATTTTTATGTTATGTTCTTATGTTCTTATGGCAGCTCAAGCTCTCAAGCCCACCCTTGGGTCTGAGTGTGGGTGGCTAGTCCGAGTCTCTGACAGAGCTGCAACAACCACTCTTCTATTTTTAGCGTGTTAGCTTGAGCTCCGCTAGCATCGGTCAGTCTACCCAAGCTGGAAGGCTTGCTTCCAACTGCAGCATAGACATATCCCTAGACTCCTCAATGAAGTGTTTGTATTCAGAGGATTTAATTCAGGCTTTCTGGGAAGGAGGTGGAGATGCGAGTTCTTCAGTCCCCGACAAATAAATTTGCAAAAAACATGAGCCTCCTCTATATTTTCTATTATATAGGAGAGCAACCAATAGTCTAGGTACAGAGAGCTGCACCCATATCCTGTACATTCAGGATGGAGTCTAATGAGCCACACCTGCCACAATGAGCCAGCTGTAATTAACCTGCAGCACTGCAACACCTGTTAAGAGAGCTGGGCTCACAGGAGAATCATGACACTCTGCTACATGAATGTATAAAGTTATGCACATGCACGTGGAGGCTAAGCTGAGATGATGGAAAATGCGATCCAAAATCTTCAAACAACCTTTAATGAATTCTGTGAGTTTCATCATCATCGTTGCCTCCCATACATGCCCTCTCTTAACTTTGTGTCGTTTGGGTATTGATATTGGCCATATTATTGTGTGCATATTTATAATTTAAAAAGCAACACATTTTAAGTGGTATACTACATATCATGTAAATATGTTTCATATGCACATTGTTTAATTAATTAGTGCTGACGCTAAAATGTTCTCCCTTCTCCAGCTGCAACTAATGTTGCTGTTAGAATTTGGGATTGGATGTTGTGCAAGCTGCTTAATAGTTCTTCATGATCTTTATGCCACATGAGCTGGATAAAACAGGATCTCCATATTAGCTCTTGAATATGCAAAAAGCTTGTCTCTTGGATATAGTACCTCCTGAAGGCCTGTATAGAAAATATATATTACATTAACTGCAATGGAATCAAATATAATGTATGTGGTTATACTTTGCAATCATTTTAGATAGACAAGATTCAGAATCCCCAGACCATTGTCTATAACTATCATTTAAGTTTTGTCAATGTTTCTGTGTATGGCTGACCAGTTTTTTTATACACCTGCCCTTCCCTTTGTAACACAATCAATTTGCTTCTCGTTTTGTTCTCCTGTAACTAATGACCATAGTTACATTGGTAGGTGCCTGTCTGGCCTTGATACGTGTAACAAAGAGTAAGATTAAAGGGCTAGATTTTTAAAGGTATTTAGACTCCTAAAGATGCAACTAAGCACCAAGTGGGATTTCCAAGAATAACTAGGCACCTAAGTCCCATTAATCAATTCCCAGTAGGCACCTGTCTGCATTTTTAGATATCTAAATATCTTTAAAAATGTGTCCCTAAGAATAGGGGCAAGGAGAAGGCAAAAGGGGTGGCTAAAAGCAAAAGCAAAGACATCTAGAGTGATTACACAGCTACGCAAGGAGATTTGTGGGCTGATTAGTCTGTACATGTCTGTCAACGATAAGGGGTGGGAGTGAAATTACAGTAGTTCTAGACAAGTCTTGAGTAGGCAGGTATGACTGATAAGAATCTTTTCTAGTGAGGTCTGGTAGATGATTACACATCTGGGTCTGTTAGTGCTCGGGAGAAATCTTTGAAAGAAGGCTGTCTGGTATCCTGATATTGAGCTATCCAAATGCAAAGGAACCTCTGGGGGAAGGAAATCTGCTTGGGAAGGCTTGTCAACATGTACCATATTGTGCAGACTGTCCACATATGCTTGATACCTCAGTTTTGCCAACTCATGATTTTATTGTGATAATAAATATTTGGTATTTTTCTTAAAGTCCCAGTTCCCAGTCATGTTGTGCAAGAATTTCAGCTTTCCTTTAAACAAACAAAAAAAGTTTCTAGCCCTCAAGGTTACAGAGAAAAACTTGAAAATGTGAGCCTTAAAGGTCCAAAAAACCAAAAGGCAAATAAAAAAACCCAATATTTATTATAATTCCCTCACTTGTAAGCCAGTCTCATGACTTTTGGGGGCTCAGCTTATGATTTTTGAATGTTGAAGGTTGGTAACAGAGGATGTGCAGAGGATGGAAATTCTGTTTCATGAAGGATTTCTAATTTGGCTTCATTCTGAATCTGAGCAAAAACCGAAAACACTGAAGTTCTCAAAGGAAAATTTGGGGAGAAGGGGAGATTTGGATTGTTCAATACAAAATAAGAAAATTCAAAACAAAAAAATCAGCATCTAAGGCCAGAAGAGACCATTAGACCATCTAGTCTGATCTCCTATATATCACAAGCCCAGTTAAATTGCACCCAGTTATCCCAAATTGAGTCCAATAACCAGTAAGGCATTCAATCTTGATGTGTAGAAATCCACACTTTGGTTAGTAGTTTGTTTCCAATGGTTAATCACCCACACTGTTAAAAATGTATACCTTATTTCCAATTTGAATTTGTCTGACTTCAGCTTCCAGTCAATGGTTCTTGTTATGTCTTTTTCTGCTAGATTATAGCCCTTTAATTCTCAGTAGTGTTTCATTCAGAAAATGTCAGAATAGGTGTCAAGTTGTCTAGAGTAGCTCATGAACATGAGTACTAACCTCAGGGCAGACTGTTACAAACAGAGGCGTAGCGAGCACCCTCCGTACCCTCCGACCGGAGGGGGCCCCGCAAGGAAGGGGGCCCCTAAAAGTGGCAAAATAAATACCACATTCCAGTTTCTGCATTGTAAGGGGCCCCGCCCGGACATATGTTCGGAGGGGGCCACCGTTCGGAGGGGGCCACGTTCTTTGTTGCTACGGCCCTGGTTACAAACCAGGGCACAAACCCCAAACTGCTTCTGTGTTCTATAGTTAGATTTCACCAACCATCAAGTGGGAACTAAGGGTACGTCTTCACTACCTGCCGTATCGGCGGGTAGCAATCGATTTATTCGGGATCGATATATCGCGTCTCATTAAGATATATCGATCCCCGAACGCGCTCACCGTTGACTCCGGAACTCCACCAGAGCAAGCGGCGGTAGCGCAGTCGACGGGGGAGCCGCGGCTGTCGATCCCGCGCCGTCTGGACCCCAGGTAATTCGATCCAAGATACGCAACTTCCGGGTAGTTCATACCAAAGCTGAAGTTGGGTATCTTGGGTCGTTTTCCCCCCCCCCCCCAGTGTAGACCAGCCCTAAGGCTGATTCTCTGTAAATGTATTTGTCTCCATTCATTGCTATGGCTCATACTGCTGATACAGCAGGATGGTCAGTTACCTTTATCCTGTTAAGCGGGATGTCCACCTGGAAAAAACAATAAGCTAAAACTAGCCTGAAGCAGTTAACTAATCAATTGCCAATCAGAGGTGTGAAACCATTCTGCTGGTTGTTAGACATTAATCATGTCTAACAACATGCATCCTATTCAGTGCCCAAACTATCAGCAACTGAAGCCCCCAGGATAAAAGCTTGAGTTTTCTTCTAGTATTCACAATTAAGATTCCAACTGTGATTAAAATACAAAACAAACTTTCCCTCACAGAGAATGTCAGAGTCCTGGAGGCACTGAAAAACCTATGGCATGCATACAGGAGAGCAAGAGAGAGAGAGAAAATCTCTACCATCTACTGCACTATCTGTCCCCCAATAAAAAGGTGCCAAAATTTCATGCTGCAGTAACAACTATTGGGGGAGGGAGGGGGGAGAGAGGGAAGGGTAGGAAGAAGTAGAAATCCTTAAAACCACAAAGGAGGCAAATGTCAAGTTACTGTAACTTTCAGACCTAACAATTCTACTAGCACCCTTGTAATTATTTAAGTGTAATTTGTGTGCGTGTTTGTTTAGAAATAAATATATTCCAGGAGATTATCTGGCATTTACTAGAGGAAAGCATTCCAGTCTCAGGTAATATGTATTTTAAAATTGCCCCCAAAGCATGCATATTATAACTTTGCCAGGATAGAACTATCTAATCTCTTAGGTAAATAAATGTATCTTTCCATAGCTTAGGTCCTGATCCCTCAAATTCTTACACACATGAGTAGTTTCACTGGAGTTAAGGCTTGGTGAGGTCTTATTTACTTATACTTAAGATAGTAGATTCTGTAAAGAACTAAATTAAAACCATTTTTAACTGTATGAGCAAAGAGTTTTTAAATAAGTGACTGTATAGGCTTGACTGTTCCAAAATAATAGTTCATTATTATATTTTATACATTTTGAAAACTTTTTTTGAAATTGAAAATTTAAACCATTTTGAACTTCTATTTGACGCCAAAGCTTGTAGGTCAAATTTCAACTCAGGCAAATATTTATAATCAACCCCCTGACCCAGAATTCAGTGCTGGTGTAAACAGATGCAGTTTCTTTGTAGTCAATGGATCTAATCCCATTTTAGTAAGAGTTGAGAAATTTGGTGTCTCAGAGAAAAAAGCTCAGTGAAGTTTGTAATCAAATGTGCTCATCTTACTGATGCAAATACTCTCTCATGATTTGGTTCCAGGGCTGAAATTTGTGCTCTAGCCCTAGTTTTCTGAACTTTTAAGGATTAACATTTTACAGAATCAGGTACTTGGGTATCATTCCTTCAAGTCCCAAAATGTTTTTGATTAGGAGCTTGATCCTAAAAACACTTTTTTATCCAAGTGTTGTTAGCAGTCCCACTGAAGTTAAACACTGCCTCTGGTAGTCTGTATTTATGAGATCAGTCCCTTAGCCAGAAATGGACTGATCTTATTCTATATTGTCAATTTTTTAAAAAAGGTTTCAAATGTTTGCTTACAAATCCTTAGATTTTCTTTTATAATAAAATATGGTAGCTGAAGTTAATGGGGAAATGCTGACAAACTAACTGCTGGTCATAGCTGTACCAACAGATTTAAATGTTATTGCAAAGATGGAATTTGAATTTCCACTTATCTACAATTGTTTTGCAATAAAACAATTTTATTTGTATTTAAAACAAAAAACAAACTGAAAACCTCAAATTTTGTACTCAGTGACAGCATTCTGAAAGGGAAACTTCTAAATTCAGCATAAATTGTTTTAAAAACACAACTGCATTTGACAGGAATGTTTAGTGAATTTTAGAGAGGACAAAAGTATAAGACTCTGACCCCGCAAAGCCTTACACAGATGCTAACTTTATGCATTGTGAGCAGTCCTACTGAAGTCAATGGAACTATTTGCAATGCTTAAAGTCAAGCACATGTGTAGATCTCTGCAGGATCAGGGCCCAAGTAATTTTTCAGTTTGGCTCCAATTACATTTTTTCAAATTATATACAGTAAATAATAAAATTGTTGCTCAGAATTAAGGCAAGGAAGCCTTTAAGGCTTAGAAGCATTGAAGAACCAGAGGAGGAACTGCCAGGCAATTCTCCCCTTCTCCTCCACAAACCATCCAACAAAAAACCCAGTGTGGTTCCCTAATAGACAATCCTCAAAATGAGGTAATCCCTAATCCACCCAAATCACCTAATCCACCCAAATCACCCCACCTTTGTCCTTTCCTTTTCTGAGGGATGACGAGAGGTGCTGCTTTCTGCACCAGACACCAGACACTCAGGCATCCTCTCCTTGTCCTGCAATGACTTTAAAGACCTCACAGGGGATAGTAGTTTCACAGTTGTAACAGATGGCATTTAAACATTCAAATACATCACTCCATCCCTTCTCCCCAGCCAGACTTCTTACATGCTCGATGAACTTATGTCCGATCACAAGCAGGGTTCCATTGGAACCCTTCCTGGTTTCCTGCCAGCTCACCTGGCTGTCTTCTGGGAGCTGGAGCTTCCAGGGACCATGGCTCCGGGGCAGCCCTATCATGCCATAACATCTGGACCACCTGCCATGGAGACAGGAGCCTTGACACCCTGGGGGCTCTCAGCTCCCTTTCAAGGAGCTGGAACCCCTGGGCACCCTGGCTTTAGCCTGGACTTGGCTTCTGGCTCCATTGCCAGGAGTCTGGAAGTTTGGAAAAACTTGGCTTGAACCAGGGTTTCAAGGTCCCTGCCATGGAACCAAGACCCAGGAAGTCCTAGGACAGGGTTCCAGGGTCCATGGCTCTGGGGCATCCCCACCACATGGACTTACTGTGGTACTGGGGACTTCAGGACTTTCAGACTCCCAGGGCAACTAGGTCCCTGGGCTGGCTGGGGAGTCTGGAGGTCCTGGGGGCCCCAGCCCTGTGGCAGTCTTCAGAGACCCACATTTGTAAAAATCATAGAGGAATCTTGGACAGTAGCAGGCTGGGCCAAGGAGACAATATTTTCTGGAAACCCCCTTAAAAATCATGATTTTTGACACTGAAGTCATGGCTGTGACAAACATACAGACTTGTTCATGATTCATGCACTCCACTCAAAATGGGAAGTATCAGAGTAGCATTATTTAGTAACTTTTCTTTAGTTCCCCCTAGTTCCACATTCCTAATTTAACAAGTCTCCTTCAAAGGAAAATTTCTATAATTCAAAAATATAATTGTTTGTCTGTATCTAACATTTTACTTTTGATGGTTCTATCATTTGCTGCCCCTTGGGTATAAGATACATCAGTTTCCTATAATATTGCCAAATAGGGAGGAAAATCTTTTTTATATATATAAAAAATCTTCAGCAATCACAAAAATTCATTTATAATCTTAGATCTATCACATATACTGTGCATCTCTCCCATCACATCATAGCACTGTGTACTTATACCTTTTACTGCAAAATGGGACTAACCTAATTTCACTCTTTCTTCTGTTGGCAGTCTCAAAGTTACATAAATGTAATCTCGCTCACTCTCGCCATTCCAAAATGATATAAGGCAACCAATCTGTCAAGAGTAACAAGATTGTCTTTAAACGCAGTGTCTTACTTTCATTTGCCCATCCACCAGCAGTTATAAAGTGATATCATAAATTTCAAATTGCATTCAATCCAGGGTCTCAATGTACTCATATTTCCGCCTCACTAGTAACAGAATGTACTGAGGTTTGACTCCATTAGTTCTTGCTTTCCAAAAGTTTTACCATGCAGTCTTACACATCCATGATTCTAGTCTGGAGTTGCAGTAGATTCACAGTCCTACCATGTATGCTCCATATCTTCCAGCCCGTACTGCTGGGGCTATTGAGGTGAAGAGTAATCTAAAAGCTGCTGCTGTCATTTGCCTTGCTGAACTGGATGGACTGGACAGTGGATTGTAACCCACCGTCCCGTGTAAGGGGCAGTGTAAAGCTGCACCCCCTCAAGAAGAGCACTGGACAAATGGGGCCAGGATTTTACACAGTTAAAATCAGTGGCAAAACTCCTTTTGACTTATATAGGGCCAAAATGTTAATCCCTGTGCCGCAGGCAGGCACAGTGTCTCTGGGCCTGCTCCTTTCTTATGCAAGTGAACAGTCTAAGAAGATGGAGCCGATTTGCTCCCTCGTTGTGTGCTGGGCTCTGCACTGGCCTGTAGAACAGGAAATAGATGTGTGCGAGATTGTCAGAGCCTCATCCCCTTTTGACATTCTTCTCCACCTCCTTTTTGGCATTCTTCTCTGCAGGGAGAGCAGGAGTGAGCAGTCCCTCATGCGTTTATTGCATTTTACAATGTGTGTTTTAAATGTTAGTGTATTTTACTTCTTGTCATGCATCAGCCCAAGTGCTGGGATGCTTCAGAAATAGAACTCATATAACTGACCCTATTAACTAATTTTCTCTTTCCCCAAGAGGTCTACTCCCTATTCAGTCCATACACCCCAGCAGTGCATCTTATCTATTTTTTGGCCTCCGTTGTTCTTTTGCAACTTAAAAATATTTCAACATTTTTCTAAAAAGCCAAAGATTGCCTTCCTACATATTATATTCTTCTCTAAAGATATGCTTTTCATGCACATTTAAGAAGGTAATCTCAGTGGGGTTTCATGCAATTAAATTCAAAGTAGCAGTGGGGATCTTTTAGTGAAAATATATTTTACCATGAAATCAAGTAGCCTAACCAAATCATTTAATAGGAACAGTCACTGTTCTCATTCTGTTGATGTTAACTAATATGTATTTTGAAGTTGGGAGGTTCCTTTTCCATGTAAACTAATGTTCATTAGAGAGTTACAAAATGAAACATATTCCTGGTTAATAATTGGTAACCTTCATTTAAAAATCCTATGTTATTAAGGCCAACAGTTTAAGTTAACAATATTGCTCCTCCTGTATGCTGAATAGGCCAAAGTGTTACAATTGCATCTTTCTTTTGGAGAAATCTGAGTACAATAAATGAAAATATGCCTGATTTTAAATAATGATTAAATTCCATTGAGCTTTGCTTGTAAATTGTTTTGCAAAGTCTGACTTATTTTGATTCTTTGCCAAAACTAAATTGTATCCAAATCTATTAGTGGTAACACTGCAGTGAGCATAATAGTGCTAATCATAAAAGGCTAATCTAAGCAAGGACTAATTGATGTATCAATGGAATATTTATTAATTGGGCCAAATTTTGTTCTCACTTACAAGGTGCAGCTCCATTGAAATCAACAGACTTGCACATCAGAGTAGACTTTGGGCAACTCTAGATAACTAATCTGTTAGATTCATATAAACAGGCAGTAGAATAAATATTTTTGGTAGTTACATTTGGTAGGGAGTAAAATAATGTTACACCTTTTTGATCTGAATGACTAGCCAACTAGTGAGAGTCAAGTATTGGATGTAGTTTTGTTTATTTACAAGGAATATGCAAATTCCTGTTTCCCTGAACACAGAAAGAATCAAACAGTGGAAGATAGTGCCCTTGCTTGCAGGTCCAAACCTCTTTCAGTGGGTATCCTGACCCAAAACTTCTCTCTTGCCATCTCCCAGGGCCAAAGCCATGCACAGTGCTTCCAGGCTGTGTATGGTGCTCTCTTTTATTTCTGTCTGCTTGTGTGGTGCTTGTTTCATGCACATACCCTTATTCAAACAATGCCCAACCAGACCCATGCTCACATTGTTCAAATTCCTGAGTGGCCTTGGATATACTTTTGTTTTGGTCAGAGACATGAACCTGTGCTTAGGGTGTAGGTCACTTAACTGCTTCAGCTACCTGATTAAACTGGCTTCCTTACATTTATCCGGACCTATAACAACCAGGCTTAACCCAGCCCATAGCAATGAACAATGTGCAAAAGAGGATGTAAGAAAGTCACTCCTGACAATGACAGACTGATTTTTTTCAGCCTGTTCTATGGGGTTCAGGCCTTTGCATTTTCAGTGCAGTGCCATAACCTGCCTGCACTTTGCAGCGTTCCATCTGCTGAAAGTTTCTTTTGGAAGGATGTTTTGACCCTTGATGCCTTATTAGGAGATTGATACTCTTGCCCTCCCTTACTACATGTAGTTTCCAGTGTGAGAAGACTCCTGCCTCCTGCTTTTTCATTTGGATCTGGAGTCTAAAGCTGCCTGGTTTTAGTGCCGTGTGAAATAGTCAGTCGAAAACTCATAACGCTCAATTTGACTATCTTTCAAATTCTGTGCAGCTTTGCAAACATTCATATAAAGCTTTTTCACGTCAGATGACTAGTTGAAAAGGCAAATTTCAAACAACTACTTGTATTGTGTTAAGATTCAAGCTGGGAGTGGCCCTTATATGGAGGAAGTAGAATGGCTGAGGTTACATGACATTTCTCAAGGCTGAACTTTACTCCATTTGTTCAGGAGTAATTTTAATATGTTTTCTCAGAGGGGTGTAGCTTAATTGAGTGTGCTCTCTTTAAGCCAGTGAGAAAAAAAATTAGGGCAAAAATGACTGCAGGCACAACTATTTCTGCCTTGTAGTGTAGCATCTATCTAAGGACGATACATGTCTGCAATGAGTATATCTGTATCAAAGCTGGGTAATGTGTAACTTAGTGGTTTGGCCAGGAGGCCCAGGGCCGGCTCCAGGCACCAGCTTAACAAGCAGGTGCTTGGGGTGGCCAAGGGAGAGGGGCGGCACCTGCGGCAATTCGGGGGCGGCAGGTCCCTCACTCCCTCTAGGAGCGAAGGACCTGCCGCTGAACTGCCGCCACCAATCGCGGCTTTTTTTCTTTTTCAACTGCCGATCGCGATTGCGATCGTGGCAGAAATGCTGGAGCCGGCCCTGAGGAGGCCTAAGAACTGTGGGCTTTGTATACTTTGAGATGAATTCTTACTGCTGCTATAGCCCCTTAACTAGTGGGGGGAGAACTTCCCTGGTGCTGGCACTGGATAGATGTGACTCAGAGGCCCCTTGGTAAAGGGTCCCCTGTTCTTTGCATATAACTCTTGTTTCAGACCTGACAAACTCACTACACCAAACACATGTCCTGCAGGGTATTTATCCATAGGGATTACATGAAGTTATCTACAGAAAGCTCATAACTTATCAAGACTCATAGTCATTGTGAGGTGTGTGTAAGAGTAATATTACAGAAATAATGTAACTATGTCGAAAGTATGCTGTATGGTCTTGGAGTACAACTTAGTTAGCAGGAGATATTATGTCTCGGTGATGGCCCACTCAAGCAGGAGGGAGTTGTCACCCTTCCCTGCTTACCAGTGATGTAATGCAAGAGTCAGTCATCTAGCCTTGCTCTACCCCAAGACTAGCAATGGAAAACCATCAGAGACAACTGTATACAATCAAAACCACTTGGGTAAAAAAGAAACATTACAACAGACAGGGGCTGGCCCTTTCTATGACTAGAGACAACAGACTGTTACAATATAACACAGAGTGAGGAGAGGCACTGTGTATCCATTCACTGAGGAAACATCTTGTGATGTGGGAGTGTTTTCATGAAAGTTTGGATGTTGTGAAGCCAGACTGCTCTGCCAAAGACTGACGTTTTTTGGGAAAACCTACTTTATCAGATAGGAAAGTTAACTATAAGTGTAGGCCTTAGTTTGCATTTTATGATTTTGTTTTATATTGTAACCATTTGTTTTCATCACTCTCTCTTGGTTTTAGTCAAATCGCTCTTCTTTCTTAAATAAACGTTCTCTTGTTTTATTACAAGTTCTGTGTATTATCCAGGAGAGGTGGTTTAAGGTAAAACTGGTAAACTGGAGTACACTGCTCCTTTGGGGGCAGAGTATCTGGGATTTCGGTGAGTACTCTGTGTTAGAGGCTGGATGGGCTTTGGAGCTCTGCTCCGGCTCCGCTCCAGCTCCAGGCAAAAACCTGCAGCTCCCCTGCTCCGGAGCTGCTCTGCGCTACAGCTCCGGGCTCTGCTCCAATGCCCTGCTGGATATCACAGGGGAATGCTTCAAAGGGACTCAGTGATTGGGGTACACCCATTGTTAACTTGCCAGAGAAGGGTGCTTGTGTGGCTAACAGGCTGGTGGTGTTAGCTCCCTAACACCCACCCACCATGGGAAAGGCTACCTCTTGCTAGAGACAAAGAGTAACAAGGTGGCTTATGGTGCTGGGTATCTTGAGAAGTATCACAATAGGATACAGCAGTAGGTTGTCCTGTGCAGGCCCTCTCATATGCACTGAATTAGAGGTGGACTTGAGACAGGAGGGTTTGGGTGGTACGGAGATTCTGGGCAGATTGTGGAGCTATGAGTCAGAGATACCCAGTCAGGGCTCCTTTAATTTAAAATAGCTCCCTGGTCTGCTTACGTTATGGTGGAGGCTGTATTAGCTCTGCAATGAACCTAGAATTCTGAGGTGACAAAAGCGGCATACAGCCACATTTGCTTCCTTTCTCCTTGTGCTCCATCTGTGCATGCTGTACCTTGTGGCACAGCACAAAGCCTCGCGCTTTGGATTTTGATGTGGAAAACTGGAATTTAAGAAGCCTGCAGCCATACTATGGTTTATATAGCATGTCATATGTAATCCAAACTTTGAGAGGGTATGAGGCTTAACATATTCTCCTTAAGAGTCTGGTCAACCACTGCAATTATTAAAAGATTACAATGGTTATTCCATTTCTAATGCCTGTCATGAGGACACTATATTTGGAAGGGGGTGGACTAGGTATTCAATGTCTGTGTGAAATGTAAAATGAGATGGTGGTGGTGTTTCCTTTGTGGAGCATGAATTGGAGGATTGGTTGTAATCATGAAAGTAGAACATATGAAACATATTAGTCACATGTACTAGAATTATATGGCATAATAGAGGTATGTGGCATGTGACATCTGTTTTTTAACTGGATGGTATGCAGGCATAAGATTTAGCATGCCCACCTTTGTTTTCAACCTCTCATAATGATTTTGTGTGGAAGGAGAGATGGGAGTAGGGTTGTTTGAGGCACCTTAACCCTGCATTTCCAATCTTTCCTGCATTCGATTAGAATTTGCAACATGTTTGGGTAAACTACAAGGCCTTTCCCTGGTCGTCTTGTTTTACATTATGGATACATATGGTCTATCTTAATGCCACCACAGTAAAGTTTTTGGCTTGGAATTTCCTGAGATTCTGGAAAAATTTAAGATGACCTCCATCCAACTGTGATGCATATTGCTGCTTTGTAAAGCTTGTGTATGTTTGCCTGTTCTTTTGTGGATTGTTAGATTCTAAATACAGTGACCTCAATTTTCAAAAATAACTTCTGCTTTTTGGTGCCTTGATTTTTTTTTGGGTGCCTACCTTCACACCTTTGCGGACCCCAGTTTTCAGAGTGCTCAGCACTTTTTCAACATCAGGCCCCTTTAAGTTGTGTCAAACTGAACAACCAAAATCCTTATCAATTTTGAAACTTTAGGCCAATAAGTGACTCAGCAAGAACAAGGTATTGTATTCAATTTTAATTCATATACCTTTCCTCTCCTAGTAGTGATATGTATCGAAAAGCAAATACATGCTGTATATCATTCTTGACATTGCAAGTGGATAATATGGATTTTGCAATAAATATGCTAAAATCACAATGGATTTGATCAAATACCTTCTTTCCCTCTGTAAACAGAGAAGAAGGAATGCCGATGCTTCTCCTCTTCCTTTGTTTTTGTTGATGGGAGAGATCTTTCCTTTTTCTTCCTTCACTCTTCTCCCTACTTCCTGGCTGCTTTGAGGTACAAAGAAGGATCTCCATAGCTTCTGCTTATTTGCTCAAAACTCCCTGCATAGCTTTACAGACATTGTGCACTGTGTGGAGTGTTTTTGTGATTGGTATTCAGCTCGTTCTGCCTGATCCAGAGGTAAAGAGAAGAACTCAGAACAACTTGTGGACTCCAGTAGAACTACATGGAGCTCTAGAGCATCATACTGAGTATTACTGACAGCAAGAAAAAAAAGGTATTTTAAAATGCTGCATTATAAGTCAGACATCATGTGTCAGGCTATAATAACCTGAATATAGTGAGCATCAATAAGACTAGTCATTCTTAATAGTGCACATAAAATGTGTCTAATTCTCCCTCGCTAGTCAAAGCTTAATAGGCTAAAGTAAATATACAAGCATTAAATGTTACTAATAATTTGTAATGCTATTTAGAATCCAGCTGAAGTCAATAGTGATGGAAAGTCTGCAATTTTGAGAGGAAGAGGAACAGTGTGAAAATTATAGGCACAGACCCCTCCCCAAAATGTAATCTGTGCTTCTGAATGAAATTTGAGACACTAGATAATTTACCCAGTGCAATGCATAAAGCTTACTAATGGTTATTCTCATGGATTTGCAAAATACAAAAGGCTTTAGGTTAAAGGAATGGTAATGAATCATTTATGAGATACTATCTACTGAGATGGATTGGTTCCATCTGTTATTATACAAATAATAATGCTCAGCAATTACATATATGCTTTACAGTTTTTCAGTGTGCTGCAGAAACATTAATCTAGAACCTAGCCTATAATACAATTTGAAAGAGTTTGTAACGTGGTTTGGGCTCATCCATATCAGTTTAAATAATTTTAGCAGGAAATATGTTGCAACAGTTTTTAAACTGGTTCAGCAAATTTCTTCCAGCCTAATGGAGACAGATCCTTTGTGAAGACAGTCACAGAATGAGTTTTCTTTTTTCTGATGTTAATTAAAAAATTGTTTCAAGTGTTGGTGGAAAATATAGATGTAAAGGTAGGTGTTAATTACCATATGAATAATAGGTATCTTTCTTGGTACAGTACAAACTAGTTTTAACCTCACTCATCTGGTGTGATAGTGTTCTGTGTTTTACAAGCAACTCATTGATTGAAGTCCAATATGCTTCCAACTTGTCTTGGGATATTGTAATACAAATTGTTTTCTGATCCATATCTGTTAGATTTCCCTAGCTGTAGGGTCATGTTACCTGAGAAAGAATAATTTTTCTCTCTGTCCAGAATGAAATTGAATCTGTGAAGCAGTCAACCATTCTTTCATAAGGGATGCCTCAGACACAGGCCAGCCCACCTGATTTAATGAGCTCATAGTTTTCAGTTTCAGTATTTCATTGAACAATTTTTGAAAAAACTGAGAAATATTTTCAATTTCCCTTTAATGCCAATTAGCTTTTATTTATTTGTTTGTTTATTTTTGAATTGCTGGAAAGTGACCATTTCACCTCCACTCTACCCAAAGTCTTATGATAAATGTGGTTTATTAAATGGCTATCACCACCATTTCATTTTGTGTATGTCTGTAGATCATATAAGTGTGTGTATATCAAATTTATATTAGTTATTACATATTGGTGTGCATATAGACATATTATATATAATACATAACAGGTGTGTTTTTGTGCACATATGTATGTAGTAAAGTCTTGTGGTTTTTTTTGCATTGTAATATGTGTCTTTGAAAGTATGCTACTGCTTTGTAAACCTGTTTATCTGCATACGTCATAGATTAGACATGGGGTTTACAGTAGGACCTGATTTAAGCAAGTGACATTAATTCCATTAATTTATGTGCCCATGAAGTAGCATATGCATTGCCATATTGAATGGGACAGGCTGCATCTTTTGCACTACAAAATATTTGATTTGGAAATGTTTCATTCATTAACCTGTTATTTCATAAAAGAAAGGTTTGAATACAACTAGAAGATCTCCTCTGCCAAAGCAAGGTACAATTTCCATGAATGATAGTTTTTATATAATGATCTGTTAGTTAAGCAGAGAGAAAGCAAACAAAAAAACCCCCAATCTTCCAAAGTAAAAGGTGGATGCCACTAAGGGTATATCTACACTAGAAACCTGAGTCGACCTATGTTAGATCGACTTACAGCCACTGCAATGAGTACAGAGGTGGTGCATGTCCACACTACCCTCCTTGGGTCGGTTGTGTGCGTCCTCACCAGGAGCACTTCCACTGACCTAAGAGGGCAGTGTGGGGAGCTGAGAGCTGGTCTCTCTGCTCTGCTGGCAGCTCCCTGCCAGGAGCCTGGCTGCCTCACAGGCTCCTGGGCTCCTGGCAGGCTGCCCCCCCCCGCTCCCCTCCCCCTTGCCGGAAGCAGGGGGAAGCTGCCGGGGCTTCTCCCCCCCGTTTCCTGCTGTGAGAAGGAGGAAGCCACCAGGGGCTTCTCGCCACTAGGAAGCAAGAAATTGAGCCATGAAATTGACAAGGCTGCCTGACTCCTGATGGGGAGCAGGTAGGGGGCCACTCAGGCTTCTCATCCCAGCTCTCAGCTGGGAACGGGATCCGAAGTCGACCCCGCTTCTCGCTCAGGGTCCCAGCTGAGAGTCGGGTCCAAAGCTGCCTGCGCTTTGGCTCCTGTTTGGGCATTGGGGGGGATGCCCCCGGGGCTTCTCAATCCAGCTCCCAGTTGGGAGCAGGGTCCAACCTGGAGTGGGGACTTTCTTGTCAATTTCATGGCTCCTGCTGTGAAATTGACAAGACAGATGATGCAGGGGATGCAGGTCTACACAGATGCTGCATTGCCCTAACTACACTGAGATAAGCCTTACACCTCTCATGGAGGAGGAGTTATGTCAATGTAGTAGGGCACTTACGTCGGTGGGAAGAAGTCTGGTAGTGTAGACACTGACATAATTAGGTCAACATAAGCTGCCCTATGTTGGCCTAACTGTGTAGACCAGCCCTAATACTCAAACACTGCTAATTGCTATGAAACAGAGCAACAAGTTCAGGTTTTTCATCAGTTCTGACTCCACCCGTTTAATCATTTATGGCCTGGAAAGTAGCTATCTAGTGACATTATCCCAAGAATTTGTTTTAGTGTTATAATTTACTTGTAGAGAGAGATTAACACTTTTGAATTGATATACTTTGCAACTTCCTCATGTTCCTTGGCTGGCTGTCAGGTGTGGAAGTAGAGAAAGAACTGACAGGGATTTGAAGCCATGCTTAATCCTGTTCAACCCTGACTACTGCTCTGATGTCATTGCTACCACTCTGCTGCTCCCTGCTAGTTCTCTCTTCATTGCTGCTGTATTGTCTTCATGTAACTTTCTACTTTGTTGATGTCTTCAATGGCTGCTCCTCTGATTTATGGTATAGGGCAGATGCAGTGTAACAAAATTAATGTAACTCTACTTATATATGCCAGTAGAACCACTCAATGGCAGAGGCCTTAAATGTTAGTTTATTATTTGTTAGGCTGCAGTGTCTCTGTCTATTCTCAGATGCTAAATTGCTGTGTGGAAGGAAATATTTCCCACAAGACTTTTTCCCCCTCAAAAGCACGATCTGAGCTACAGACATCTCTAACTAAGTATGGATAGACACCAGACATTGGCTTCCTAAACTATAGGTGGCTGATGACAAGCATCTTAACCGCTAGAGGCAGCAGTGGAAAACGAATAGAACTCTACATAGGGAGCCATGTGAAGAAGGAGAAAGCCCCTACCTCTTGAAAATCTTCATAATTTTTGTGGCATTAGATAATTTAACTCTTGTTTATTGAGATGTTGATCCTTGTTTGGGATTTCATTTCATGCAAAATACATGCAATAAAACTATGGGTGCTTCAGCAGTTTGAGCCTGGTTGATTCAGATAAATATGATACAAGTAGTTGGAGTATTTTTTTGTGCTTTAAACATACACCAAAGGTGAGCAGAGTGGAGAAGATTCTTCCACATGGCTGAATGCCAGAAAAACTCAGAGCAGTCATTTCTGTGTCAACATTCAACTGGATGAATGCCGCTTACAGTTTACAGGGCAAGGGCACTTCTCATCATAGGCATGAACCATGCTGAGAAATTCTAAACAACAGAAATGAGACATCTTCCAGGACAATCCTATCTTAATATTTCCTGATGTAATAAGGCAGACATGGAGTCGATGACAGAGATTTTGTCTTTCCAGGGAGAAATTTACCAAGACTGGATCTATAACAGCTTTCATTTTTGCTTAATAAATTCTAGCTATTTCAAAATATGTATTTACTAGTTATGAAGAAGGAAAAAGCCAACAGTGGTTTCTTTGGCATCCATACCAAATACTTAAGTATTGAATTAGACCTTGATTTAGCAAGATACTTAGGCATCTGCTTAACGTTAAGCATATGTTGGTCCTATCAGTGGGAGAACTCACATGCTTAAAGTACCTTGCTAAATTGGGAATTTAGACTTTACAAAGAATTATTTTACATCTCATCTGGAATGAATTATACTTTTTTTTTAGGTTTAAGGTTTCTAACAAATGAGAACTTTTAACTAGAATTAATCCCATCTCTGAATGGTCTTGTAAATTTGGCAGCAATAACTGCATACAAACTCAAAAGGAACAAGCAGCTTGGCTCCATTTCTGTAATAGGAGGTTGGAAGATGGAACAGGAAACCAAAGACACTCTCCACCAACCCCTTCCAAACACAGAAACTTCTGAAAAGTTAGTTAGCCACAGGAATCATTTTGTTAATTCTCTCCAAAACTGGTAGGCTGGACCTATGTATAGAGGTGTGATAACTGGATCCAAGAATCAGTAAAATTTGGGAGCTAGGAGGGAAGAGAGAGGGCAAAAAATTGAAAAACGCTAAGGCCAACTCTGAGCCCATATCCTCGTGATGGAAACAAAGCACCACATCCTTCTGAGCAGATACAAGACTACTGCCAGCTCAGCCATACTGAAATAGCCATCTTTCAGTTTCCTTTCTATCATATATTAGAGCTGGAATATTACTAGTATTTTGAGGGACAGCAAGAGATGTTTCCTCCTTTCTTGAATTACTTTGAGACATCAGTCTGATGAGTGGAGATAGATTCCAGGGCAATTATCCATATTTGTTTAATGGCTGGAGCATTCAGTTATTCTATGTAATTTTAAAGGACAACCGGTTTTATTTCATAAGAAAAAAAATCAAGGCAGACCCTCTAGTTTTATAAGACACTCTGTACTACAAAGGACAATAGTGTAGTGTTGTCTGAAATGTGCCTAACACATTTAGTGCTACATAAATACGTAATAGCAGTCCATGGCATCATGGTATTTTCATTCAAGCAAAGTGTTCCAAAGGGCCATACGTGCTGCCCAACCTTGTTACAGAATTTTGTTGCTTTTCTCTCCAAATGTCTTGCCTAAGCTCCAGTTTGCTAAGCTTCATTTTTGTGTGGCTTCTATAGAAAAGTGTTGAAAAGGCACGTTTTGCTCTGTCCTGGCAGATACATTTAAGTTCTAGTAGCTGGCAGCACCAGGTTTGCTAAGATTCTTTTACATAATTTTTTTCTGCCTTGCTGAACTGGGAGGTATTTGTACTCCATCTTGTGGTATACAGGAAGTGTCCTTTAAAAGGAAGGTTTGTACTCTAGGGCCAGAATTTTCAAAATGTAAGTACTTAAAACTAGGCACTTAAATCTATATTCAACCCCCTAAACAACTGACTTGATTTTCAGAGTGGCTGAACATTCCATAGGAATTGTGAGTGCTCTTTGCCTCCTTTAAAAACTTCTCCTTAAGCTTGAAAACTTTGGCCCCGAGTTCTACAGTGCCCGGCCCCATCTCTTTCTGAGGAAATGGTCCTGGACTCTTGCTTCTCAGCTGGGATCTGAGCAAGTTCCAGAGCTTCATAATATTACTAATATTAATGAAGTACTCAATACAAATGCTGTTTGTGTAGAATACTTAAGTAACCGGCTGTGTAATATAACAGGAAGAGATCCCGAGCTGAGAAGCAGCAGAGCATAATAAATTAGGTTGTTTGTCTTGCAATAATGGAATGATAATTGTGATAATTTCAGAAGTCACTATCATTCTGCAGCATGAAGCCTTCTGTTAGCATCCTATTGTTTAAATATGTATGTGATATCTGAGAGTGACTTCTTGCTGAGCAAAACTAAGCACAGCTCCTGGCAGTGCTAGTTGGAAACTCCTTTACTACACCCAATGAAACTAAAAAACCCAAATGCTTGGATTAAGTCTCACCTGTTACGGGGCCGCATGTTGTTCATGCGGCAAGTCTTGTCATGGGGAGGGGAAAGTCTGTTAATAGATGAAACCTTTTCAGAGTGTTTGGTCTGGGTTGGCAGACATGGGGCCTTTTGGAGTTTGTGTTTTTAATGACTTGTAAAGTATCTAGTAAAATAGTTATAGAAATATAAACATAGTTAATGACTAATGAGAAAATAATCTGAGGTTGCCATGGCTTTTCCCTTTCTATAGTCCTCTGGCATGAGCACAGAGTATGATTTAATTGGATTATCTAATTTTGGCTTATTAACCACCCCACACTGTTCTGTCATAGGAGTTTTGCTTCACCTGTTCCCATTATCACTGAACGATAGCAGATATAATACACATGCCTTGAGGCTCCTTGTCTGCAAATGGGAAAGTGCCTAAGTGACTTAGGCTTTTTCTAAGTGTTATTTTCTAGAGCGACTTAGATGGTTTTGAAAACTCTAAATAAGTAAGAGTCTTGAAATTACACCTTTTTAAACAGTGAAACAGTATATGTGGACTTTCCCAAGTTGGGATTGATTCCAAATTAAAGCAGAGTTTAGCTATGAGGTTGCTGGGTGCAACATAAAAAAAACAAGTTGACTAATCAGTACCTGACCTGAAGGCAATAAACAAAAACCTGCATTGAGTCTGTTAGTATTTATTAGGATTAGGGCTGTCAAGCAATTAAAAAAAATTAATCGCGATTAATTGTGCTATTAACCAACAATAAAGTACCATTTATTTTAAATATTTTTGGAAGTTTACTACATTTTCAAATATATTGATTTCAATTACAGCACAGAATACAAAGTGTACAGTGCTCACTTTATATTCATTTCTGATTACAAATATTTGCATTGTAAAAAACAAAAAAATTGTATGAGGTGAATTGAAAAATACAAGTACTATAGTGTAATCTCTTTATCATGAAAGTTGAACTTACAAATGTAGAATTATGTACAAAAAACACTGCATTCAAAAATAAAACAATGTAAAACTTTAGCACCTACAAGTCCACTCAGTCCTGTTTTTGGTCAGCCAATCACTCAGATAAACAAGGTTGGTTATAATTTGCAGGAGATAATGCTGCCTGCTTCTTATTTACAATGTCACCTGAAAGTGAGAACAGGCGTTCGCATGGCACTGTTGTAGCCGGCGTTGCAAGATATTTACATGTCAGATGTGCTAAAGTTTCATATGTCCCTTCATGCTTCAACCACCATTCCAAGGACATGCTTCCATGCTGATGATGGGTTCTACTTGATAACGATCCAAAGCAGTGCAGACTGATGCATGTTCATTTTCATCATCTGAGTCAGATGCCACCAGCTGAAGGTTCATTTTCTTTTTTGGTGGTTCGGGTTCTGTAGTTTCCGCATCAGAGTGTTGCTTGTACATGATTTATCTTGTACAAAATGCATCATAATTATGTCATAATCATATCATAATAATATCACTGTGAATAATATAGGGTGCAGTGTTACATGCATAACAGACTGCTCATCCAAGTGTAATTATCATACACTCCACCAGCCTTGTTTAAACTCCAAGCTTACAGACAACTTCCTCCCAGTTAAACCTAGCAGGCAAAAACTAAAATACCAGTGATCAGTTTGTTCATCTCATTCTGGATGCTATACATTTCTTATTGTTGCCAATAATTGATTAGATGAATAGAGAGCACTTTCCCCTTGTTTGATAATCATTTGCAAGCCTGTACAAAGTTCTGTGAATATATACAGTGTTCGCTTAATAATTCAGGCAAACAAATTTCAGCCTGGGGTTTGTCCTCTTTGACTCTTCTGTGCTACATGACCAGTCACACATCTCACGTAGTATTGGTTCTGCTACCTAGCTGGATGTCTGTATCTTTTAAAATGAGTGACTAAAGAATAGTAAATACTCTTGCACGCACACAAACAAGAATATTCATACACAAACAATGTGGGTGTTTATACAAAGAATAGCCAAAAACCTGTTTGTGTGAATGTTTGTCAATCATTATTAATAAGGAGTACAAACATGTTGAAGTGAATGTGAGTTTGGAATTTGAAGAAGAAGAAGAAAAGCCCAGACACTGATTGTACAGCGTTCAACAAGCCTGAATACCTTTTGGCTGCCTACTCTGAGCTGCCATAGCTATTGCTGGCATACTGTAACTGCCTCAAGCCATGACAACCAATGATGATAGACTAGCTAGCGGAGTATCTTTAAACAAATCATCTGTTAATGATGATCCCCAGGGAAAATTGTATAATGAGAGAAAATGCTTTCCTTTGAACAGTTTTCCTTGAACCAGTTGTTTCTGAAAGCTTTTTGCAGATGCTTGGATCATGCTTTTTCAGGAATTAGAGACAGAGGAGAAAAGGGGCAGGCCTGTTTCCAGAATTTGTTTGTGATTAGCAAGACTGAAAGGAAAGTTAGCTTTAGAAGTGCATCAACTGCGGCAGCAACTATGTGACTTCAGCATGCTGATAAAAATCATGGCAGTCTGCAATGGACACTAAACCCAGGAATTATCCCAGTAATCTGGCTGCCTCGCACTCTTTCACTGCCTTTTTCTAATTTTTTTACAATGTTGCCTGACACTTTTATTACAAATGTAACAGATTTTATTTGGAAACAAACAATTTACAAAATACAGTGTTCACCCCGACATTCATATGACATATGCTGTGACCTTCAGTGCGGATCTATTAGATTAGGACACAACAAAGGCATCTTTCTTGTGTTTGTCTGAGATCACTTGAATGAGTTTTCTCTGGAGGGGAAATCCCAAAGTTCTACAGGTCCTGGGCAGAAGCTCTTATCTCATTTCCTGCAAAAGAGCCAATGAATACGACAAGAGTTATTCTCTGGAGAGCAGGCTGTAGTAATTTCTCTCTTGATAACAGTCAATGATAGTGCTGAGTATAGATAAAATAGATGTTCCACAGTATGTTTAGGTTCAAAAGAGTATTAAGACAGCTGCTTGAGGTAATTAGAAAGTTGCATTAGTGCTACTAAAAGAATCAACTGAAAGAATCAAGAATGAAACATCCCTAGGAGAGCACACATCAGTGAGGATAACTGGAAAGTCTGATGAAAGAAAGCAGATATCCCTAAGAGAATTGCTCTAGATATGTAAAAAATAGAAGCCCATGTTGAATTCTATTTGAGTTATAAGTTGTCAAATAACTGTATATCCAACATGAGACCATAGGACACGGACATGAGTATAAAAACTTCACACTTAATAGTATCCCATGAAAGGATTTCAGTGCATACCCTGCCTTAAGAGGGCTTGGCTAATTTTGCACCTAAACTCTGCAAGAGCAATAATTAGTTTTTATTGCAGTATTTTTTCATTACCATTCTGAAAGGATTATCTAACTAGAATATTAAATAATATTTTTGTGATGTGTAATTAAAATAAATCATCATAGTTTGCAAATGGCTTAATAGCAATTTTCATACCATTTTAATTGATATTACAATTGAATCATTAAGATAACTATGAATAAAACAGCACTTTTATGGATTAAATTGGATTAAATCCCATTTGGGGGAGTTCTAGTTTCCATGAAAGACTTTTTAGAGGCAGCTGCAGTGTAGGCAGGTGCTGAGTAAGCTTCGCCATACAGGTCTGCCAACAGATCTCTCTTCAGACCTGTAACCAACTTGCTATTCAAGTCTTGGGTCTCTCTTGAACTGAAGCTGCCAACTGTAATAAATTCTGTTGTGATTTTATGATATGGACAAATATGTAATGGACACTCTAAACTGAGAATGCTAAGCTCATTTCATTTGTGAGAAGCCTGATTTGAACCAGGTCCTTGAGTAGTGAGAGACTAGTGAGGGAATTCTTAGCATTGCATTGTGCATTTTACCTGCTTTAATTTCTATAAAATAGACTTCCTTCTGCACGGATTAAAAAGAAATGATAAAGGTTCATTAGCTTTTACATTGCTGAGAGAGGGAGAGTTTTGCAACCAGAAACTGAACACATGACTAAGTAAAAGTCCTGCTAACATGTATGGCAGATTTATCTACTAGATATTTTCTATCAGGTCATACAGCATGCATTGTTATGTGTCACCAGACTATTGCTGAAAATTAGAAATTCTAAAAAACAAATCTAAAAAGCAGATTCTTACATGGTTAGGAAAAGAAAATCTAGACATGCCTGGTCCTTCATGGTATCCTCTGTTTATTCTGGACAAAATGCCCCCAAACAATGCATATATTACAAAGAACACACTCTTGCTCCTTCTGATGGCTGCTGACCATATTATCCTGTCCTATATAAATGAGGAATGTTGTCTATTACATGTTCAGGTAAATTGGCCTTCTCTACATCCTTGCACCATGTATTAGCATACAGAGGTCTACTTTTGCTGTGAGTATCATCTCTGTCACAGTGAACCTTGTTGTTTCAGGTCTCTTGTGATGTTGAAGTAATGGAGAGAGAAAAAAGGTAAATCAGAAGGATGATGCTCATTATTGCCTTCAGGATTCTCTCACATCCATTTCAAAACAATGCTGGCTAAGTACCGCTGCTTTCTCATTTATATGAAGAATTCTGTGTCAGAGTTGTGCTTAATGACACAAAGATTCAAAGAATCAGAAAGTCAGAGTGGGCAATGTCATTAGAATAAGTAATAAGGGGGTTCATTAATAAGGCAATTTAGGAAGAGTAAGGTAAAGGGAGACTTAATGGATGTTAAGTATAGTGAGGCAAGGACTAATATACCTAGTCAGGTAATAGTCACACACACACACAGAGTGATGGAGATAAAAGAGAGAGAGTGAAATTGGAAAAATGGAGAGGGAGAAAGAGAAAAAGATATTAACAATGAAGAAATACAGGCAAGGTGGAAAGGAAGGACGTGCTCAGAGAAAGCAATTTCTTGGCAAGTTTTTTTTGGAAATAAAAACATGTTGCATAAGACCAGGACATGATCTATCTCCTCTGCAGGGCCGGCGCAATCGGGCGCTTCAATTTGGGGGGCGGCGACCGTGGCGGTATTTCGGTGGTGGAACCTTCTGCCGCCTCTGTGGGGGGCAGCATTTCGGGGCGGGACCTTCCGCCACCTAGGGCGGCAGAAAAGCTGGCGGCGCTCCTGCTCCTCTGCCATTCAATTCAGCTTGCAAACTGACTCTACATTGATGTAAATTAACACATTTTATTTTATTTCACCAAATGTTTTTAAACAGCATCTGTCTTATGGTCAGAACTACTTATATACAAACATTTAAAATCTACACAGCCAGAACAAAAAAATCTAAAATATGATGACAGGCCTGAGAGAATGAACCCCTAAGTCACAAAATATAAATTGCCCAACCAGATAACCTCCATCTGAATACCCCAAATCCCTTAGCCTACCACTTCAGCAAAAGCCTAGGGAAACTGATATGCCTTGCAGGATTTTTTTGTTTTGTTTTTAGGTCAATGAATTTGGGATGTGCTGGCCAGTGGCCAGTCAGTGGGAAAGCTACTCTCTGGCACTTCTTAGGCAGGAAGGCTCCTCTGCCCATTGTGAGTGACTGCAGGTGTGTCACTGGGCCTCATGGCTATGATATTGAAGGCATTTGCTAGATCTAAAAGAATCACCATGGACTCTTAATCCTCATCCATCACTAGGAGGAGATCACATGCCACATTTGGTCAGTTTATTGCATGACATTGGCAATAATCAACAAACGTCTCAAAATCACTGGCTCCAAATGTGTGCACGTCTCCTATCAGATATGCCCATTAAAACATATAAATCCTTACCAAATGCTAACATTTATAATGGAGCAAAGCTCCAAACCCTAGTTACAGACAAAGCAAATTATCCCTTCCTGTACAGGTAAGGAAACCAGATCCTATACTTAGCTCCCATCCACAGTCAGGACTCTACGCACCTCCTCCTACACAATCATGGTCCCTAACATAGTTTCTCCCTATGATTAACTTTTTCTCCCCCTTTCTGCATTTCCTTCTCAATTCTACTCCCTCCATTCTCTGCCATTCTTTGTCCTTCAATTCCTTTTGTGATGGGTCAAGTATCAGAGGGGTAGCCGTGTTAGTCTGGATCTGTAAAAAGCAACAGAGAGTCCTGTGTCACCTTTAAGACTAACAGATGTATTGGAGCATAAGCCTTCGTGTGTGAATACCCACTTCGTCAGATGCATGTCACATGCGTCTGACGAAGTGGGTATTCACCCACGAAAGCTTATGCTCCAATACATCTGTTAGTCTTAAAGGTGCCACAGGACTCTCTGTTGCTTTTTGTGATGAGGTGTCATATCTTCCCTTTTCCCTCCAGGTGGTGGGAGGGTAGGAGGAGAGGAAGGTGGAGAGGGGATTCCTGACCGGATACCTCTTTTCACATCAGGTACTACTGCTCCTGCCCTGCCTGGCCTCAAAATTCCCCAGATTCACTTGCTTGGTGAGTCCTCATTTCACGATTCATTGAGAAGAGAGGAGGAAGAGGGGGTGGGGATGGGTTCATCCTTAAGCTGTAAGGAGGAGACATGTTCTCTCTCCTCCTAACAGAGCAGGGAAAGCTGTACTGCCTGTGATCTAAACTTTAACTCTGATATTATGGGTTAAAAATAGCATAATGGGAAAAACTGAAGAGAGTTTGAGAAGTGTCCATTGGGAATTTTTGCAGCAGGAACAAAGTAGGAAATGAGCCTGTGTTTGAAGAGGTGTGGTTTTTGTTTACACACTCAAGGATTAGATGAAGGACCCAGTACATCAGTGCTTCAATTAGTCTACTTCTGTTAACTTCCCCACTGACTTCACTGTCAAATGCATTTATTTTATAATCCAGGACCACAGCCAGTCTTAGTCAATTCAGAGCTCTTCCTTTTCTTCCACACAAGCTTTGCAAGAGCTGATCTTTCAGCTGTCTGTTCGCTGATGGTCTGCTGGTGCTGTGCCAAATAGTCTGTGAGGCGTCTTCCTGTTCTTCTTATGCATGAAGCATCATAGCTCTTCTGAGGCCAAATAAATTTTTATAATGAATCAGTCTCTAAAATCTTAGCAATCTATGAATGTAAATGATTTCTTTGGAGGTGCACAGTCAAGGTGTGTATGTTTTGTTAATTATGTTGGGATTCAATTAAGCATCTTCCCAGGCTGATGCAACAGGGGAGGGAAGATGGAGGCACACCTTTGAGCATCACTACCTGGAGATGCAATACCTTTGGAAGGAATATTGTCTCCTGAATTGCTGGGAGAGAAAGCATTTGCAAAGTAGATTTTGCTGCACCTTGAAAAAGGTGTATCAAGTGTTTACTCTCCCCCCCCCCCCCCCCCCCCATCTCCCATTCACAGTGTAGGCATTCTGGCATGCAGGGAGTAGGGCCATGCCAAAAATGGGAGCACTGCGCGCACAGCTAACTAGCCCCCTACTTTGCACATCAACGTTCTAGAAAACAGATCATGTCTGATACCTGCATACATCTGTGGGCCAAGTACTTGGTGCCAGTACAGTACACTATGCAGGGGCAGCACGCAGTAATTAGCCCTTAATGTGTTGGTCTGTTTGGAATATTTTATTTACAGTCTGAAAAACCCATTATTTTCCCTACTGATGTTTCCCCTTTGGCAAGCTTCACTATTTCTTTCTGTTTCGAAAAGAGCTTGAAATTAAAATAGCCGTTTTGTTTTGTTTACTTCAGTGTTTCTTCACCAGCATGGGCACAGCTTTTGGAACACAACCTGTTTAACTGCTGCAAGGCAACACAGGGAACATGTGAGCATAAAATATTTGTTTTGTGGAGGTCTTACTACAATTGGGAGGACTGGGGCAGCAGCAGAAGAGGGATCAAGCGAAAGTGGCATGGGTTAAGACTGCCTGGGACACGCAGTAATGATGAGAAACACAAGGCAAAGGTTTATTTGAAACATGGTTCTTATCAGTGGGTCTTATTTAACCCCATTGCCATAGAAGATGGGCACCTCACCACCTTTAATGAATTTATCCTCACAACACCCTTGTAAGGTAGGGCAGTCTACAGATAGGGAACTGAAGCACAGACAGGATAAGTGACTTGAGTTCAAGGTCACAGACAAGATCTGCAGTAGAGCAGGGACATGAACCCGGGACTCTCAACTCCTGCGCTAATGCCCTAACCACTGTACCTTCCTTCTTTTCTATCCCTTTTTTTAACAAAGATGCCAGAAAGTCAGACCTGTATCTTCAGACTTTGCCCTCTGGCACATTGAATATTGTCACCCATGAGCTGAAGATCCTTTCTCAGGATTTGACATGACTTTTGAGACCCCTGGGCCTCTGCCTTATCTGGAGCACCCACTCTTCTGTGCTTAGTATTGGACCCACTGTTTATAGACACTATACTACCTTAGAAACAAATTCAAATCCCATAGTGTCCCAACAGTTCCTTGTGCTCAGGTCTGAAAATTCCTTGGTGAGTCTATTATCCACCACTCTCCTCTGGTCCCCATCTTGGCCCTAGTAAAATCTAACTTTATCAGGAGCAACTTACCTAAAACCTAGTTGCACTCTTCCTTAAGAATGCGTAGAGCCATAAATACCACTTGCACCTGTTGTTGAGGATACAACAGCTCAATTTAGTTGTGCAGACTCTTTGAAAATGCAGCCCTGATTGTAAGAATTTTAGTGGGTTTCACAGCTTTTTTTCTTTATTATTGTGCAGTACTGTGTAATTACTCATTTACAATAAATTGTTGAACTAAAAATGTTACTTAAAAGGTAGTTATTTTCCTGTCATGTTCCATTCAGTTATCATCTCATACAAAATCTTTTAATTTTACTTGACCTAAGTAAAGGTAGAAGAGCACGAATTTGTGGTGGGAACTCCAACTGAACTCTCTTGTTTTTCCGCTTTACAGTTTGTCTCATATATGTTTTGACCTTTATTTAACAATTCAAGTTTGGGTTTTTTATATTTTATCCATCAAATGATAGAGTTATTTTAGTTTCTACAATGAAATTGAAGTCCTCTAAACATTTTTATTTGTTAGCTTGATGCTTTTTTATTTTTATAATTTCCTGGAACATAAATTTGGAGTAAAAGCCCTTCTGGCCTGCTTAGGATTTTATTTCAGTCCAACCTGGAATACTTACATAAGTAGATATGGATAGGCAGGATGATAGAAATTTTGTGACCATTGACTTCCTGTCTTGCTTGTGCTGGTACATTAGCCTTTATCAAAGTTGGAAGAGCAGTTACAACATAGTCATTGTAGGTATTAGATCGATAGCTGGCAAACAGCCTGAAGGTCAGATAAAGTACTTAGGCAGGCAGTTTGCCAGGCTAAAGAGATGTCAAGAAAATCAATTAAACTCTAAAGAAAGAGCAGCAAGCTAACTAAAAAATTTAATCTTGAAAGTCTCTCTATATTTCAAAGGTGGCTTATTAGTGTTAGTGATATCTTTATCTCTTTAATGAAATTACATTTGCTAAGCGATTAAAACCAGACTTGAGTCATACAAGGCTAACGCAAAAATGATTGTAAACACCTGTACGATACCAGATTAAATCTCTATCAGTTGTAGCTATTTCTAATCAAGCTACTTTCAGGGTACAACGTTACATCACATTCGATTAATTTGTTCTCCCCTCTTATTGATTACTTTACCTATGCATTTGGCGTGCCTAAGTACTTGCTCAGTTGAGTGGTAATGGAAAGCATAGACTTAGAGTTTGTCTAGTGGTGCCAGGTAGTTTACTTAGGAAATTATAGCTGGCTGCTTGTAGTCAATAAATAGATGGGAAATTCAGAACTGATTGTTTTTATACTCTCCTCTGCCCTATCACCACAGCAAAAGAAATTAGCATAACACTCACTGAGTAGCGCGTAGAAATATTATTACAATGTATAGGTATTTCCTAGCAAAACCTTTTGTTATTAAAGACTTTCTCTCAAATATTGGACAGATGACATGACAATATTTCTATAATACCTCTGTGACCATTCCTGAGAATATTACTCAAGATAGAAAGGCTATAAGGATTTACAGTAGTAGAGTGGTTCCTTTAGAACATACACTATTTCTACACAATTATGTTGCTACATATTGCTACCCAAAGGAAAAATGGTGCCATTTATTCCTTACTTAATTATTGGCAAAATGTATAACACCCTCCTGTCAGCCAGTCATTCTGCACAGATCTTGAGTAATCAGGCTTAGCACGGGGATTTCCAAGGAAATTGTGGATGTAGGAGTGTAAGTTAGCAGGTAGGCCATAGGACTGCAGAGCAGCCTTTTTGTATCTTTACTGTAGATCATGCCATTGCCATGCTGCACCCTTTATCCAAAGTATAATTGAAGATACAGAAGCCTGGCTTGCGCCCAACCCTTACATGCTGGAAGCTGCTACCCATATATGCCAAAGTCTAGAAGCTGAAGGAAGACAAGCTTGGAATAGAAATAAGGTGCAACATTTTTAACAGCAACGGTATAATAATAACACCTAGCTCTTATATAGTGCCATTCACCAATCGATCTCATGGCACTTTACAAAGGAGGCCAGTATCATTATCCCCACTTTACAGATGTGGAAACTGAGGCCCAAGGCAGTGAAGTGACTTATCCAAGGTCATACAGCAAGGCAGTGGCTGAACCTGGAATAGCACCCAGGTAGAATTTTGTCCCTAGTATATGGTACAGAGAACCTCACTATAAGCTGTTTCATCCTGCCACCTCCTGGAATGCATTCCTCCATGGACATAAGTACACGAGGGTGTGGCATAAAGGTTTTATCAGCATGCATCTGGAATGGTCATTATGTTGTTCATCCAGAAAGATGTTTGCTAATGAGACTGATGTATGATTATTGTTAGGAGGTGAATCAATTTTAGACAATTTTAGAGAAAAGTCCAGGTTTGTCCTTGTATGCACAATCCTATCTTATATTACACGAATAGATGCTATATAAATTAATTAGCTTTGTAATATGTATCCATTAATATGAAGGAAGAAAACTCCATGGAGAAAGCTAAAACATAGGGCTGTTGCAGTTCAACAAATATAGCAAAACGGGAGTGATAATGATTTGAGAACACACTGCGTGGAATCTTGGGATAGCATTTGAAGAGATAAATATGTAGCCTCCTCTTCCTTCACCAACAGCAAGTGAAGGGCTGCTAACTGACATGAATCTCAGGGGGGAAAAAAGGTGCCATTATTTCCCCCCCCCCCACTTCCACACCTTCTAGTTTACATTATTTCTTTTTGATTGATAAAGAAAATAAATATAAGCTCCTGCACTAAAGTTTTGAGACTATGCACTCATTCATATCAGTATACAAAGCAATACATCTGCCCTATGAAGATCTTAGAAGCTAAATAACTTCCTTTTTGATTGTGAACTATATGAAGACAAGAAATCCAACATTTAGAAACAAAAAATACTCTTGAAACTGTCAAAGAAACATTACAGCATATAGTTAAAACAGTCCTTACATTCTGTTCAGAAGCTTACCAGATGACTGGGGTACTAAAGTGAAGTGTATGGGCAAACCAGACACAAAAATAGCAACAGTAGGAATCTGGGCCAACACAGAAGAAAACAAATACAGCTTTCTTGCCATGGCTATCTGATTAAGGCCTTCAGCTCTTTCTTCCCTTTGTGTTCACATTCCTGTTTAGATGTGCTGTGTGATGTCACCCAGTGATGCCAGCATATGGCATTATGCTTTAATACATCCAGGTTCTACTCTGTGTTCTGCGGCTTTTCTCAGATGCAAATGGATATATTCAGTTCCACTACTGCTTAAGTAGCACAGGGACTTATTATTCTAAGTCTACTCAAATGAAATGTGCTACTTCTTTCCATAGCCCAGTGATTGGGGCACTTTCCTGCAATAGTAGGCACCCAAGTTCAAATCCTTTCTCTGCATCAGGCAGAGGGGAAAATTGAATGCAGGTCTCTAATATGCTAGGTGAGTGCCCTAATCACTGGGCTAAGCTCATTAGGGGAGACGTGTTACTTCCTCTGGCCTTGTTGTGAATCCTTTGCTTGCTTTTGTCAAAATACCTAAAAGTCAAAACAGAATTTTTTGGCTCAAAATGTTTTGTTTTAAATTTTTTTCCTGTCAGTAATGTCAAAACATTTCAACTCATTTCAATTTGAATTTTTTTTTTGGCTTTTCAATTCTCTAAACTTTTCTGAATTTTTGTTGTTGTTGTTTTAGGTTTGACCCAAAAAGATTATTTTTCAAAACTGCCAGCAATCTGAAAAATCCATTATTTGCCCAGATCTAGTAATAACCCGCAAGAAACACTCCTGTATTGAATATCAATGCATATTAATTTATTGGGGGTAAAATTAAGATAAAATTGATTTGTAAGCTTAAATCAAATATTTTTATCTACTCACCAATAAGTGATTCTAAGGAATATAGCTATAGGATAGAACTGATCCAGTTTTGGTCTTGACTATTTTCTAGGATTCAAGTGCCTGAATGTATCTGCCACTGGGACTGGCTCTCTGAAGAAGTCAGGCACCCAGCCTCCCTGTGACAGGCTCTGCTAAAGAGACTAAGCCAACCCAGATCCACCTGTGTGGAGGGTTAATTGGATAAGTAGCCGAGAGAGCTTGAGAGACTCTAAACCGAAAGAGAAGAGAATGCAAAGCTCTCTGGCTGGGGCAGACCTTGAGCAAGCAAGGGAAAGACTGTAGTGCTTTCCAGACAACTGAGAAGTCTGAGGCCTTACAGCAGAAGGAGCTGCTGTCGGAACTCAAAGACTTTTATTTTGGGACTTTTAAGTTTTGCCCGAGCTCTGAGGTAAGAGCCTTTAAACCACTGTGCAAGTGCCTCTCTCAGAAGGCCTTATTAAATGGAGATCTACTGCTGTAAAATAGCTTCTCTTTGACCAGGCTGTTAAAGTGACCTGAGTCTTACCACCCCAAGGGAGAAACTGAGGCAAGCCACAACAGAGCCACACTCAACCACCAAGAGGTGCTCAGGATGGGATGGTGACCTTTTAAAGTGTTAGACCCAGAATATAGAATAAATGGCTATCCTTATCCTGCAGTTAGGGCAATCATTACTCATGCTGCCCTTAGCAAAACTAAACAGCTAAAATATAAAATTTGGGGAACTCTTTCTATAAGCGTCCATTTAATGTGTTGTGTATTTGTTGGATTAACTCAACTTCACTAAGAAATATCTTGATTATTGGATGCTGTCAGCTGTAGATAAAGAACATATTTATCTTCTAGGATAGGAAGCAGGTATTTTAAGGCTACAGAGTTTATAACAAAAGGGGCCACCTTTATGGCTTTGGAAATCTGATTACATGAGTTTAAATGGGAAAGCTTGGCTAGCTTAAGAGGGATTTAGTCAGCTGTTGTATTAAAAACTTCATGCTAACCCTTTCCAACACAGAATTGCTAGTGATAAGTCAATTAGTGAATACTGCATATATTCCTGCTTTTCCAGCACCAACTGCTTTGCGTGTAATTCAGCTTTGCACAGTATCATGGGTGGTTTGGGTGGTGTCTGCTGCTGGACTTCATCAGTGATCACAAAGCTACAAGAATAGACATGAGAATATTAAATAAGACTTCGCTATCTAGTCAATATTGACATAGCAGAAAATAACCATTGCTCTCCAAAAAGCAAGATGGGGATTAGATACAGCACCAGTATGTTTGAATGTCTCAATCTACAGTAAAGCATACAGAATTCATATTTTTTTATTCTCATAGCTCTATAGAAGCCTCAGTCACGGACCAGGAGCCCATTGTGCTAGGTGCTGTACAAACATAGAACTAAAAGACAGCTGCTGCCAATGTTAGACAATGTTGTTTAGCTAACATTTATATTTTAGGGGGGGAGAAGATATAAGGCTCCTGCAGTACCAATTATGTCATTTATTGGCTGCTCTGTTTCCTATTTGGTGACATACGATGTTGCCATATGATACCAATGTGTTTTTAAAAAAAACAACATTTATTGAGATTTAAGTAATAAGAAACACCCACAGAGAAAGCGCTACGCACCCTTATCACTAAACTTAAAATCACAAAAGTTTATCATCCAGCAGCAAAAAAGAAGCATATACAAATAATGAGTTAATTCAGCTTGGCAGTAAATCAAAGCAGCAAAACAGATGCTTTAACCACTCAAGGAACCTACCTCTCAGCCTTCTCCAAGAACCCCGTCAAATAAATGATTTTTGCAGCATGCTTGGAAGGTCATCAGGTTCTGGCTATTTCAGCAGCTCCTTTCTTTAGAATGAGAGGGATCAAGCTGAAGCTTCTCTGCTGACTGCAGACATGGCAGTACGTCATGAGGGAGAGATGTTTTCCCAGATAAGCAGATCCCAGGCCATTTAGGAATTCATAGGCCATGACCAATACCTTAAAGTATGCCCACAGACAAAGAAGTAGCCAGTGCAGATCTCAGAGTACTGAGACTAAATTTAATGTAGTTGCATTCTTGATCATAGAGTGGGTAGCCAGCAGTACGATTTATTTTTTCCCTCATCACCTCAGAATTATGATTTTAATGCATACAGTTCATGTCCTTTATCAAACTTGTTTCAGAGACTGGCTGGCTTTAGCTATGTGGCATGTATTAAGTAGGGTATGAGCGAAGGACTGAATTGCTCTCCCTTCAGGAAAGGGTAGTATATTGTTAGCTGAAATGCTCCATCTGCTAGTCTGCTTAAAAAAAAAAAAAAACTTTTGGCTAATAGATGTGAGAATATTGGAAAATATCAGTGGGCTACTTCTACCTATGAACACCACAAATAATTTCTTGCAGAGGTTTTACTTGCACTTGTGGGCAGATTGTTAGTAGTGTTTTCATTAAATAAGCACTGATGTGACCTATTGTTCTGTGTGACAGAAAGCTAGATCCTTACAGCACTGGGAGATGATTCAAAGCCCATTGCAGTCCATAGGAATTTTTCCATTGGCCTTTGGATCAGGCCCAATATGAGGAGTGATGTGTTAGCACCATACAGCAGCAGAAGCCATAGGAGTGTAGTGTCTCAGCAATGTGCAATAATGTGGCTAGGGAAGAACAAGTCAAACTAGTTGGAATCTTTCCCAAGGAAGCACATCTGGAGACGAGTGTGAGGCAGGAGAGGGGCTCAGAGGGAAAAACCCAAAGTAGGTTCGAAAGAAATAATAATTGAACAACAGGCACTCAGATGCCACAGCACTGGGCCTTGTATAACTACCTGAATAGAACAAAGCCTTAAAAGGCAGGTGGGTGACCCCATAGATTGAGTGGCAGAAACTGAGGAATAGTTAGTGAACTATGGCAGAAAGTGCACCCTAACTTGTTAATTATCAAGTAAATTAACTATCCTTATTAACTGAAATTATATCTGTCAAACAATTTCTTTGAGAAATATATATAAATGAAGGCTCTATGTCATAGAGTGAAATATCTACAGAGAAATAATAGTTGTGAAATAAAATTTCTAAGCTAGGCTTCTTCTGATACTGGATACAGGAATAAGATAGTTATTAACTGGGGCACAATGAACCATTCTGCAAAAGATAAGAAACCATAAGCAAAACTAAATCTGAACACTACACGTTCAAGTTTGGCAGAGTTCAGTCTGTAATGTTTGCCGTTGGAGTTGCAATGGTATGTCACTGTGAAGAGCCTGTGCTCCTGAAGCCCATGTGCAGAGCACAAGTGACAGGAGACGGCTGGTTTCTATGGCAAGCAGCTTGCAAAGACGAGAATTGATATGCCAATTGTGGGATTATTTCTCCATGAGGTCACTTGTTCTCCATGCCTGAATCATGGGCTGGCATTGTGATGTCACCATCACTACCTGGGGTTTGGATTTAAACTTTGCAGCTAATATACATATCTTTTAATGGCTCAAAATTAACCTGCCTGTCACAGGTGGGAATACTCTGTAGCCCCCCCATCGGACCTAGCATGGTGCTGCAGCCTGTACCATAAGGTTAGCACCAGTCCCTAAATGGTTCACTAATGATAATAAAACTCAGAATTTTGCTGCCTGCCTTTTAAACTGACAAAACTCAAAGGAAAGCATTTAGCTGCAGAGCTTGAAGGCAAGGCCCTGACCTGGCCCTGGGGTTCTGGGCTATCATTGAGGAGCTCTTTCTCAGCCTTAGTCTCACCTCATGCCCCCCCTGAGAAGAAGCAGGCAAGCCTTCTTAATTTGCTTGCCTTCTCCCAATTGGTCAGTGTCTCCTCCTGGACTTTCTAGGCCTCTGGAGGACTAAGTCTTATTTATAGCCAGGTCTATCAGGGTACCAGTAACTCTCGCAGGGGGCAGAAAAGGCCAGATAGCCTTTATCACACAGCCCTACTAAGACCACAAGTCTAATTATGTGGCTGACACATGGACACAAACTCAACCAGGTAAAAGGGACAGCCTGGAGCATTCGATATGTCTGCTGCTAGTGCAACTACCCTGCAGAAAGTATTCATTTCCCCAAAGCCAGTCGGTAACTCAGTTTAAAACTGTCATGTCAAACAGTTTCTTCTGGAAAGTGCATGTATTGCTATTGCTGTTCATTGACGAAAGAGCCTTTGTACTACTGGAGAAGGAGGCTGCTGTTGCCAACACTTATTGTTACTATTTGAGCTCATGACAATAGACAGACTTGATAAGAAGTAATGATCCGTAAAGGGATAAATAACAGCATTAATATTGTGTGCTGCAACTTCGTTAGGATTGTAACTGAACTATAGCCATACCCAATGCATTAATTACGAAGCAAATGTATGTTTGAACACTAAAAGTATAACAGTAGAAATATAATACTAACCACCTGACCAGGATGATGATGATTGTGAAATGCTCAAATAGATTAGAGGTGACAAAGGCAGAAAATGCAATAATAATGGGGAATTTAAACTATCCCCATATTGACTAGGTATATGTCGCCTCAGGAAGGGATTTAGAGATGAAAATTTCTAGACAGTGTAAATGACTGCTTCTTGGAGCAGCTTGTCCTGGAACCCACAAGGGGAGAGTTCATTCTTCATTTAATCCTAATTGGAGCACAGGACTTGGTCCAAGAGGTGAAATTATAGCGACCATAATGTCATTCAGTTTAAACGTGTGTGTGTGTGTAAGTGTAAATACCAAAGAAACTCACCACAGCAGCATTTAACTTCAAAAAGGCGAACTACACAAAAACAAGGAAACTAGTTAAACAATTTAAAGAAACCGTCACAAAGGTGAAATGCCTGCAGATTGCATGGATACTATTTAAAAAAAGACTATAATACAGGCTCAAACCAAATGTATACCCCAAATAAAAAAAAGTAAGAGAACCAAAAAAATTGCCATCATGGCTAAACAGCAGAGTAAACGAGGCAGTTAGATGAAAAAGGCATCCTTTAAAATTTGGAAGTCCAATACGAGGAAAATAGAAAGGAGCAAAAACTCAGGCAAGTCAAGTGTAGAAATATAATAAGAATTGGAAGAGCAACTAGCTAAAAACACAAAAACTAACAGCAAATTTTTTTTGAAATACATCAGAGGCAGAAAGCCTGGATACTAGGCTAGATGGACCATTGGTCTGACCCAGTATGACCATTCTTATTTTCCCCTTCAATTAGGGCAAAATAAAAACTTCACTTAGGTTCAGATCCTCAAAGAGATTTAGGTGCCTAACTCATTGAAATTAAAGCATTAAGTGCCTAAATACTTTGAGGATCTGGACCTTATTCCCCATAGCCAACCTGAACCTTCATACATCCAGCCATCACCACCTGTCTTGTGAAGTCCCAGTTCCTCCCCCTCCCTCTGTGTTCCCGCTTAACTTCTAGTCTAATACTCGAACCCCTCCAGGGTCTCACTGCAAGTTTCCAAACTCTGACCTCTTTCCTTGGTTACCCAGGATCCCATCTTTTTCATGTTTGAGATCAGTGAAGCCCAGCTGGGCTAGCATCCTGCAGTTTCACTCCAAACTTCCATATGCTGCATGTGTGAGTGAATGCTGAATTACTTTACCCTGCCCTGTTAATGTGGGCTTGTGCTGTTCTAGTGAGCTGTACCCATACAAGCACGTATAGTGAATGATACTGTATGAGAATGTGGTATGCAAACAATTGATTGCCATAGGTGTGGGTAAATCAAGAGTTTACCATATATATAAACATAACCTCTGTTTTTTAACATTAAATTGTATCTACAACTCTTAGAGGTTTTTCCTTTAGACAACAAAATGATTCACCAGCTTAAAGGAGAACTGCATCTATTTTGCACAGCCCAGTAATATGATAGTTTAAACGGTAAGAAACAAACAAAAATAAATCAGCTGTAAAGGACATTTCTGAGCCTATTGTTGGGGTCAACTATTAGGCCAAGAAATTGTTATTGTGATGGTAGCTGTGTGAGGATCCAGCATACAAGATCTAAACTAGCGTGTCATCTGCTTCACTAATGGTTTAAAAGAAATAACATTTTATAATTCCATTTTTCAAATATTAAATATTAGGAGCCAGATCCTCAGCTGATAGAAACTTAGCTAGCTGCACTGTGTCCGGTGGATCTCTGTGATTTACAGAAGCTGAAGATGTGGTTTTAGATTTTTTTTCTTATGATTCTTAAACCATTAAGAAATCAGGGTTGGATGTGGATATACAGTCTTTAATGGATTTTCACATTGCCAGTATCATAAATAATATCACTCTTCAGTAAGATGGCCATTGCTAATAGTAAGGTCAGAAATGTCATATGTAAATTATGTGTTACAAATAATTCTATTTACCCCTGGTGACAGATGGTTCTTACATTGTGAACTTTGAAACTTGGACTGAACAAATAAGGGCAATTTCTGTAGTATTAGGGCAAAGACAATAGTAATATTGAATATGCCAAAAATGATAAAGCTATGAAATTAAAAACTTTATTGAAATAAATATCTAGGATGGGAACATGCTGAAAGCATTAAGAGCTACCATAGATAGAGCTTAGTCAATATAGAAATGTAATAAATGGTTAATGTAATGGATCCTTTAGCCCACTTGAGCCCTTGTTTTCAATAGCAGGTGCTGCTGATACATGAATTCAAATAGTCTTCCCTTTGTGTCCTGAAGCAGTCAAGTTCATGTAATGTGGGAAGGATTCTTTAAGGAGCTTTCATAAATGGACACCCCTTAAAAATGTCTGAGAGGAGAAAAGGGTTTGGTCACAGAATTGTTTGCTGAAATCCGCATAGTTACGTGGGTACAAAGCTCAACTTGGTGTTTTGCCATCCAACTCTCCTTTTCTAGACTGTAAATAAAAGTAGGCTACTCTGTGTGTGCCTCAGTTCTTGTCTCTAACAAGGAAATGAACATTACTAGAATAGCAATCTTTCTGATTGCTTGCAAGCCATGACAGTAATGGTATTCATTTTAAACTGTGGTTTACTGTTGCTGTGCACTAATAAGCAGCTGTCACACTTCACTCCAGATGTGGCTTAATGTGGCAGATAAATCCCTCTTTATTGTACATTACACATACATCCAAGTTATATAAATGTTATTACATTTTATATAAAAGTAAGGAATGAACGCTGCATCAGTGGAAACTCACATATTTCCCTTGTGCGGAAGTAATCTCCTCTTTTCATCTGTAACCTCTGAAATGTGTTTCCTCTAGCCCATAGTTTATTTTACAGCAAAGTGTGATTCACGGGTGTCCAGAATAATGACATCCATTTTAGAGAATGGTGGGCATAGAACAGATAGTGTTTGTGTACAACTATGCTAAAGCAGATCATGATTTCCACAAGGGGGGGAGGGATAGCTCAGTGGTTTGAGCATTGGCCTGCTAAACCCAGGGTTATGAGTTCAATCCTTGAATATGGGGCAAAAATCTGTTGGATGATTTAATTGGGGATTGGTCCTGCTTTGAGCAGGGGGTTGGACTAGATGATCTCCTGAGGTCCCTTCCAACCCTGATATTCTATTATCTCAACCCACAGCTGGAGAGACAGGTTATCTTTTGGATATTTTTCTTATTAGAAATGGATGTGGGTTGACCATCACCCTGCAAGGCTGAAAAGGAACATTAGGTTTGTTTCAAAATCAGCATTTGGGTTGGGAATGTAATGTGTATGTGGAAGGAATCCAAACCATCACATCCTTTAAGTGCAAGACACACGAATTATGCAGTTCTGACTCTATGAAGGACAGGCTGGGGACTTTGGACTTGATCCTGTGCTCGAAGTCAAGGGCAAAGCGCCTGGTGACTTAGTTGTTTTTATTATTTGTACCTTATAAATTGTACATACCTAACCTATAGGTATGTTATGGGATGCTGTCCTCCAGCATGCCCCTGTGTGGCCCCTTAATGGCTCTCTGGTGCATTGCACTCAGGGCCTCTCAGGTTCTTTCAGTCAGTTACTCAGACTAGATTGGTTCCAGAGATGTACCCCTTTGTGGGGTCTGGTTTATTAAGTCTTTCTACCAAAGTGCCCCAGGTCACCCCTCTCTGGGTCTAGATAAGAGTCCCGGTCTGATCTCTCAAAACACAAGTCCCCAGCTCTTCTCCTGGGAACTGGTTGTAAGTTAGCCACCTTTGCCAGCTTCTTCCTCAACCAACCCATCTTCCCCAGTTAGTCCTCAGGCTCAGAGGGTTCAGCAGGCCAGCTTTCTCCTGATGGCATCTGCCCTGCTGTGAGGAGAAGGCAGCATTTATGCTGGTCCCCTTCTCCCAGCTTATTCCCAATTGGTTGGGGGGTGGAGGCTGAAGGATTCTGGCCCTCAGCCCTTAATGATACAGTGATGGGATTTCCTCCTAAGCACCACTCATTCCCAGACCACTTCCTCACTATCCATATCCCCCTTACATCCTTATATATCTATAAAACCTTTATAGGGCTGTGTCATATGGCAGGGTGGACTGACCACTATGCACTACTGCCCTGAAGGGGCAGACTGCCATGTCACATGCCCCATTACTCTCTCATGCCAGGGCACCAGGCTACCTTGTGCAGCGGGAAGCGGGCTAAGTAGAGGTGCTACATCCCTCCTTGCACAGGCTGGGGCAAGGGATGGGGTAGGGGGAGGAAGTGACAAAGCCTTGACTCTGCTCCCCCATAGTATCTGTTGCATTGGTTAGCGTATGATGCCCTGTCACCTTTTACTCCTTCTCTAGAGCAGTGGCGAGACTGGGAATAAGATTATGCCTCCTGCATCACAGTTTCTCCCCAGCCTGCTCTGGAGCAGCACAACAACCTGCTACCCTTATTATAGGCTAGCTCTCTCAGTGATGCTCTAGCCTTTAGAGGAAGACAACTGAAAAATGTACAATAACACTTGGAAATGTTATCACCAGCATTTTGAGGGAGTTACCTGGAGTCCTTCGTGTTAAAGGACATTGCTTGCTGATGTTAGGCCATTAGCCTCCAGAACCATACTGTTTCTTTTCACCTACATAAAGCAAATACATCAGCATGCTTCTGTGTTGTGGTTTGTGCGTATTTCTCTGCTTATTGTGGAGCTTTTTCTTTCTTACTCCTCATTTCAATTCCTATTTGGGTTGTAGGCATTAAACATTTTTTAATAGCAGCGTTAACAAAAAAAAAAAAGTGAAAAGTCTAGTGAGTCAAGGGTTAATAGAGAGGTGACTTATTTTTTTTTTCCACACTGACTTGCCCATTCTTAGAAATATTGTCCAGAAAAAAAATGTTGTGTGGTATGTTTTTATAGTAACAAGAGGGGGTTTATCTGTGCAGCTCTCACTGATCTGAAGAGTAGATGCATGCCTCACAGTCTGTGCACCACTGTGAAAGCCTGCTCTTTGAATCTAAGTGGTTAATTCAGTTGCCCATATGGTTTTTTTTTCTTTTTTTTTTTCTGGATCATTTGATATATTATGTAAACTGCTTACTAAGTTATAATGCAGTCTCAAACTTGCAGTGTTTCACAGAGAACACTGACAAACCCACTGAATTTATTGCCCTGATTTCTAGATGAATGCTGTGGCTTGTTTCTATTGTAATTCAAAGTACTGCTTAAGTCCCTTTGCTTAGAAGGTAGTGGACTGAAATTGTTCATGTTGCAGAATTACTTTTTGACAATGATGTATGGGGAAATTATTCCACCAGAACTGAAAAATGAGATATACATTGCAAGACATTCAATAAACTAGCCAGCTGAAATAAGGAAAGCCTTCCAGATGAACTAGAAGAGTATGGAAGTCTTCCCAAGGACTTGTATCATCCAAAAAATACTGTCTGGGGTTTTGAGAGGATATCTACAGGACAGTCACACTTGGAATTCCTGAAGATTAGCCTCTCATCAAGTCATCAGTATACTGCTATTTGAATAAACACAGCTGTTGTTTTCCAAGAAATATGGCAAACAGCAGCAAGGAAAAAAGGAGGGACAATTAGTGTTATTGAAATGCCAGGAAACTCAAGCTGGCATATCTGTATTTACAAGAGTGTTGGTTTTCTGGAAAGCCCATTTATAATGTTGTGACTCAACAGTATGGAGAAAATAACCCCATCTATTCTTAAAAAAAAGTCATTCACATTTCTGTCCACCGGATATGATGATGGAGATATTTTTTCCTGAAAACCCTTATTTAAATTCTGTGATCTTTGAATTGATTTCAAGTTTGTGCTCTAATTTTAACTATTTGCAGTAAGTTAGCCCTAAAAGACCATGACTCTCTAATCTGTAATTGTAACATGAATAGGCTTTTTCATTTTGTTTCAATTTCCTGTTTTCAGAACAATCTCATTGTCCTGTGTTGACAGGATTCCATTTTCCTCCTGTTTTCTGTTTTTATTCCGATGTGTTTCCCAATCAAGAATAACAATGTTAATGTGTGAACACTTGCATTCTAATGGTGTGGCTTACTTCTCTCATGTGATGGACCAGCAGGCAAAGGAGGAGTCAGCCCATTGAGGGCCCTAAGTAGGAATATTTTTGCGAGCCCCCCCAAAAACATAATAATTAATGGAGGGCCCCCTTAAGCTGCTTGGGGGCGCTAGGCAATTGCTTAGTCTGCTTATGCCTAGCACCAGCTCAGCTAGCAGGCCCTAGAATATCGAAGGGAAGAGAGCTACCTGCATGACTAAAGCTTGGGAGAGGACTTATCACGTGACCATCAACATTTGCAGTGAGGTGCAACTTGCCATATAAGATCTCAGAAGTTTTAAATATTTTGGCCTCAACTCTGCAGCATACTAAGGCTGCTTTGTGCTGCGCTGATAATGCAAAGCCGCTTTAAATCAAGTGGGTCTGACCACTCAAGCATTCTCCCTGTGTAGAAAGTGATTGTGGCTCATACATCACCATCCTCCCCGCTGCTGGCACATAGCTAGCATGACAAGGAGGTTGAAGATGTTGCTGAAGTGCCCCCAGTGTCCTGCTGATTGATCCCTAAGGACCAACAGAATGGCCAGAAGGCAACACTGTGTGCAACTGATTGGCCCCTGGGGCCTTGAAGGCCATTGACAACTGACACAAGCTAGAGCAACCTGAAGGTAGTTCTAACTTATGCTGTGGACTAAACATACACCAATGTCCCCAGGATTGGAGGGAACATAGATTTGGCTTAAAGCCACCCCCCCCCACACACACACACAATCCACACACTGAACTTGTGCCAACAATTTCCAAGCACTTTCCAATCATGAAGTCTCACAACACCCCTGTTGAGGTATGACTCTTACTGAACGTTTCAAAACAACTTTTACATTAGTTCAGCCTACAACTGTTGCTGCTTTTGTTGCTGATGAGGCATCTGATAGCACAGGTTCTGCCTGCATGAAGGAATGATCCAGGAGAAGATATTGAACATCTTTGTGTGAGTGACCTGTTCAGCTTTGTTAAGGGATATTTATGAGGATTTTTAGCACATGGAGTGTACTCTGCAGGCACAGCACCTACATTGATCCAACATACTGCATGAATTCCATTATGGTCAGTTGAGTGATTGGGGCATTGGTCCACCAGCTAAATATTCTCTGAATAGGCCTCCCTTTGACACAATGAACCATGTTTGAATAACTTCTACTTTGTGTTTGACCAAATTCAATAAGTATTACCCAAATAAATTTAACTTCCAGTTAAGGTTGCTAGATTGCATATCCCACCAATATACTCTGTAAAAATCTAGGGAATACACTGTTAAGTATTAGGGATGAATAGTTTATCTAGATTTTCCCCATTAAATTTGCATGTATTTGCTTTTGTGGGCTTTATGTAGACCCTGAAGATGACTGCAGGTGACCTGCTAGTGTTTCTTTTTTTATATGATCTAATTGCAGGCTATATAATAAATGGTCAATTGACCCAACCAGCAAGGGGAAGAGAGCATGCAGCAGGTTTCAGAGGACAGAAAGCTGCGGCTCAACAGTCCTTCCAGCGTGTAGTGGGTTTCGCTCAGAGGCCAGCAGGACCAGTGGGCAGGTCGTGGCCTGTCAATTCCCTGGTGTCCCAGAGCTCTCCTAGATAGGGTGGAGAGAGAAGACAGGAGTGGTAAGGTAGAGGGACCTAGGTCCTCTCTCTGCACTAGGTCGTGGTCCAGGGCCCAAGAGGAGAGGCACCTCTTCCTGGTGCATCTAATCAGCCTCCCATGGGCCGCTTCCTACCTCCCTGTTGACTCCTCGGTTTAGGGTGTGGTTGAAGCCCCAGTGGGAGTTGCCATTCGGCCTCAGCAACTCAGTTAGGCAACTGAGTATTTCCCAGGTTGTTTCCTAGTGTCCAGTTATTCTCCCTCAGCAGACAGTGGGGGGAGGGAAAAGGAGCAGGCTCCTGATCTCCCAGTTGGATCTTATTTACAGTCTAGACCCTCTCCTGTGGATGACTTTGTCACCAGAAGTCACAAACTACTTTCCTCCCTTCAAACAGCCTCTTCTTCACTCTCCCTCCCTGGCCCTTTTGAGCAGATCTTCCGTTTGGAGCACGCTTTACAGCTGCTGAGCAGGTGGGGCCCGTTTGGCCCAGTTCTGCTCCTTCACTCCTTTAGTCTCTGTGCTAGGTCTGTAAACCCCATCATGGGGCCATTCAACATAGATGTGATTTTAAACTTAACTGCTTTCTTTTAATTTCGGGCTCCCTGAGACATAGATTAGTGGATTCCAAGGCAAATGATGGTCCATCATGCACTATTCTGAGGTCACTTTCACTGCCCGGAATCTCCCATGGATTTGGGTAAGTGATACATTTTTATAATATAGGACAGTCTTACAAAGACTATTATTGTTTTAGGCTGAGATTTTCAAAAGCACCTAAGTGACAGGACTTTCACTGGGACTCGGACACTTCTGAAAATCCTCCTCCTTGTATCCCAGAGGAATATAGCATACAGTTATAACTATGCAGCGTGTTACTTGTGCTGTGCATTATGCAGTCTCACCAGCTAGCAAGTTAAAATTGTTCCAGTGAAAAAACATCAATGCTGCTTGTTTTCTTTGCGCTGCATTTTATTTTTAAAAGGTAATTTGCATCATCTCCATTGTGTGCTGTGTTGAGGCTTCATCCCCTTCTTAATTCCATTCTGTTTTATGTCTAACTCCACTGAAGTCAGCATACCTGAGAAGCATATACAACTCTATTTAAGTCAATAGAATTACTGTACATAATGGATGAATTTGGCCCAGTCTGTCAAAATTCAGGCCTTGAGTCAATCCCATTAAAAAGTACTTGGTACAGGTAAATGCTCAGGCAAACTTCAGATTAGTGCATGCAGAGGAAATTTATGTACCTAAACACCCAGTCTGGTGAACAGTTTTCTATGTGTATGCATTTTTTTGCAGGCTTGATTTTGTATCCAAGTTCTGGAAATGTGACTGGGTGGGGGGGAGTGCTTCTTTCGTGTTTCTGGCACCTGCTGTCTGTTCCATCTCTTTGCGTTTCATTCCTCCCTTACTGATGTACATCCGTTGGGCTTTCCTCACACATAAAGCAATGAAAAAATTGTTAGAGGGGGGTCATGCTGCAGCAATTGCCTTTTCAACCCATCTTTTTAGTACCTCACCTGGGGAGCCCAGTCTAGGAGCAATTTCAATTTCCTGTTTAAATTTTTAGTAGGTTTTTTGTTTTTGTTTTTTTTGGACTCGCTCATTGTGAATGTAATAAACACATACAAGTGGTAAAACTTGGAAGGGGTTGCTGGCCAAAGTTGGCAAATATAGTGAGTAGTCTGGTCCAGCTATATATTATTTACTCTGGTTCAAACAAGTTAGAGGCCTAATGCTGTAGTTCATGTAGAGGAAATACTCCCATGGACTGTGAGTGGGATTTACACACACAGTGATAAGGGAGCATAAGATCCAGATATCTGATCTGAAAAGGGAAATTATTTTTTATTTTAAAAATATAGTTTCATCTCGATAGCTATAACTGTAATGAATCACTCCTGTTAATGCTAAATGGAAAAATATATTGCATAGTTATCCTAGCTAAGCTGTAGGACAATATACATTCTCACTCACTGGGATGAGAAAACATGCCCCCTTTGACATAAGATGACATATTGTATTATTTAGGTAAATCTAAAGTCAAATTACCTTTTCACATATGTTTTTGCACTAGGATTAGAAACACTTCTTGTATTTACAAACCTCTCACATAGCCAGGTAATGGGTTATGTACAAGCCACATGTCTCTATTCCAAGAAAAACTCTATTCCTTTAGAATCTTTATTGGAGTATCTTGGGAAAGTTTAGTTTTTAGATGTTTATCAGTTTCAGTTTGGCCTGCACTCCATCTCCTGAGAGGTGCAAAGCAATAGTGTAGCACAGAAGATGCAGTTGGGGGACGGGCTTTAAGCTGTGTTTGGCCCACTCAGACTCTATGTATCCTCATGACTACTTTAACAGCAGCCTTCCAACAGCTGCCAGTGAACTGTTCTGCTGCCCAGAATAGGTGTAGGGCTCAGCAGTACAGCCATTCCCCCTCCCACCCTGACATACCTGTTCCCAACAAGGGCCTATTGCAGCTGCTGCACCATGCAAATTGTCCCCCAGGCTGTGGCCTGAGTGATGTCAAGGGGATAGAGTGGATCTTGCACCTTGTTTCAGAAAGGTATGGTTTGGAAAAGATGGGGATTGTAGCAGTGCGGGACTCACCACTGCAGTGCCTCCTGCTGGTTGTCTCTGGGAATTAGCTCTCCCAGTCTTGGAGCGCCCTCTGCAGGCCAGTGATCTGCCTGTCCTCTGGCCCCGCCGTGTCCCTCCCTGGACCCCAGTGCCCTTTTACCTGGGGTGCTGCCCCCTAGCAGCAACCCCTTAGTCTTAGAGTCTCCCCTCTCAGGGGAACCCCCATTTTGCCTCCATCTTGGCTACTGCTAGTCATCACTTAGCCCCCATTCACTGGGGCAGACTGCAGTGTATCAGCCACTCATCACAGGCAAAGGGGTTTGGGCCTGCTGCCTCTGCCTACCCATGGGCTGCCCCCTGCAACCCAGTACCTAATAGGCCTTACCAGGCCTACAGCCTTGCGCTTTCCTAGGCTGGAGCTCCCCAGCTCCCTTGGCCTTTCCCCAGCCCTGCTCCACTCTAGGCACTTAGTTAAGCTCCCTGCAGCCAGGCCCTTCTCTCTCTGAATGCAGAGAGAGACTCTGAGCTCCTTGCTCCCAGCCTTTATATACAGACCAGCTGTGGCCTGATTGGGGCGTGGCCCAGCTGCTGCCGCTTCCCCAACCAACCCAGCTTTTACAGCTGCAGCCCTTTGCAGGGCTGCTTTTAACCCCTGCAGCCCTCTTTCAGGGCTGGTTTCAAGCCCTCCAGGGCAGGAGTGGGTGTCCACCCCGCTACAGGGATCAATATGAAAATTGAAAAGTGGATAAGCAACTGGTTAAAGGGGAGACTACAACGAGTCCTACTGAAAGTGAACTGTCAGGCTGGAGGGAGGTTACTAGTAGAGTTCCTCAGGGATTGGTTTTGGGACCAATCTTATTTAATCTTTTTATTACTGACCTTGGCGCAAAAAGTGGGAATGCGCTAATAAAATTTGCGGATGACCCAAAGCTGGGAGATATTGCCAATACAGAGAAGGACCAGGATATCATACAGGAAGATCTGGATGACCTTATAAACTTGAGTAATAGTAATAGGATTACATTTAATAGTGAAAAGTGCAAGGTCGTGCATTTAGGGATTAATATCAAGCATTTTTGTTATAAGCTGGGGATGCATCAGTTGGAAGTAACAGAGGAGGAGAAGGGCCTCGGAGTATTGGTTGATCACAGGATGACTATGAGCCGCCAATGTGATATGGCTGTGAAAAAAGCTAATGCAGTCTTGGGATGCATCAGGCGAGGTATTTCCAGTAGAGATAAGGAGGTATTAGAGCCGTTATACAAGGCACTGGTGAGACCTCATCTGGAATACTTTGTGCAGTTCTGGTCTCCCATGTTTAAGAAGGATGAATTCAAACTGGAACAGGTACAGAGAAGGGCTACTAGGATTATCCAAGGAATGGAAATCCTGTCTTATGAAAGGAGACTCAAAAAGCTTGTCTTGTTTAGCCTAACCAAAAGAAGGCTGAGGGGAGATATGATTGCTCTCTATAAATATATCAGAGGAATAAATACCAGGAAGGGAGAGGAATTATTTAAGCTCAGTACCAATGTGGACACAAGAACAAATGGATATAAGCTGGCCATCAGGAAGTTTAGACTGGAAATTAGATGAAGGTTTCTAACCATTAGAGGAGTGAAGTTCTGGAACAGCCTTCCAGGGGAGCAGTGGGGGCAAAAGACATATCTGACTTCAAGACTAAGCTTGATAAGATTATGGAGGGGATGGTATGATGGGATAGCCTAATTTTGCCAATTAATTGATCTTTGACTATTAGCGGTAAATATGCCCAATGGCCTGTGATGGGATGTTAGATGGGGTGGGATCTGAGTTACTACAGAGAATTCTTTCCTGGGTGTCTGGCTGGTGAGTCTTGCCCACATGCTCAGGGTTTAGCTGGTCACCATATTTGGGGTTGGGAAGGAATTTTCCTCGAGGGCAGATTGGCAGAGGCCCTGGGGGTTTTTCGCCTTCCTCTGCAGCGTGGGGCATGGGTCACTTGCTGGAGGATTCTCTGCACCTTGAAGTCTTTAAACCATGATTTGAGGACTTCAATAGCTCAGACATAGGTTAGGGGTTTGATACAGGAGTGGGTGGGTGAGATTCTGTGGCCTGCCTTGTGCAGGAGGTCAGACTAGACGTCTGGTCTCTTCTGACCTTAAAGTCTATGATTCTATGAACTATTTTACAAGCTTCATTGGCCTCCTTGTTCACAGCTTTTCCCCTGTATGGAAGAAACTTGACTCAATTACTCTAGCAATTGGCTGGGTGGGTGTGTGAAGCTGGAAAGCAAAGGAAATGGCGTAGAGGAGTTTGTTACAATATCAAATGGAAAAGATGTGGAGAGGAAATTGCAGGCTTGTTCACACACCTTAGTGAGGAACAAGGTGGCATTCTGATGCCAGAATGAAAATGTACACATTCATATTAAATATAGTAAATTAAGTTTTGTTAATTTTCTTTGAATCGTTCTGAAATACCTCATTCCATATGCTTTGATGTTCTAAAATCTTATTCGTAATTAGGTTTTGGCAGTGAATGAGGAGTAATTTCCTTCTGTAGTTAAATTATAGTCAAACTGGAAACCCTCCTGCTATCTTCCCTTGCTATGGAAAAGATGATACAAAAAGGTATTCAGACTTTCAAATAAACTCTAAGGCTGCATTTACCATAATGAGCTTCGTATCTGTAATTTGCTCATGGCACAGATCCAGTACTAGTAGCAGTGGTAGAAGGTGTATGGTGAGATTTACAAAATTATTTGACATTGGCCTACCTCTGCTCCCATAAACTCATCATAAAACTGTCATTGACTTCAATAAGAGCAGCGCTAGGCTATCTGTGGGTGCCTTTGAAAATGCTCAGAAGCTTTTAACACTGCATCATCTAACCCTTATCTGAGCTGCATGGTGCAGAATTATAGATACAATGTTTGTTAGTGTACGCAAGGTCTTAATATTGATATTGGTTATGCCATAGGGCACAATTCAACATATAAGCCTACTAAACAATGGACAAGTATTCTCTTTTGAGAGCACAGAGATTCATGACCTGACTCTGTCTCTATCGGGGAATTAAAAAGTTTTCTTATTTTTCTTGGAAATTGCTCCTGTTGCTCCTGATCTTAAACATATTCACTCTGATTTCAAACTTCTCTACTGCTGCCAGTGTGAGATGGTTCACAGTAAAAATTCATATTTCTTTTGGAATCCAGACAAGCAGGAGACCTTTATGTAGAATAAAAATGAGAAATTTGATAAAGTGAAGAGCAATTCATCCACTTTTGGGCTGGAAGTGGAACTCTTAATGGAATCTTAGATCTAGTTATGTATTAATTTTTAACCACTAATTAGGGGTAATCTTATAGATTTGGAAGTTATCTTTTGACAATTTCTAGGGAAGTCCTGTTTATGAAGTTATGTGGGAATTTTCATGAAGTGCCTACAGATTTTTTTTTTTTTTTTTTTTTTTTTTTTGTAACTAGGAACTTCTGTTATGCCCTTGGATATTAGGAAAGACACGTTTACTGTGATGCTTGTGTGAAACTGCCAACTGAAAATGGCAAGTAGATAGCCAGTTGCATCTTTTGAGGTGTATGTATTTTTTTAATATGCTTAATATTTTAAAAGGCTAGATTGTGACGTAACATTACAGTCACTACATATTCGTGCTCCAGCAGCTGCATAGGCTGCTCTTGCATGTATGAATGCACCTGCCCATATCATGGGCTAGCAGTACACACCATACGTATAAGAACAGCACGGGGCTTCCTTAGTTACCAGAGGAAATAACCCAGCCACATTTGGTGTTGAGACCTCCTTAGCCCTACACTGCCCTATGTTGTTGCCCATTATGGTTGCTGAACTGCCTCCAGCAGTGCCTCGTGTAAGCAGAATGACACAGTTCAGCCAGGGGAGCACTGTTCGTTTATGGTACTCATCTGTGTTGGTAGCAAGGGGCCATCGGGGGTCACTGAGTGTTACATCTCTGTGAACATCGCATTCCAGCTGGAACGTGGTGCGTGTGGTAGCTACTCCCGCTTCTCAGCCTGCTGCCTGTCGGTGTCACACACTGTAAGTTCTTTGGGAGCAGAGACTGTCTATCTTCTTTTGTTTGTAGAGTGCTTAGTACAATGGGACCACAATCCTGAATGTGGCCTCTGGGTGCTATCTGTATACAAATAAATGAATAACAACATAGAGATAAAAGAAATGAGTAAAAAAGAATACACTGTTTCTAAATACATTTTTGTGACCAAAGAGGCAAGCTTTTTATATATAATATATATATATATACATACACACACACACACACACACACAAGCGGCAGAAGGGGCCCATTGTGTGAATTCAGGCTTCAACCTAAACCATATCATTCCAGTTAATTGCAGTGTTTTATTGCTTTGAATTTGAAACCACATTTTTATAGGCTAGGCAGCAGGTGCAGATAATCTCAAAAAAACAAAGATCCAGTTTTCATGAAAACTTACCTAGTAATAAAAATGGGAAAGGAAAGCAATACAGAAAATACACAATACTAGGTGGAATTGTTCTAAAGAGAATGTCCCCCCCCCCCCCATGTTGTCTTCCCTGCAGCATGAGGGAAACACGAATTTACTGTGCACTTTAAAAATTTTAAATCCAGATCTGCTTTTTGTATAATGGCCGATTTCAAAGCCCTAAATTGTGTGGATGAGACTATTTAGAGCAGTGATGGGCAACCTGCGGCCCATCAGGGTAATCCACTGGAGGGCCGCCAGACAGTTTGTTTACATTTGCACGGCTACCTGCAGCTCCCAGTGGCCATGGTTCGCTGTTCCCGGCCAATGGGAGCTGCGTGAAGCGGCGGCCAGCATGTCCCTGCGGCCCGCGCCACTTCCCGCAGCTCCCATTGGCTGGGAACGGCGAACTGCGGCCACTGGGAGCTGCGGGCGGCCATGCAAAAGTAAACAAACTGTCTGGCGGCCCGCCAGTGGATTACTCTGATGGGCCGCAGGTTGTCCACCGCTGATTTAGAGGCTTATGATACCTAATTAAAGAGGCAGCTCTTCAGAGTCCCATCTATCAGGAAGCCGAGCTACACCACACATTAAGAGTGTTCTTTTGCCTTGAAAATAAAAAGAGAATTTATGAATGAGACACTGGGTTGTGTAGCAGCTGCCCCCATCCCCCAAAAGTGCATATTTGTTGGCTTGCAGTAGCAGTACTTCTGCTGAAAGTACATGAGGATTAATTCTGTAGATGTTTTGAGACTGGAATGTCAGGGATGTTCTTTCTATGCGCCACACTGAAAGTGCTTTCCCCTTAATTTGGCACAGAATTGTTCACCCTGATATGATTAAATACTCAGATGTGCCAATTTACATTCTATTTCTTTGGGTAGTCATAAATATGTGGTACCCAATGGCTTGTGACCAGGACAATTCTTATTTATCGAGGGCTGGTTACCTGGCTGTTGGGGACATTGGAAACAGAAACCTAGATCTTTAGTTTTGATGTGACACAACATAAGCTGATGTAGTGTGATATGGTATGCCGCAGGTCCTCCATATGTGTGGCTGGAGGGAGATTATTGGTACCACCTGAGAAGGTAACATCCTGAGATGTATGCTGTTTTACATCAGGATAGGCCACCTGGCAGGGGACAGGGCTGCTGGAGACTATGCAGTAGTATTGCAGGGAAGGGTGGAAAGCATTGGATTGGTAAGGGGACAATGAAAAGCACCAGTGCCCATGGTGGTTTCTCATTTTTATACTACTTTTAATCTGTGATATTGCACACAGCCAGATGATACTCAAGCCCTTTGTTAGCAGACCCAGTCTTTGCCCCCAGGCAGCAAAGCTGAGCTTTCATTAAAAACAAAACCAACAACAAATAGTGAACTCTTCCCTTTCAGACAATAGTCTTGCAAATGCAAACTCATCACTAGGGCTGAAAGGAAGAAGTAGGTGGGCTGTGTGCATGCACGCGCTCACACACTCTCTGGTTAAAATGAGTCAGTTAATTTTGGAGTGTATCCCAAAGAGCCAACTAGCTAACTGCTCCCTAAATTCCCAGGCTGGCCCTGTGCTGTGGCATGATAATGCTTGGAGAGCAGTCAGTTATATTGAAGGTTGGGGGGTTGTTATGCCCACCCAGAAATGCTAAGGCTGGCTCTTTCAGTTAAAATATCCTGCTCGCAGACAGCTGCTGCACTGTGGTTTCAGCTGTCGTTGCTGTGGTGATGACAACAGGTGCAAGAACTCCCTTTCAGTGGAGGTGTCCCACCCCATTGGCTCTGCCTGCACATGAAAAGATGGTGAAGAGGCACTATAGTTGTCCATATGCATTGTCTAAAGTGCTGCTGCTTCCTTGATTCCGATCTGTCAGCATAGGGGAAAAAATTACATCGAAATGTATTTGGCTTTCCAGGGCACATGAGAGAAAAGATGTGCTCATGGTTCAGGCACTAAACAGGGATTCAGGACAACTGGGCTCAATTCCTGGCTTTGCCACAGGCTTCCTGCATGTCTTTAAGCAAGTCATTTTAGACCTGGCTTTCAGAAGTGCTGAGCAGCCAAAAGGTAGTTGCAGCCAATAGAAGCTGCTGGTGGTCTGCACTTCTGAAAATCATGTTCTTGACCTCTGTCTTGGTTCTCTTTCCGTAAAACAGATCATCATCTTTTACCCTCCAACTGTGCATCAGCATGTACAATAGGTCTAGTTGGTTAAGCTCCAGATGTACAAAGCTGAGATCAGGACAGAGCCCTAAAGAGGATTATTTAGATCTAGGTTCTGAAAATAGGATGCAAATGTTTTCTATTTTTCTGTAGTCTGTTTTTGCTTCCAGAGTAGTTTTAAAAAAAATACAAAACTAAACGCAAGACTAAGTTTGTAAAAATGCAGCTGGGAAGGGCAAGCAAACTTTATTTTTTAAAGTGTTGCTTAAGTGGTGTAAGATGAGCACTGGTATTAAAGTAGAGGTAAATCTGAAAGGGATGGATTTATCAGACAGGAGACTAACAACTAAGCAGAATATGATACTAGCACCCAGGACTGACTATTCCTTCCATTTTAATGAACTTTAGAATATACTTTTTAGATACTAAGGTTGCATGTTTGGCTGGTCTAAATGGTTAATAAAAATAGCTGCAAAACTAGATTTCATTTAGTTGTGACACTCATTCTCAAATATTTGTCATGTGCATGATTGTAGCCACTGCAGTGATTTATCTTTCATATAACCCTATTCCTAGGTTATTCATATTTACATTTTTATTGGTTTTATTAAGGTAGTAGCAGGACCAAGGCTAACATAACACAAGGTTAGTTTTTTTTTCTTTTCTACGATTATTTATGACTTTTGGGCATTGTACAACAGGCTTTAGTAGTTCTTAACTGACCTCAAAGAGAAACAATAGATCCATTGTTATTTAACATATTTCAAAAAATGGGTTTCTTATTTTTATTTCCTTAAAATATTTTAGTTTATTGTGTTTAACTCATCTGTATGGAAAGAGACGCATAACCAACATGAGAAACTGAGATACAATGCAAAATATTTCTAAACGGATACAGGCACTGAATATTTGTATACTATTAGAAAGAATAATAATCCAGATTATTACAGTGCAATCACAAGTTTTCAAACAGACACATTTATCCTACATGGATTTAAAATGTAAAGAAATATTTATATTTGATGGATCAGATTCTTACCAGGTGTAAACTGACACAGTTCCACAGAGTTTTAATGGAGCTATTTTATTTTATACCAGCTGGGAATCTGGCCCAACTGATTTCTAATTGTTAATTATGTAGGTTTTTTTAATGTTAGACCATAAGATATGTCTCTTGAGGATAAACAAAGAATGATGTCCCTGCTCTCAGGAGTTTATGCTTTAAGTTAAGACATGATGTAGTGAAGGATGGTGACAAACAGTGGTGGAGGTGACAAGGGAATGGATGACTAAGGGCTACAGCGGTAAAACAATACAGCTGCTGAGGTTAGTGCTGAGAGGTTAATTCTGCCTCAGCCCAGAGCCCCATCCCACACCCTGAACCCCTCATCCCTGGCCCCACCCCAGAGCCCTCCCCCCTCCAACATCCCAACCCCCTGTCTCTACCCGCAGCCCCCTCCCACACTTCAAATCCCTCGGCCCCACCCCCAGCCTGAAGCCCCCTTCTGCACCCTAAACCCTTCAGCCCCACCCCAGAGCCCACACCCCCAGCTGGAGCCAGTCTCTCAAGTATTCTGATTTCACCAAATCTACAAATTCTGACTAAACAGTATTTCATCAGATATCTGAGGGGTAGCCATGTTAGTGTGTATCCACAAAAACAATGAGGAGTCCGGTGGCACCTTAAAGACTAACAGATTTATTTGGGCATAAGCTTTCATGGGTAAAAAACCCACTCCATGCATCTGAAGAAGTGAGTTTTTTACCCACGAAAGCTTATGCCCAAATAAATCTGTTAGGCCTGGTCTACACTACGAGTTTAGGTCGACTTTAGCCGCGTTAAATCGACTTAAGCCTGGACACGTTTACACTACGAAGCCCTTTCTGTCGACTTAAAGGGCCCTTTAAACCGGTTTCCTAACACCACCTCGACAAGGGGATTAGCGATAAAATCGGCCTTAGGGGGTCGGAATTGGGTTAGTGTGGACGGAATTCGACATTACTGGCCTCCGGGAGCTATCCCACAGTGCTTCATTGTGACCGCTCTGGACAGCACTCTCATCTCAGATGCACTGGCCAGGTAGACAGGAAAAGCCCCGCGAACGTTTGAATTTCATTTCCTGTTTGCTCAGCATGGAGAGCACAGGTGACCATGCAGAGCCCATCAGCACAGGTAACCATGATGGAGTCCCAGTCCCAGTCCCAGGATCGCAGAAGAGCTCCAGCCTGGACCGAACGGGAGGTACAGGATCTGATCGCCATCTGGGGAGATGAAGCAGTGCTCGCCGAACTCCGAAACAGTAAAAGAAACGGCAAAACATTAGAAAAGATCTCCAAGGCCATGAAGGACAGAGGCCATAACAGGGACGCGCGGCAGTGCCGCGTGAAAATTAAGGAGCTAAGGCAAGCCTACCACAAAGTCAGAGACGCAAACGGAAGGTCCGGGGCAGAGCCGCAAACATGCCGCTACTACGCGGAGCTGCATGCCATTCTAGGGCGTGCAGCCACCACTAGCCCAAGCGTGTTCTATGAGTCCCTCTCTGCAAACGGGGAAGCGGGTTCGGCGGACGAGGAAGATGAGGATGGAGAGAACATAGATAGCTCACAGCAGCAAGGAAGCGGAGAAACCAGTTACCCCAACAGCCAGGATATGTTTGTCACCCTGGACCTGGAAACAGTAACCCCCGAACTGACCCAAGACCCTGAGGGCACACAGGGGACCTCTGGTGAGTGTACATTTGCAAAAATTACACATGGTTTAAAAACAAGCGTGTTTAATGATTAATGATTAATTTGCCCTGGCAATCGCGGCCAGTACAGCTACTGGAAAAGTCTGTTAACGTGTATGGGGATGGAGCGGAAATCCTCCAGGGACATCTCCAGAAAGCTCTCCTTCATGTACTCCCAAAGCCTTTGCAAAAGGTTTCTGGGGAGGGCTGCCTTATCCCGTCCGCCATGGTAGGACACTTTACCACGCCAGGCCAGTAGCACGTAGTCTGGAATCATTGCATAACAAAGCATGGCAGCGTATGGTCCCGGTGTTTGCTGGCATGCAGACAACATCCATTCCTTATCTCTCTTTGTTATCCTCAGGAGAGTGATATCATTCACGGTCACCTGGTTAAAATGGGGCAATTTTATTAAGGGGACATTCAGAGGTGCCCCTTCCTGCTCTGCTGAACAGAAATATACCCCGCTGTTAACCACGCGGTGGGGGGGGGGGTTGAAGTGACCATCCCAGAGAATTGGGTGTGTGGGGGAGGGGAGTTAGTTGGGTTTGTGCTGCATGTTAAACCTGAAATCGCAGCCCCTCCTTTTACATTGCAAACCCATTTTAAATGGCACGGGTGCTTGGTATGGGAAATGAGGGCAGAACTGTTTGAAACCATCCCCACATGTTAAGAAGGTTAAAAAAGCCCAAAGACTATATGTCTTACCATGGCTGCCTGCAAGCTGAAATCTGTGTCCTGGCACTGCGTGAGTGATCTCTCACACCAAACCAGGAGACTCTCAATATAAGAGGAAAAATGCGACCTTGTAACGAAAGCACATGTGCTGTGTGATGTTGTGAACAGCAAAATCTAACGTGAAAGAGTCTACCCATTGTTCTCTAAAATGTATCTTTTTTAACAACCTCTCCCTTCTCCACCAGCTGCAAATCTTACTCCTTCGCAGAGGCTAGTGAATATTCGAAGAAGGAAGCGAAGGACGCGTGACGAAATGTTTACTGAACTTCAGACTGCCTCCCACGCTGACAGAGCACAGCTGAATGCGTGGAGGCAGTCAATGACTGATTTTAAAAAAGCCCAATATGAGCGAGAGGAGAGGTGGCGTGCTGAATCGCGGGCTGAAGAGGAGAAGTTGCGTGCTGAAACGCGGGCTGAAGAGGAGAGGTGGCGTCAACTTGTAATCAGAAAGCAAGAGTCGATGCTCCGGCTGCTGGAGCATCAAAGTGATATGCTCCTGCGTATGGTTGAGCTGCAGGAAAGGCAGCAGGAGCAGAGAACGCCGCTACAGCCCCTCTGTAACCAGCAGCCCTCCTCCCCAAGTCCCATTGCCTCCTCACCCAGACGCCCAAGAACACGGTGGGGGGGCCTTCGGCCACCCACTCACTCCACCCTAGATGATTTCCATAGCAATAAGTTTTAAAGTTTTAAATTGGAGTGTGTCCTTTTCCTTCCCTCCTCCCCCACCCATCCCGGGCTACCTTTCCAATTATCCCCCTAGTTGTGTGCTGAATTAATAAAGAATGCATGAATGTGAAGCAACAATGACTTTATTGCCTCTGCAAGTGGTGCTCGAAGGGGGGAGGGTAGTAGGGGAGGGTGGGGTGGTTGGTTTGCAGGGAAGTAGAGTTAACAGGGTGGTGGGGGAGGGGCAGAGGGTTCATCAAGGAGCAACAAACAGAAGTTTCACTCCGTAGCCTGGCCAGTCACAAAACTGGTTTTCAACGCTTCTCTGATGCGCACCGCGCCCTGCTGTGCTCCTCTAACCGCCCTGGTGTCTGGCTGCGCGTAATCAGCGGCCAGGCGATTTGCCTCAACCTCCCACCCCGCCATAAATGTCTCCCCCTTACTTTCACATATATTGTGGAGCGCACAGCAAGCAGCAATAACAATGGGGAGATTCTTTTCGCTAAGGTCTGAGCGAGTCAGTAAGCTGCGCCAGCGCGCTTTTAAACGGCCAAATGCACATTCCACCACCATTCGGCACTTGCTCAGCCTGTAGTTGAACAGGTCCTGACTACTGTCCAGGCTGCCTGTGTACGGCTTCATGAGCCATGGCATTAAGGGGTAGGCTGGGTCCCCAAGGATCACGATAGGCATTTCAACATCCCCAATGGTTATTTTCTGGTCCGGGAAGAAAGTCCCTTCCTCCAGCTTTCGAAACAGAAGAGACTGCCTGAAGACGCGAGCATCATGTACCCTTCCCGGCCAGCCCACGTTGATGTCGGTGAAACGTCCCTTGTGATCCACCAGGGCTTGCAGCAGCATTGAAAAGTACCCCTTGCGGTTTATGTAGTCGGCGGCTTGGTGCGCCGGTGCCAAGATAGGGATATGGGTTCCGTCTATGGCCCCACCACAGTTTGGGAATCCCATTGCAGCAAAGCCATCCACTATGGTCTGCACGTTTCCCAGAGTCACTACCCTTGATATCACCAGGTCTCTCATTGCCCTGGCAACTTGGATCACAGCAGCCCCCATAGTAGATTTGCCCACTCCAAATTGATTCCCGACTGACCGGTAGCTGTCTGGCGTTGCAAGCTTCCACAGGGCTATCGCCACTCGCTTCTCCACTGTGAGGGCTGCTCTCATCCTGGTATTCTGGCGCTTCAGGGCAGGGGAAAGCAAGTCACAAAGTTCCATGAAAGTGCCCTTACGCATGCGAAAGTTTCGCAGCCACTGGGCATCGTCCCAGACCTGCAACACGATGCGGTCCCACCAGTCTGTGCTTGTTTCCCGGGCCCAGAATCGGCGGTCCACGGCATGAACCTGCCCCAGTAACACCATGATTTCCACATTGCTGGGGCCTGTGCCTTGTGAGAGGTCCATGTCAATTTCCTCATCACTATCGTCGCCGCGCTGCAATCGCCTCCTCCTCAGCTGGTCCTGGTTTGGCTTTGGCATGTCCAGGAGGCTCTGCATGTTTTCCAGGACAATGCGCGTGGTGTTCATAGTGCTCAGAATTGCCGCGGTGATCTGAGCGGGCTCCATGATCCCAGTGCTGGCTATGGCGTCTGGTCTGAAAAAAGGCGCGAAAGTAGTATCTGACGGACCAGGGGAAGAAGGGAGGGAGGGAGAGAGGGAGGGAGGGGCGAGTGACACCGCGTACAGGTACAGGGAATGAAAATCAAGAAAGGTGGCTTTGCATCAGGGAGAAACACAAACAACTGTCACACAGAATGCCCCCCCCCCCAAAGATTGAACTCAAAAGCCTGGGTTTAGCAGGAGGGAGGGGGGAAGCAAATGAATGGAGAATAAATCTATTTTTTACATCTTAAGACGACGGCGCAGCATGACTGATAGCCCTTGGCATTTTCTGGGTGCTTGGCAGCAAATACTGGGCGCTTGGCAGTAAGCCTTCAGGTCTATTGCACCATCTGATACCCAGTGCAGTACGACAACGATGGATACCAATCGTAATATGCTATCTACTGCCCAAAAGGCAAGGGGTTGCTGCTGTGTAGCAATCTAGCCCCACGTCTGCCAGCCCCATGTCTGCCAGCACCCAGATCGCCATCGGCCTCTTCTGGGTGCTTAGCAGACAATACTGGGCACTTGGCAGAAAATAGCATACTACGACTGATAACCATCATTGTCTGCCCGGGTGCCCATGATTGACAGCCGCTGCAGCACGACGACGACGGATACCAGTCGTAATAAACCATCTTCTACCAAAAGGCAAGGGGCTGGTGCAATGCAGCACCACGGCTGCCAGCCCCACAGCTGCCTGCACCCAGATCGCCAATGAAGGCTACCAGTCATGCTGCACCGTCTACCGCCAAAAGGCAGTAAGCTGCTGCTGCTGTTTAGCAATGCAGTCCCACGTTTGCCGGCACCCGGAAGAGATATGGTGACGGTAAGCTGAGCTGAGCGGGCTCCATGCTTGGCGTGGTATGTTGTCTGCACAGGTAACCCAGGTAAAAAGG
>NW_020664413.1:23270917-23351397 GCF_002925995.2 Terrapene triunguis | reverse complement strand
CCCCTGCTTCCCGCGAACATTTGATTCGCGGGAAGCCTGAAGCAGGAAGCAGGTAAGCTGGGGGGGTGGGAGGAGGAGGTGCGGCCCAGTCTGGCCCCGTCCGGCGGCCGGCCCCGGCGTCTCTAGCCTGGCTCGGCTCGGGCCCTGGGGTGCCGGCCTCGGGCCAGCCCCCGGCCGAGCACCCCCGGGCCAGCACCGCCGGCCCCCGGCCCTGCCGGCCAGCACCCTTGGCCCGACCCCCGGCCCCGCCGGCCAGCACCACCGGCCCCCGGCCCGGCGCCGGATTTTCCCGGACATGTTCGGCTTTTTGGGATTTCCCCCCGGACGGGGATTTGAGTCCCAAAAAGCCGGACATGTCCGGGAAAATCCGGACGTATGGTAACCCTAAATTTGGATACTTTTCAGAGACCTCAACAATGAAATCTCAGAGATCTGTTATTGCTTTCTCAGTTTTATGCTTTGAAGATACATATTCAAGGCCCACTTGAAACATTTTCTGTTTAATAAGGGGTTGTGCTCTTTGTTGAAATGGACAAAATCTAAGTAGAGTCAGGGACAGATTCTTTGGCCACACTATGAATACAACCTTTCCCCAAACTTGTTACTGTACCTAGCCAGGGACAGAAATGAGACCTCTTTCATGCCTTCTTTGAACCTGCAAAACCAATCACCTAGCCCCTGCCTTTGCAATCAGGAAAAGCTACCAGTTCTCATGGCTTAGCTCTGACTTGCCATGTACCTTGGGTGGTGCCTCTGTTCTATGTAACTGTCTAATAAATAAAGGGTTTAATTGCTCCTTCCAATGAGTCTCCAAGACTGATTTTTCACAGACTGTAATTAAAGTTACAAACTTGAATGAGGTCTGTAACTATCTTTGGAGCAAATACTCACCTGATTCCAGCCATTAGCACCTTTCAACATAATATCTAAACCTACTTGTTTGGCTTTGTTTTCTATAGTACAGGGGTGGCCAAACTGTAGCTCACAAGCTGCATGTGACTCTTTTACCATTTAAGTGTGGCTCATGGAGCTTCCCCCCCATTCTCTACCCACCAGACTGGGGAGGGGAGCTGGAGAGCTCTGCCTTGCAGCAGGGTGGTAGGGTAGGGGCTTCTGCCCAGCAGGGAGAGGGGGTCTCGGGGCTTCAGCCCCACGAAACGTGCCTGCTGGGGCTCGGGGCTTCAGCAGGAGCGGGATTGAAGCCCCAAACCGTGTCAGGTGCCTTCCATGGGGCTGAAGTCCCGAGCCCTGGCAAGTGCGCCCCGGCTCTCAAACTTCTGAGGATTGTCATATGTGACTCGGAGGGTCAGTAAGTATCCCTGGTATAGTACCTCATGGCATAATAGCCAAATGTTTCTAATGATAGCAAATCAGAAGGACAATATATGCAAATAGATGCTGAGGTGAGAGTGTTTATTTCATAGCCTGATAGGTAAACTGACTTCTTTAGTGTATTTCCTTTTTGTGGTTTGTTTTTTAAATATTCTTTCCTTTCCTGTTAACATTTCTTTGTTTAATTTAAATGCTAAGTAGTTTTAAGAAAATTTATCATATTCTCTTGCCCTGACTAATATTTGGTATTTGTTAAGTACCTATGAAATTTTGTGGTTCATATTGTTTTCCATTTTGTTTGTGACTGGCAATATAACATTAACTAGAAGGTTATCTAATCTCCCATGGGAATTGTATGTATAGGTCTCAATTCACTACCTGATGATAGATACTCTTTTAAAGGATTAGAATCACACCCTGTTTGCTTCCATGTTTACATTATTATTAGCTCTCTGTAAACTGTTTCCTTTTGGAAAAAAGGTGAAACACAGCTTGAAATAGCTTCACTGAACTTGCTTATCCCTCAAATATGAATGTGAAGAGCATTTCCAAAAAGAATCAATCATTTTCTTAATATGTGATCCATCCAAATTGTTTTAATTCCTATATTTTTTCACTTAGATCCCTTTCTAAGTGACTGCAGCAGTAAGGTACTATATGCAAATATTTCATATTGTATATTCCAAGATGAGAAAAGTATACTGGAGAAACTTCAAGGGATGGGGAGGAGAGAGGAGTATATAGTGCACTTAAAAAAAAGAGGGGCCCAATTTACCACTGGGTTATGCCAACTTCTGCTAGTAAAACCCAGCATATGGAGTCCCTTGAAGGGAAACCCACTGTGATGCTGTATGACTGAAACATGACCATTTATATCACTGGTATTGCCATTGTTAGAACTGAGAATGGACTAGTAAAGCTGGATGGATCACTAAGAACATGCCACTCTAACAGTGGGCCATAGAAGAAACTCATTCCACCCAGATAGATCTTCCTATGGACACCTCAGCACGGATATGGACAATGGCTGTCTCTGTGAGTCATCAAGCCATGTAAGGACATGTGATATCCTCATGTGACCCTGGACTCTGTCTTGTGCCAGTAACTTTCCACAGACTGGGCTGTGAGCTTTGTTTGAAACAAAATTTCAAGGCACATGGCATAGGGTATGAAAGACCCCTGGGATGACTCCATTTTGCCTCTTTCCTGCCCTGATTCTCTGGACTGTGGACTTAGAACTAAAAGAAGTATATTGAACTATGGCTGAGGACCTTCCAATCTTTTGGAAGTTACCAGAGAGACTTTACAAGCCAGCAGTTTATAACATCACTGCTACAAACCTGATACAAGAACACTGCAATTATTGTATGTATATGATCTATTGACCATTTTAATGAAAGAAAGAAGTAGAGAGTTAATAAACCTTTAGAGTTGAGTTACTAAAGGATTGGCAGCAGTGTGATTATTGGGTAAAATCTGATATATTAACCTGGCTAAGTGGCTTATCTCTTGAGATTGGAAGGACCCTAATCTGATGAAATTGGTTTTCAGTAACCACTCGTCATAGAGTCCAGTGTCTGGGTGGTGAGATAAAAGCTGGAATGCCTAAGGAGGTTGCATTTTTGACTTCTTGTTAACCTGTGACTTGATATAACGTAATGGTAGAATAACCATCAGTTTGGGGTGAGTCTGCCCTATTTTTGAGCAGTTTGTCCTGAATCTGGCATTCTCAGCTGTGGCCTACTGAGGCACGGTGACACCAGTAGCGTAGCTGGGGAGGAGCGGGGCAGCGGCCGCTCCCCCACTGAGCATCTTGGCGCCTTTTTAATTTTTACCCACCCGGCAGCGCTCCGGGTCTTTGGCGGTGGGCCCTCACTCGCTCCGGGTGTCTTTGGCGGCACTGAAGGAAATGCCACCGAAGACCTGGAGCGCCGCCGGGTGAGTAAAAGCACCGCCCCATCAGTAAAAGCACTGCAGCGGGTGGTGTCTTTTTTTTTTTTTTTTTGATGCTCCCCCTGTTCCCTCCACCTGGCTACACCACTGGGTGACACCCACCTGCACAATGGCCCTGTAGTCCCTACTGCAAGGGAGTATGGCCAGGATGCCTGGGAATGTGCTGATTCAATGCAAAACTGGATACCTCCAACTGGCAGAGATCCGATGGAGCCCCAGTTTAAGATAAGTCTGCTTTTTTCCCTGGATTAACTCCCAGGGAAAAGTAGTAGTGCGAATTCTGCGTGCCATTCCCTGGAAGCAATTTCATCTTGGGTTTCAGCTGATCCCTGGAGCAGGGAGAGAATCAAGCCTGCAGCCTTTCAGCATTTGTAAATTCACTCTTATGCATCTGTGTAACATTCCTAAACTGGATGACATGTATCAAAGACGTGGAATTCTGTAGTTTTCGAAGTCTCCGTTTATTGGATGCTCCAAGGTTATTTGGATTCAATTGGAACTTGCAGCTTGTCTTTTTTTATTTGCATAATAAGGCTATGAATGACAGAACAGCTACAGCCAGATGTGTTGGCTCCAAGGATTGCAATTTAGGAAGGGGAATATTTTGCAAGAGTAAATAAAGAATGAAAGTCTGTGTGTGTGTGTGTGAGAGAGAGAGAGAGGGGTAGAGGGGAAACACTGTCGTTGCAATATGCATAGTTGACTGAAATCTGAGTTCTCCAGTTTGACTTTGTTTTAGGCAGCCTGATTTGAGATTGTCTCTCTGAACTTAGAAGTATACTATAGCTTCCCAAGAGGCTCTCAGTAGGCAAGAGCTTGACTTTCTTTTATGTCCCTATGGATGCTCCACTGTAGGATGTGCCATGTGCCCATGCACTCTTGACTGGAGACTGAAAAAAGCAGTGCCCACAGGTCCGCACCTGCACAGAACAGTACCTTGTGCTCCCAACCCAGGACATATAAGGAGATATGGACCTGCCAACACTATTTGTTCGCAATAGCCTGCTGATTGAGATGGCGCATTTGTAGTGTCCGCTGTTCTCAGCATACCACCTTTCTCTCATTGTTAAATCCTTCATTTTTTTTTTTATTAGTGAAGGTTTTTCTTGTTGTTCTCTTAGGGTTTAGCACAAGCCTGTTCTTTGAAGCGGGGTTTATCCTTCCCCTCCCCCCCATTGAAATTCTTGTTTTAGTGCCTTGGTGCTTCCCTGGGTTATGGCTAAAATGCCTGAGTTCAAGCTCTGCCAGACCTGCCACAGGCCTTTTCCCTCTAGCTGTCTCCTGTGCCTTGGAGACACTTATGTCCTGTTGAAGTGGAAAGTCTGCATGGGGTTAAAAAGGAGGTTTCAAAAAGGTCAAGAGAGTTGGTTGAATCTTAAATGAATAATCTCTAGCTCCAGCAGGGTCCGCTTCCCTCCTATACATCAGCCTCAGCTTCTCATGCTGCTCCAGTGACTACTGGAACCACAGCAGTAGCTTCAGAGATAAAGATCTTTAAAAAAAGCCCCTCTCCCATACAAAGGGCTCTAAGAAAAGGGGTAGGTCACCTCATAAATCTGACTTTTGGGAGCCTCCAAAGGGTACCTCCAGCTGAAATTGGTACTGAGGCTCCAGTACCACCTAAGAAATTCCTATCTGAGAGGTCTTTAGATAAGCAGCACTCAGAATCACCTAGCTCAGTACCACCCAACACCTTTCAGCACCAAGGTGCACCTAAATCTACCTCACATGCTCCATTACTGTTATCCAGGTGTCACAGAGGCCTCCTGGACCATCACTGGGTTTCATCCCTGGTACTGTCTTCCATTGTATTTCCACCCACCTTCCCTCCCTGTCCCTCTTCAGGGACCCCTCTCATGAAGAGCTTTTGAAGTAGGAAGTCCAATCTCTCCTGCACTTGGAGGTGATTGAGCCTGTTCCTCAGAAGAAGGTTCTAGTCCAAATGTTTCCTGGTTGCCAAAAGAGGGATTGGCTGCAGACTAATTCTAGATCTCAGGAAACTCAATAACTGTCCTTTTGCAGAACTTCAGGATGGCAAACCTAGCCACCATAATTCCATCCCTAGATCTGGGGGACTGGGTTGTTGCCCTCAATCTCCAGGATGCCTACTTTCATATACCCATATACTCCTGCAAGCACTTTCTATGCTTCATTATATGCTCAGAACATTACCAGTACTTCTTCCTCCCTGTGGGGCTATCCACAGCTCCAGGGGTCTTTACCAAGGTCATCTTAGTAGTGGTGGCTCACGTACATTGGTGGGGCATTGTAGTGCTTCCATACTTGGACAACTAACTCCTCAGGAGTCACTCAGCACTAGAGATTCGCACTTCCAAGACACTAGCCCTATTTCAGTCCCAGGGCCTTGCCATCAGTCTAAAAAAATTCGACATTCACTTTAGGTCAGCAGAGAGACTTCATTGGGGCCACCCTAGACTCTTTAACCTCCACAGCTTACTTTCCACAGTAACATTCTCCACCATGTCCAGTCTAATCTCTACCCTACAGCACAGTCTGCAAACAACTGCAAGGGCCTGCCTACAACTCCTAGGCCACATGTTGGCTTCCATGTTCATCACACCGCATGTGACACTGCATCTCAGATGTCTCCAGGCTTGGCTGAGGACCATATATACCCCAAACAGACACCATTTTCCCAAATGAATCACAGTACCTCCAAAGTACTAGACTCTGTCAGGTTATAGAAAGACACAAGGAAGATGTGCACGGGAACCACATTTTCACATCCTCCTCCTTCAGATCCTCAGGATGGATGCCTCTCTTTGGTTACGGGGCCCATCTGCAAGGGGCCTCAACAAAAGGCAAATGATCCTGTAACAGGATGCTGGCAGGAGAGCCTGGCCAGGTCCCTATTAGCCCCTCTCCAATTAAGGGGAGTAGTTGGGGCTGGCGGGGGAGACCACGCCCAGATTACTTGAGCATCGGCACCTGTGGGCCTAATCAGCCAGCCGGCCATATAAAGCTGGCAGGGTGGAAACTAAAGGGGGGCGGACACAGGAAGGGGAGGAGTGTATGGCTCTAGGTCCTTGATGGTAGGGAAAGCTAGCAGTCTCCCAGGGTGTTGGCCTGAAGAAAGTGTATATAGCTGGTGGTGGGAACTAGCACAAAGGAATAAAAGAGCACTGGTGCATACACTTGAGGTGGTTTCTGACTGAGTTTTGGGGAGGAGCCAGGAAGGTGCTGTTACAGGTCCCCACAAGAGAGAACACTTCACATCAACATCCTAGAAGTCCACTATGCTTGTCAGCTCTTCCTTCATGACATACAGGGACACTCTGTAAGGGTAATGCTGGACAATTTGGCAATGATGTACAACAAGGGAGGGCAAGATCCCAGTCCTTATGTGCTGAGTTGGAAAGACTGGAATTGGTGCATTTTCCATCATATAGAAATCTCAGCAGTTTATCTACCTGGCCTCCAGAAACAATTATGGACTCCCTGAGCAGAAATTTAAGTTAGGAGCATGAATGGGAGCTCAATGACTGTCTTCCACAGCCTATGCCAAACTTGGGCCTCCCAAGGATGGACCTCAATGCAACTTCAACCAAAGCAAAATGTCATCTCTCCTACTCCTAGGGAGGACAGGGCCACAGTTCCTTGGGAGATACCCTGGCCCCACATCCTGCTCTATGGTTATCTGTCCGTACCTCTAATTCTCAAAACCTTACTCAAACTGAGACAAGGAGTGAGGATTATTTTCCTAACACCATCATGGCAGAGACAAGAGTAGTACTTTGACCTTCTTTATCTCTCTGTGGCAACACCTCTCCGCCTTCCTCTCAGCGAAGACCACCTATCTTAGAATTTAGGTGTCCTGAGCCATCCCAACCCCTAGTCTTTGAATCTCAAGGCATGGCTCCTTGATGGTTCTTTGGCTTGAAGTTAAGCTGTTTGTACGAGGTCCAGTCAGTCATCTTATCCAGCAGAAAATCTACTACTTGCAAAACTTACCTGCAGAAGTGGAAATGTTTCCATTCCTGGTGTTGGTTCCACTATTTGTAAGTCTCAAAGTTCCACTCTCAAAAACCCTAGTTTCTTGTTGGATTTATGGAGACATGATGTATCAATAAACTCAGAGTACAGCTGGCCACTATCACTTACTAAAGGAGTTATGGTCTTTGCCAATCCAACCATATTAAGGGCTTATACAACTTGTTTTCCCCAATCAGGAACCTTGTTCCCCCATGGGACCTTAACTTGGTCCTTAATGCCCCGAGATACTCCCTATTTGAGCCAATAGAAAACTGTTCTCTCTCCCTTAAGATTTTGTTTCTAGTTGCCATCACTTTGGCTAGAAGAATGGGAGAACTCAGGGTACTCATTCCTGGCCCATCTTACAATACCTTTTACCATGACAAAGTCACATTATGCCCCCATCCTCACTTCCTCCCTAAGGTCTTGTTGGAATTTCATATCAATCAAAAATTTGTTTACCAGTATTTTGTCCAAAGCCTCAGACCTCCAGAGAGGAGACTAAGCTACACATACTACATGTCAAGAGGACCCTTGCCTTCTACCTTGACAGGACTAAGACCTTTAGGGCCCTTTCATGTCATTTGCTGAAAGAATGAAGGGTCATACAATTCCCATTCAAATTCTCAAAGTGGATTTTGAATTGCCTCTCAACCTGCTACAAATCACTGGAATACAGCCTCCTCATAGAGTAACAGCACACTCCACTAGGGCCCACCAGAGATAGCAGTCCACATAGCAGAGATCAGTAGGACTGCAACCTGGTCTTCTGTTCATACACATTCACCAAATATTACACAATCTTATCTGCTTCCTGATATTACCTTTGGTGATGCAGTCCTCTGAATTATCTTGGATTTGTCTCCTCAGCACCCGCCGCCTCATTGAGTTACTGCTTGGGAGTCTCTTATGGTGGAGCACCCATAGGGACATACACTCAAAGAAGAAGGAGAGGTTACTTACCTGTATGTTAACTTGAGCTCTTTGATATGTGTTGTCCCTATGGGTGCTCTATCTCCCATCCTCCTTCCTCTCCGCTTTAGAGTTTTCGGTTTCATGGTCAAGAGGGAACTGAGTTGCAGTTGGTGTTACTCATTACCCATGGGTTTTGAACCCGGTCCTGCATGGGTCACGGGAGTATTCTTGCTTCAACTCTCCATCTGGCAGCCTGCTGGCAGTAGTCTACCTGAAACTCACTGAGCCTCGCCCCAGTGTGATGCTCTGCCCCTGACATCCGATTGGTGGAATCCCAGAACAGCTGATTGGCCCTCTGGCCCCACTTAAACCAGGAACAGGAAGCAATCTGAACAACTGGGTTCTACCTTGCTCTGGACTGTGTACTTTGTGCTTAGGGTGACCAGACAGCAAGTGTGAAAAATCAGGACGGGGGTGGGGGGGTAATAGGAGCCTATATAAGAAAAAGACCCCAAAATTGGGACTGTCCCTATAAAATCAGGACATCTGGTCACCCTACTTGTGCTTCCTGTTACCCACTGCTGCGTCTCCAACTTGATTTCTTGGCATTCCGATCTGGCTTGACTCCTGGCATCTGACCTCTTGTTCCTAATTTCTAGATTCTCTCTTACCTCTGACCCCCTGATATCCTGACGCAGCCTGACTCTCTGGTTTCCAACCCATGGTTCTGATCTCCAGTTTGTCAGCTGCCTCTGACCTCCCAGTATCCCAACCCAGCTGACTCTTGACTCCTGTGTAGTAAGTGCAGACTCTGGCTCCAACTACTAGGTCTGGCTGCCCACGAACTGGCTGTGACAGTGGGTCTGAGCTTCCTTTATATGCCCTTTCTTCAGAGCATGAGGTGCTGTTCTGTGCAGACCCGTGGACTCTGCTTTTGTCAATCTCTAGTTGAGTGCATGGATGTGCACACCTCCTATGACAGAGCACCCTGAGGAACAAAGCCTTTCTATGTTACTGATTATTCAGGCATCCTTGTCATAGTTTTATATGTGTTTTGGGGTTGGAGGAAACTCTAGCTTATGTCTTGTTCCTAAAGTTCAGGACCTGCATTTCACACATGCTAGGTAAACCTGGCCAGCAGGGGGCACTGCAGAGCACATCCTTTGACATTACCAATCACTGAAGTGATTCAGTTCAATCAAGTTTTCCTTCTTTGCTGTCTTAATAGCAACAAGACATTTAAAAATGGATGTATAAGCCACATAAACCAAAATCAGAACCTTATGTAATCTCAGCCAAACCCACAAATCAAACTGAAATTGTAGTTTTGTGGAAGGTCAGTTTAATTGCTATCCTCCAATCCCACAGTTTCCTTTCCCCATTTCTACTTCTTCCCTTAACCCCATCACTGCTGTAATCCATGACAACATTCCTGACCTTCCTACAAGTAAGCCTGGCACGCAGCTGATTTGCTAGCATCCTTGCTGGGGGTTCATTGCTCTCCTCGTTTATCCCTGGGGCTTGCACCTATAACTGGAAGACACGGAGGAAGAAAGCTCATGGGCCTTCTGGGAGGGAGGTGTTATGTTTGCAAAGTTTGAATGCATATCTTTTCTTGAGCTGAAATGCCAAACCATTAGGGGTTCACTCAGTACAACTTCTTATGTAGTTCTATCATACCGGGGGGGTCCCAGATGATGTGCCTTTGAATACTATGAATATGTAGATTGTGTGGGTAGTGTGAAGAAGAATTTAAATAGAACTAGTGGGGAACTTACAATCTACTTCTATCTGCATCTCCCTGGGGTTCTTCTCTGCAAACTGATTTATTAGTTGGTATTTATGCCAGGGCATTTAGTAGTGCATGGTCAAAACTGGTATGTGTATGCTTAGGGAAAAGATAATGCTGGAAGTCTAGTGACAATCTTTGGTAAATAAACCTAAACCTAAATTTTCTATTCCACATTTAAAAAGTCTTCATACATACAGGCTGAAATCATATATGCTAACTATATTTAGGAATTACCTTTAAAATCTGCATGCATAGTGAAATTTCTCTGGTCATTTCGCACAGGAGGTTGGACAACAATTACAAAACTGTGCCCAATACAATCTTGTCCATCTACTTCCTCCCCCATTCTCGGAAAACTATCGTGGCATATGGATAGAGCAGAAAGGGAAGCCAGATGCATCTTGAATCAAATGCAGGCATGGAAAAATGGTTATTTTCCTTACAAGCTTCCTCTTAAAATTATTGAAGAGAAATGATGATATTGCTTCACTTAAAAACAAAAAAGACTCTGTTGTTAAACAATTCATAGTAAACCTAATGGTGGCCTGGAAATTCATGTCTTCAGTATTGAGTGGTTTTAGCAAGCCATAGTTGATCATTCTTTTGAGGATGCAGCATGTCAATCAGCACAAAGTGCTTTCAGTGTGTTTCAAACTATCACACATTTTCTTTTGTGGTGCCGCAAAATGAATCCGTGACAAAACGATTTACTGACCATGCCAGTCACTGTCTAACTGGGAGTCTACTTGGACATCTTCTCTTTCAAACTGACTGATTCCCTGCAGCATTTAAAACAGAACAAACATCTTTGCTAGTAAATGTAAAAATATCTTGACAAGTTCAACTGTCTTATTTTAACCCCTTGAGCACTTGTGCATTGGTCCATTTCTTGACTGGAGTTTGCTGCAGTGTGCAAATATTGGTGGGACCTGCATCTATTTGGCACACATCTAGAGGGTATTAAAAGTGCCAGTTTTTGGTATGTGTTGTGTATGAAGCATTGAAAGTTTGCGCAATGTACTAAAACCCCACCACCCCTTGACTCCTAACTGCAATCATTAAGTTGTGGGGGGAGGGAAAATTTGATAACAGGCTGACAAATATTTTCACTTACTTCAGGTTTTGAAAGTTTAATTTTATTTTAAAATTTGAAAATACAAGTGCACCTGAAGGTCTAGGTTTAACATATGACTCTTCAAGAGGAAATATTTTTATTATTTGTATTACTAGGGGCTTTCTTGATCTCAACTGAGATCTCATGGGAGGAGGCAGTGTACAAACCCAAAGTGTGTCCCTGCCCCAAGGAATATTATAGTCTAAAAAGACAAGACAAGAGACAAAGGGTGGTGGTGGCGGGAGGGAAAAAGTGCACCGACATTAACATTTATGCACCAACTCCCATTGCAGCCAATAGGAGTTAGGTGCTTACATACATTTGTGAATATGACCTGAAGTGACTTGTCTAAGGTCGCACACTAGGTCAGCAGGAGAGCCAGGAATAGAACAGCTGTCTCCTGATCCCCAGGCCAGTGCCCTAGTCACTTATTCGTGGAGAACTACATTTTTCATCCCTTGAACCTGGCTATACAGCTTTCTGTGTAATTTCTATAAGTCCCTCTGAAGGCTGTTTCTGCAGTGCTGTCTACAGTGAATCAGACTGATGTGTGTAAAGAAACAACATATAGGGATTTCTTTTAGCTCCTAATCTGTGTTTGCCTGTCCATCTGTCCTCAAGCTCTGAGCTCCTTGTGGCAGAAACAGGCTCTTCTTGAATGTCTGGAAATAGTAATAAGTTATCAGACACTTTGTCTTTCAAGCTAATTTTGTGATTATTTGCATTTTATTAACCTAAAATAGAAATGTGATCCCTATCAAGGGGAGCAATAATCTCCTTAGAATGACTCCATAGCTATTCTCCATAGCTGTACGTAAAGCTAAGCCTACAACTGTTCTGTCGTCCAGCAGCCATGGAGTCTGCATTTCTGCTGGATAAGACCCCTAGGGTCTTAGTGAACAAGAGGTTTCTGACAGTTTGTGGGTAGAATCTCCACTGAATGTCCTTGCAGCACTTTCTAGTCAATAGTATTTTAAGATCTAGGTGAGCTATTTCCTACCCAATGTGACAATTGTTTGTGGACAGGAAAGAAAATCAGACTTCTAATTTTTGAAATGCTGCAGTTTGTTTAGTTGTGTTATATCATGCCGTTTGTTATGTCATGTCAGATGCAACATGTTATACTGTGGCAAAATATAACATGACAGAACATTTTACTGGGAAATTGGAATGCTATTATTTTTGCTAATGGAAAAAATATACTGTAATATTTGAAAAGTGAAAATTACAAGACAGAAGTGCATCGTAAGAACTTAAGAATGGCCATAATGGGTCAGACCAAAGGTCTATCCAGCCCAGTATCCTGTCTACCGACAGTGATCAATGCCAGGTGCCCCAGAGAGAGTGAACCTAACAGGTAATGATCAAGTGATCTCTCTCCTGCCATCCATCTCCACCCTCTGACAAACAGAGGCTAGGGACACCATTCCTTACCCATCCTGGCTAATAGCCATTAATGGACTTAACCTCCATGAATTTATCTAGTTCTCTTTTAAACCCTGTTATAGTCCTAGCCTTCATCCTTTTCCTTCCTATCAAAAATAAAAACATTCCTTTAAATATCAGCTAAGGACCAGTCCATGGGAGAGGGAAATACTTTTGCTAAGTAAATACTTATTTTAATCCCTCTTAGATACCCATGATTATTTGAACACTGTATACAAAAGCTGAGTTACTTTTGCTTTAAAAATATTTCAATAGACATTTTGGACGCTAATTTGCGGCAAGGCTTTGTGCAAGTCACCTAACTTTTCTGTGATTCAATTTCTCCATCTGTAAAATGCACAGGACAATTATTTCAGATGGGTGTCATGAAATTCAGTTAATGTTTGTAAAGTTTCAGAGTAGCAGCCGTGTTAGTCTGTATCCGCAAAAAGAACAGGAGTACTTGTGGCACCTTGGAGACTAACAAATTTATTTGAGCATAAGTTTTCGTGGGCTACAGCCCACTTCTTCAGATGCATAGAATGGAACATATGGTAAGGAGATATATATACATACAGAACATGAAAAGGTGGAAGTAGCCATATCAACTCTAAGAGGCTAATTAATTAAGATGAGCAATTATCAGCAGGAGAAAAAAACTTTTGTAGTGATAATCAAGATGGCCCATTTCAGACAGTTGACAAGAGGGGTGAGGATACTTAACATGGGGAAATAGATTCAATCTGTGTAATGACCCTGCCATTCCCAGTCTCTATTCAAGCCTAAGTTAATGGTATCTAGTTTGCATATTAATTCAAGTTCAGCAGTTTCTCGTTGGAGTCTGTTTTTGAAACTTTTCTGTTGCTAAAGTGCCACCTTTAAGTCTGTTATTGAGTGACCAGAGAAGTTGAAGTGTTCTCCTACTGGTTTTTGAATTTTATGATTCCTGATGTCAGATTTGTGTCCATTTATTCTTTTACATAGAGACTGTCCGGTTTGGCCAATGTACATGGCAGAGGGGCATTGCTGGCACATGATGGCATATATCACATTGGTAGATGTGCAGGTGAACGAGCCCCTGATGGCGTGGCTGATGTGATTAGGTCCTATGATGGTGTCCTGTTCTTTTTGTTTGTAAAGTGTTTGGAGATGCGGGGATGGAAATTTCTATTGAATGACAAAATATTACTCACATTATTTTGGTTACTTTTGCAAATTTTACCATTATTTTTGCAAATAAATCCACGTGGGGCTTTATCCTGCTGCCACACCCTTAAATTATCCATGCTTCCTTGAATACAAGGACTACTCTCTTTAAGGTGGGCAACTGTCATCAGTTTTCCTTATTAATAGGGAAAATGAGACACAGATGTGGGAACTGATTTGCCTGAGGTCACACAGCAGGTCAGTGAGAGAGCTCTCCTAACTCCCAGTGCATAACCAGATAGTTCACAGGTATTTTGGGGACATATGTCACCCTTTGCCTAGAATGGTGTAGCTTGAAACAAATCTTGGCAACTTCCTGCTAGGAGAGCTGTAGAGCAAATCACCATGCCATTTTGTTACCACCCAGGTTGCAGTCTATGAAAATGTAGAAGGAGTCATGAGAAGCCTAAGTACTCTAGTCTAAATGCAATATTGCCAATCCCAAACATTTGAAACTCATGAGATATGCCCCCAAAATATAAGATTTTAAAAAAAGTAATGTTCCATTTTTTTATTTTCCTTCTATTTCAGGAACCTTTTAAGGTTCACATTTATTCTTTTCTCTGCAACCATGAGGGCATGAATCCAGGAGCTGGGGCTTTAAGAAAAACACCAAATAATGAGATACGTGTACTAAAGTCATGTGAGCTGGCAACGCTGAACAATACATTATAAATCCCCGGTCTTCTCTGAGGAAAAGGGGTGAAGATTTGAATAATGTGTACTGACGTATGCCCTGGCTCCTCTGTTCACACGGGTTGGGTTGCAGTTCTATGCTTCTTTCTCTATGTGCTATCCATGTATTTTTGGTGCTCAACTTTATTTTCTGCATGCCCATGTGGTTTGTGATGCTGTGGATTTTCCATGGATGCTATGATACAAATTTAGGACCCAATCCAGCATTATGTAATGAGTGAGTGGACCACTTTGCTCATGTGGTTCCCCATGCTGTGCCTTTGCACAATGAATTGCAATATTGGGATCTTTCTTTACAGTGACTTAGTGGAATTTTTATACATTTTGCTCTCTTCCACACTGTTTTTTGGCAAACAAAATATGGCCATGGTGATTAAGGAGTTAATTGTGTTAAGAAATGCAACGGCTCAAAAGTTATCAGAAGATCAAGTATAAAGAGAAGAACAGAGAAACGAAAAATGAAGTACTGAGCACTGGTGATGAGTAAATGAAAACAGTGAGTTAGTATCTCTAAGTACATAGAGAGAAAGTATAGGGCTGTAAGTGACAAATAGAAGTATAATGTGAATAGATATAGTCGCAAGCCTCAACATTTGGATGCAGATTTCAAACATCCTAAAGGGCGGGGTGTTTGGATACATAATTTTGTTTAGCCATTTTAAAGATAAAAATTATTTCCAAAATTTAAGATCTACACCTTCAAACTTCAAAGATGCCCAGATTTAGACTCTTAGTTTGGACCTCTCTGGTTTTGAATTATATAGGTAGAAGAAAGTGACCAGCATAGCAAATACTGAGAAGGCGTTAAGTTAAGTAACTCAGTAGGCTATGACAGCATGGATATTCTATGAGAATGAAGACAGACGTGCTAGCCTGAAATGTGAGAAGGCCACATGGAAACCAAAACTCAGATGTCTAAAACATCTGTGGAAGATAAGTTCTATCAACCAAGTGTGAGAACTGGGGAAATTGTAATGTGAGGTTTTATGGCATTTCTGAGCATTTGGATTGTGATGACTGACTGACTAAACTTTTTCAAAACACATCAGGTCCCTTTTTGTATCTATCTAGCCCTGCAACAGACCATCAGGCAATGCATTTGTAAAAGCCAAGTAAACTCATTTTGATGTTTTGCTTTAGCTCTCCCATGTTTGACTAGCCCCATCTGCCTCAGTTTAGCAATGCATGGATCTTTATTCCAGTTGATGATTCCTAATTGAAACAATACACTAAATGAGTCTGTGTAAGTATCAGTACTGGGACTTGGAAACAATTCTGTTTTGAGTTCAGTTTGTTTACACTTTGCCAGGATCATAATTTATAAACTTCAGAAGCACATTGACAAATTCCCTTGCTGTTTTGGCAGCGCTTCCATCAATCATCAAACTCACAGCTTCGGCATTTTTCCTGGGCTATTATAGTCACTTCAATGGCTACAGCAATGTATTCTGCACTGATAAATCAGGAGTGATCATTTCAGATGGTCACAAATGTAACAGCATTTAAAAAAAAATAGCTGTTAGCAAGCCTTTCTACCTTTCCCCATGTAAAACTAGAACTATTTTCTGTGAATTTGCATAGAAAGAAATGTGGTGATTTGCATTTCTTAAACTGGCCAGTCTAGTGCACCATTTTGATAACTGGTCCATTTTTTTTCTTTTCTGCTGCTTATTTTAATGACTGCAAATGGGTTGTGTTTCCTTAGGCAACAGGTGCTTATCTTTTTGGCTTCAACACTCAACTGACAGATCAGGTCACATATCTAACAACTATGTAACAAAAATCTGAAACCTATTCTTTTCTTTTTGAACTAACAACTTTTTGTTTCAGTAGTTGCAACAAAAGTGCTATAGTTTATTGGCTTTTGCAGTATTTATTTTATAAGTGCTTGTATACAAATGCAAGAAATCTAAACACAAAGATGAGTGAACTTGAGCGTATGGTATTAAATGAGGATATTGATATAACAGGCATCACAGAAACTTGGTGGAACAATGCTAATCACTGGGACATGGTAATACCAGGGTACAAACTATATCAGAATGACAGAGTTGGTCACACTAGTAGGATAGTAGCACTATATTCGAAAGAAAGCATAGAGTCTAATAAAGTAAAAATCTGAAATAAATCACAGTACCATAGAATCTCTATGGATAGAAATTACACACTTGAATAATAACAGTATAGCAATAAGAATATACTACTGACCAGGATGGTGACAGTGATTGTGAAATGCTCGTGGAGCCTAAGGAGGCTACAAAAACAGAAAACCTAATAATAATGGGGGATTTCAACTAGCCCCATGTTGACTGGGGCCATGTTACCTTGGGATGGGATGCATAGATAAAATCTGTAGATACCATTAATGACTGCTTCTTGGAGCAGCTAGTTCTGGAACCCACAAGAGCAGAGGCAATTCTTGAATGACTTACAGGATCTGGTCCATGATGTGAATTTAGCTGAATGCTTGGTAATAAAGACCATAATGTAATTAAATTTAAACCTTCTTAGAGGGTGGTGATGGGAAATACCGAAGAAACCTACCACCGTAGCATTTAACTTCAGGAGGAGAAGCTACACTAAATGAGGGGGCTAGTTAAATAGAAATTAAAAGGAACAGTCACAAGCGTGAAATGCCTGCAAGCTGCATGGAAACTTTTTAAAAACACTGTAAGAGAGGCTCAAACTGTATGTATACCCCAAACAAAAAACAAACAAAAAAACCAAACCAAAACCACAAGAGAACCAAACAAATACCACCCTGGCTAAACAACAGAGTAAAAGACATCTTTTAAAAATTACAAGTCAAATTATACTGAGGAAAATAGAAAGGAACATAAACTCTAGTAAGTCGAGTGTAAAAGTATAATTAGGCCAAAAAAGAATTTGAAGAGCAATTAGCAAAGGAAGCAAAAACTAACAGCAAAATTTGTGGTAAGTACATCAGAAGCAGGAAGTCTGCCAAAAATCAATGGGGTCACTGGAGGATAGACGTGCTAAAGGAGCACTTAAGGAAGGCATGGCCATTTCAGAGGATGTCAGGAGATTCCCTGAGCCATTCTTTTCAGGTAACAAATTTGAGTAGCTGCCAGATTGAGGTGTCAGTAGAGGAGGTTTTGGAACAAATAGATAAATTAAACAGTAATATGTCACCTGGACCAGATGGCATTCACTCAAAAGTTCTGAAGGAACTCAAATGTGAAATTGCAGAATTACTAACTGTGATATGTAACCTATCACTTAAATCAGCCTCTATACTAGAGGACTGAGGGGTTATAAATATGACGCTGATTTTTTTTTTTAAAAGGCTTTAGAGGCGAACCTGGCAATTACAAGCTAGTAAGTCTAACTTCAGTACCAGACAAATTGGTTGAAACTATATTAAAGAACAGAATTGTCAGACACATAAATGAACATAAGTTGGGGAAGTCAACAGGGTTTTTGTAAAGGGAAATCATGCCTCACTAATATATTAGAATTTTTTGAGAGTGTCAAGAAATGTGGACAAGGGTGTACTTGGACTTTCAGAAAGCGTTTAGTGAGGCCCCTCCCCAAAGGCTCGTAAGCAAAGTAGGCAGTCATGGGGTAAGAGGGAAAGTCCTCTCATGGATCAGTAAGTGGTTAAAAGAGAGGAAGCGAAGGGCAGGATTAAGTAGCCAGTTTTCATTGTGGAGAGAGGTAAATAGCTGTACTGGGTCCAGTGCTGTTCAACATATTCATAAATGATCTAGAAAAAGGTGTAAATAATGATGTGGCAAAGTTTGAAGACAATACAAAATTACTCAAGATAGTTGAGTCCAAAGCTGAGTGCTAAGAGACTGCTAAGGGATCTCACAAAACTGAATGAGGGGGGAAAATGGAAGATGAAATTCACTGTAGGTAAATTCAAAGTAGTGCACATTGAAAAACATAATGCCAGCTATACATACAAAATGATGGGGTCTAAATTAGCTGTTGCCATTCAAGAAAGAGTTCTTGGAGTCGTCATGGTTAATTCTCTGAAAACATCTGCTCAATGTGAAGCAGCAATCAAAAAAGTTATCAGTATGTTAAGAACCATTAGGAAAGGGAGAGATAAGACAGAAAATATCACAATGCCACTACAGTACATAAATCCATGGTATGTCCACACCTTTCATATTGCATGCAGTCTGGTCATCCCATCTCAAAAAAGCTATAGTAGAATTAGAAAAATTATGGAGAAGGGCAACAAAAATGATTAAGGATATGGAACAACTTCCATATGAGGAGAGATTAAAAAGACTGGCAGTGGTCAGTCTGGAAAAGAGAGGACCAAGGGTGGATATGATAGATGTCTATAAAATCATGTATGGTGTGCAGAAAGTGAATAAGGAAGTGTTATTTATCCCTTCACATAACACAAGAACCAGGGGTAAGCCAATGTAAGTAATAGTCAGCAGGTTTAAAACAAATATAAGGAAGGACTTCACACATCATACAGTCAACCTGTAGAACTCATTGCCGGGGATGTTGTGAAGGCCAAAAGAATAACTGGGTTCAAAAATAATTAGATAAGTTCATGGAGGATAGGTCCAACAATGGCTGTTAGCCAAGATGGTCAAATATGTAACCCCATGCTCTAGATATCCTTAAACCTATGACTGCCAGAAGCTGGGACTGGATGACAGGGGCTGGATCATTCAATACATTGCTCTGTTCTCTTCATTCCCTCTGAAACATCTGGCACTAGCTTCTGTCGGAAGACAGGATACTGGGCTAGATGGACCATCGGTCTGACCCAGTATGGCCAATCTTATCTTCTTATAAGCTATCCAAATTGTTTTCCAGGTTTCTTTTCTTTCAAATTAGTGATATTAAATAAGGTTTTTCTTAACTTTCTATTTTAACCTTATTCCCACACACATCATAGGTTATCTCTTTGCTTCTTCACACTGTATGCACATGTACACTGTCTGGAAATAGTAAGGTGAGCTTTTGCCAAACCTGGCAATTCAGGTGGCAATGATTAGCTCACACTGCTTGTTACCCAGCTAGAGTGGAAGATGGGAGACCCAGGATCCAGTCCCTCAGCTCTAATGACTTCTTTAGCCACAGTGGAACAGCTTCAACAGGAGAGACTGAAGGAGCCTTATATCAGAATATCCCACCTGAAAGATGGCAGAGCCCAGTTCAAATTCCTTCTCCCCATCAGTTAGAGGGGTGACTTAAACTAGGGGTCTCCCACCTCCCAGGTGAGTACCCTAGCCCAGGGGCTAGACGTTATGAAGGAGGTCCTCCTCACACCAGAATCTTGCTAAAATGGTGTGGGAACCTAACACCAAGACCGGGTTTGCAGCTCAGAATTCCAAGCAGAGGGTGGTGCCTATCTCCAAGAGAGGGGAGGGCTTAGGACACATCCCTCTCATTGTCTAGCTTAGGCAAGGAGCTGCCCAGCACGCAGGGTTTTGTGAATCCCATTGTGAGGCATTTATCTCCTCTTCCCTCCCCTCCCTCCCCCTTCATTGTATAGGGAGCTGAGGTACCACACTCAGGATTTGTGAATCCTGATAATTTTGGGGGAACCTAAAAGTTAGGGGTGGCAACACTCAGTGTCACCACATCTAAATTTCTTTGGGAAACTAGCCCACTGACTAGAATGACTTTTTTCTTGTATGATTTTTTTTTTAATATAAATTTTGTGATGATGAAAGGTTCTTTGACTGCCTTGGAGACTGAAATTCTCTATCCAAAGGACAGGGTACAGGATAGGCAAAGGAAGTGCAAGTGTTCCTAGCGTTTGCTACTTCACATGTGTCTGAACCTTGATGTAGGAGGGACCACCACCTTTGTGTCTGAGAACATTCTCCATTCCCATTCAGTGTGTGGCATCTCTTGGGAATGTCAATCAGTGCCAACTGTGGTCATGGTGATAGTTTTTCTGATGTGGACATGTAGCCACTAGTTCATTTCACACTGAACAGCGTTGTGACTTTGGGTCACCAACAACCTAGTGTGCAGCTTCAAACAATTACTCATGTGAAACCAAGGGGACTGTTTGTTTATGTAAGTGAGTGGTACTCACTTGAAAAAGTGTTTGCATAATTAGGCTTCTGATCTGTATTCAGACTGGACTCATGATTGAAATTCTCCATATTCCGCTGCCTGTCCGTTGAGAATGTACCATTCTTGCAGTTAAGTAAAATGATTTAATTTTTGTATGACTGTAAGTATGGAAGGATTTGTCCTCAGTGCTTCTATACTGATCAACCATCCTATCAGTATTTCCCCATTAATTACTTTCACTCTTATTTAATTCAAAGATAAGCCCTTCATTTTAAATTCAGTGAAATGCTGCCTTTTAAAAATCATGTAAATATAATTTAAAACTAGGTGATACTGACAGGAGGTCATTCAGATCGACAACTTACCTTTATAAAAGAATCCTGCCAAAACACTCATTAATTTTTGGGCCTCTTCAGGCACATTTGTTAACTCAAAGAGCATAACATTAAAATGACGTTATCCTCTGAGACTTACTAAAGCAGGTTTTAATTTTCTCCCATCCTTTGCCAGTAGCCATTGAATATTGCTGAGTGCCAGGCACAATTTACAAAACCTAAGGAGTTATCATCCCTCGTTCCAGGTAGTTCTATTCGTGTGTAAAGAGGCAGAAGTAGTACTTTATTGTTGAAACCCTAATTTGAACAGAGGACTAATTAAATTGGCTAACTCTTGTGGCTTAGGTCAAGAAGAAAAATTCTCTCCTAGAATAAAATCCTCCTCTTGGGAAGGTGCAGCTGCCAACGTCTGGTACTATTGTGTCAATAGATGTTATGTCTAATTCTTCTCTGCCTGACTCTCAAATCTGAGTTTTCTGGATTGAGCAGCTGGAGACCTACCCTAGACTCTGAACATGGACTGTGTTCATTCATAAATGAGTGTAGTGTTCCCTTGCTGTCGAGTCAGGAGGGAGGCCGCTCTGCCTTACTACTGCAGGCAACAATAGTCAGGCTCAGGCCGGAGCAGAGCAACAAGCAGTCTCTAGTATGCATCCTCCTGACTGGGATGGATACCAATTAACTGTCTGGGAGCCCTGACCCTCTGGGCAAGGCAGAACAACAAGCAGTCTTTAGCCCTGAGCCTCCTGGCTGGGGCAGACAATAATCTACAGGTACAGGCCTTCCGGCCTAGGGGAAGTATGCAGCCAACCCCAGGTGTGTGGGGCTGGTGGTAGGGAGACCCGGGCCCACCCCTATTCAACTGGATCCCAGCCCATGGCCCTGTTAGTGGTGGGTGGTCCCTCCACTGTGTCAGTGGGGAAACACAAAGAGGCTGCCTCACTTCCCAGTAGCACAACTGGACCGAAGTCTGGTTCCCCTGGGCTACTTCCTACTCAACTCTGCCTGGCTCCATCTTGCCACTTCATAGTCTGGCGGCATCCTTTCCAGCAACTCCTCAGAGTTCTCCGCTTCTTCGGTCGGTAGGGTGCTGGTCTGCTCAGCTGCTGGTTTGGATTCCTGCAGAAGGCTTGGGCTCCTTAGAAGGGATGTCCACATCCTTCCCTGTTCCAGCCCCAACTGAATTACAGGGTCCCCCCTTTATACTTCCTATCCCACCCCAATACTTTCAGCGGGGGGGATGGGGGGGGGTTGGCTCTGCCCACTAGGGGGAGTGTAGTGGTCCCTCACTCTCAAGTTTGGAGGGTGGCCACTCCTCCTCACTACAATGAGGTATATTCACAAGTGTGTTCCTGATTTCTGGTGGGAGATTTTGGTAGACAAAGGCAGAAAGGACTCTAAATATCCTGAATATACATTACACAGAATTATCACCTGAATTGTGGTCAAATGCAAAGTACAGTTAGCTGTGTGTAAAATCATACATTCATAGAAATGTAGGACTGGAAGGGACCTTGATTGGTTATCTAGTCCAGTCCCCTGCACTGAGGTAGGATTGAGTATTATCTAGATCATCCCTGACAGGTGTTTGTCTAACCTGCTCTTAAAAACCTCCAATCACAGAGATTCCAAAACCTCTTAGGTAATTTGTTCCAGTTATTAACTACCCTTACAATTAGGAAGTTTTTCCTAATGTGTAACCTAAATTTCCCTTGCTGCAATTTAAGCCCATTACTTCTTGTCCAGTCTTCAGTGGTTAAGGAGAACAATTAATTACTGTCCTCTTTATAGTGATCTTTTACGTACTTGAAGACTATTATCCTGTCCCCACCTCAGTTTTCTCTTCTCCAGACTAAACAAATCCATTTTTTTCAATCTTTCCTTGAAGGTCATGTTTTCTAGACCTTTAATCATTTTTGTTGCAGTCATCTGGACTTTGTCCAGTTTATCTGCATTTTTCCTGAAGTCTGGCACCCAGAAATGGACACAATACTTATCAGTGATGAATAGAGTAGAAGAATTACTTCTCGTGTCTTGCTTACAATACTCCTGCTAATACATCCCAGAATGATATTTGCTTTTTTTTTTTTTTTTTTTTTTTTAACTTATTGCGTTGTTGACTCATATTTAATTGGTGATTCATTGTAACCCCCCAATCCTTTTCTGCATTTCTCCTTTCTAGGCAGCCATTTCCCATTTTGTATTTGTGCAGTTGATTAGTACTGTCTAAGTGTAGTACTTTGCCTTTATCGTTATTGAATTTCATCCATTTTATTTCAGACCATTTCTCCAGTTTGTCAAGATCATTTTGAATTCTAATCCTGTCCTCCAAAATGCTTTCAACCCTTCCCAGGTTGGTGTCATCTGCAAACTTTATAAGTGCATGTTCTTTGCCATTATCTAAATAATTTACGATATTGTGATGACTCAATCTGTAGCACACATTGAGGTCAGATATTCACAAGTTTGATAATCTAAGGCTATGAGACAATTTCAACTAGAATGTTGTCCCCATCTGAAATGAGGGTGAGTTTATGTTTTTGTCTTGCCTACAAAACTCCACCCAAAACATCTGAACCTGGGTTGATGCATTTCATACAGCCCAAGCCTTTCTATGCTTCAGCCCTATAGCCTTCCCATGTCATCAGGACTTTGGAGTCCACAATTTACTTTGCAGTGAGATAATTTTGGAGGGACAGTAGTTTCTCAGTAAATAAGATACTGTAACTAGCTATTATTTTGAAGTCAGATGTTAGAACACCCTGTAGCTATGGCTTCAAAATTGGTTTGGCCTGAAAATTGCCAGATGTACTTGGCTTCTTTGCTGGGCAGAAAACTTGACACCAAATGACCATCGTCTGATTCCAAATTTTGTTAGGAAAATTTTGCATGGTTCTAGTTACAAATACAGGGCTTAGTCCCGCCTCCACTGCAATCAGTGGTGGCAGGATGGGCAGGGAAGATTATATATGGCCTACATATTTAATTAGTTAATGTAGGTACAACACTTTAAAAATGTAAAGTTCTGTAACATATATGATTACCAATAGAATATTTATGGTTGTTTGCCATAGCTATGCCGACCTAATCCATAGTGTAGATATGGTACGGTCAATGGAAGAATTGCAAAAAATTAACTTCACAGTTTCCGGGTAAATAACTGGCTTAATATTAGGGGGGGACGGCACAACAACAAATAGCAAAAAGTTAGAAGTATTGTAAGTAAAAGCCGTGTAGTGCAGGAGTTCGTGTTCTTTTAAAAACAGTTTGCTGTTGTTATGCTTGATGTAAAGGGCTTCAGTGTAAATTCCAAATGTCCTGGGTAATGTAGGCTTGGAGCAGTTTTTTCAAAGTGTTTTTTCCAAGGCTTGTTCTCCTGCAGTCTTGGATGTAGCTGAATTTTGAAAATGGTCTCTCCACATCAGCTGAGCCAGGCGGGACACTGAAGATGCAGGAAGCAACATGGCTCTTAAACACATCTATCAAAGGTAACACATTGGGATTTTCTTAATATAATCAGTGTTTTCATGTACCCAAGTGGTCCAAAATTTGGGTGAAAATCGGTAAAAATTAATAATAGCTTTTGTAAAACTGAGGAATGTTTTGATTAAAAACTAGTAACAACTGAAAATGAAGGACCTTGACTATAGCTCATCTTTTATATCACTAGTACTATACTTTGTGGTATTGAAAGTAATAATAAAATTTAAGAATCCAGAGGCGAATTAGAAATACAGCTGGGTTTATTAGAAGCTAAATTTTTACTGTGCTAGCAAGCAAGTGACCATAAAATCCACTTCAGACCAGTTACATGGAAAATGCCACCAGTGCTACTCTCTCAGCAAGATGTTAAGTGACTAAGTCAATAAAACACAAGACAGAAGCATTTTACCGTCAGAACACCTTTATTGGCTGAGTATATCTTGAGGGTCAACTACTGTTACTAGCAACTATTGAAAATTCTTGACTTTCACAAATTAACACTTTCATGGACATCACGCTACAATATTAAAGATACTCATAGCTTAAAGGCCAGAAGGGACCATCATGATCATCTAGTCGGACCTCTTGCTCACCTCAGATCACAGAACCTCACCCACCGATTCCTACAATAGGCCAATAACTACTGGCGAGCCAGTCCTCAAGTCTTGATTTAATGATTTCAAGTTACAGAGAATCCACTATTTACTCTAGTTCAAACCAGCAAGTGACCCATGCTCAATGCTGCAGAGGAAGGTGAACCCCATCCCCAGGGTCTCTGGTAATCTGACCTCAGGGAAAATTTCTTTCTGACCCCAAATACGGTGAGCAATTAGACCCTGAGCATGTGGGTAAGACCCACCAGCCAGACACCTGGGAAAGAATTCTGTTATCTTCCAGGAAGGTGGTGAGCCTGGTTTTGCCCCATGGAATTTGGTTCCCACTTATTCGGAATCAGGGCCACAACAGCAGCAGTACAGCTGGGTATGGTGGCAGAGGCAATTCAGGCAATCAGGTATTGGCATTCGGAAGCATACAAAACGTGAGTGCACAACCTCGGGTGGTGAGTCAATTTAATGTGTTGGGATTTCGTTTCAGATGTTGGAAGACTGGCCATGCAGGCGGCGGGGTGACTCTGTGGGGATAGGATTGTTTTCTGTACTCAGAGGCGGGCGTCCTAGTTGCCTGGAGGGTTTGCCACCAGGGTCCAGTGACGGGGCAAGCCTAAGTAGGCAAGGAAGGAGGAGCATGTTATTGGACCCGTTGATACCACTTCTGCATGCTGTGGGGGCCCTTCAGCAGTCATCGATATCATGGTGGTGCACCTTGGAAAACACTATTTGGGAATGTGTAAAGGGGTTGAATTAATGCTCAGAGCAAAGAGGGACTTGAAGCTGATCCTTCAATTTTTCCAGGAGAAAATAAAAATTATGTGGTCAGACATACATTAACGCAGGGGGCCGTGAGGCACCACCTGGGTGGACAAGGCGAGGAGGATGCGAACAGGGGGTGGCCAAATTCCTTGGGGTCATCAGAGGCATGGCAATTTCGCAACCTGGGGCACCATAATTATCCAGTGAGGATGGCGTTCCCCTATCAGGCTTGGGTGCCAATCTGTTTTGGCCAATATAAAATGGGGGAGTGAGAGATGTTTGGGAACCCAACTGGGTTTGGGGGGGAGGCAGCCAAGCTAATTGCTGGTGCCTCCTTATGGTGGATGTCCAGTGCTGGTACTTCATAGGGAAGGTATACAGTGACTGGATAAATGGCTTGGAAAAGGTCTTAAAATAGAGGTGTTTGTTAAAGGAATGGAACAGGGGTGGTGTAGGGTGGTTGGGGATCCTGTAAATGGTACAGCAGGGAGCCAACCCCTCTTTCTTATAGCCAACCTTAACCCTCTTATGGCAGGGGTGGATGGTAAGATCCCAGCAATAGGTTGACTGGGGGATTTGGATGGAAAAAAGGGGGGGCTGGCAGAAGCTCCCAGCTAACTAATGAATGAACATGGGGTTACCTGCACTGTATATTTTTATCAGCTGGGTAGTCCCAGACATCTAATAATAAAGTTGTGGCCTGATTAAAACCATATCAAATGTCTCCTGTCCTTCTTTCAGTATAGCCAGACAATCTATTTACTGTAGTTCAAACAAGCAAGTAACCTGTGCCCCATGCTGCAAAGGAAGGTGAACCCCCACGTCCCAGAATCTCTGGCAATCTGACCTGGGGGAAAATTCCTTTCTGATCCCAGATATGGTTATCAGTTACATCATGAGCATGCGAGCAAGACCCACCAGCCAGACACCTGGGAAAGAATTCTCTGCAGTAACCATAAGACCTCCCTGTCCAGTGTCCCATCTCTGGCTGTTGGATATATTTGCTAATTGCAGTTGTTGATGGGCCATAGAAGCTCTTCTTCAGGTCTGGGAACAAGAAAAGCTCTGTGTCAGCTCAAAAACTTCTCTTTCACCAACAGAAATGGTTCAATAAAAGATATTACCTCACCCACCTTGTTGATCTAATATCCTGGAACCAACATGGGTACATCAACCCTGCAAACATAGCAAAATTATATTTTATGCATATGATTAAGGGTCATGTTTGTCTACCTTAAGAAAGCACATATTTCTGTGTTTATATAATGACTGTTACTACAGGTCAGCAGCCGGTTTTGAACCCAGATCTTCCCTAACAAAGCGCTGATGTCTACCACTTGAGATAAAGCAGTAATTCTGTAAGTAGATGGCAGTAGGGTTTTGTTCTAAGTGTTGACTAGCTACTAGATGGAGATGAGACACACACTTTAAGAGCATATTACATATACACTATGAAGCTTCTCTTGGGAGTATTAGTACTTGAGAATCTGTCGATTCCAGACAGTATAATTTCCATCATATAACACTTAAGAAAAATTAAGTTGTATTATGTAGTCCTCTGTCCTTGATGAAACAATCTTTTCCTCAAGTCTTAGAAGTACACAAGTTTTTATATAGCTTTTGAAGGCTATTCATCTACACAGGTCCTTAAGCTCCACTCCAGCAGTTCTGATGTGTCTAAGTTTTGTAACTTGGGTGAAATAAACACATGAAAATAAAGTCGGCCAAGGCGAAATCTCTAACTTTTCAGTACTTTAGCATTATGTCTTAAACAGAATTGTTCTGATCCTTAACTTCAAAGAACAGTTTTTAATTGCAGTTTTACTCTGAAAAGTTATTCTCTAAACACAGGTACTATAGGGCTTCATTTATTATCTCAAAAATGTTTATCACGTTGACTTATTGTACAAGTGAAAGAACTTATTTCTCTAACTTCCAAATTCTATAAATTCACCCTGGAATCTGAAAATCAAGCTGGGCTTTTTCGTTTTCATAGCCTGTGACCTGTAACAATGGCTCTGCAGACCAAACTATAATTATCCCTTTTGACCCAAGCAGTTAGCCAAAAATTTGGGATCTTGCAAATTGCTCAAGTTAGAGGGAGAAATTGGTGGAGGCAAGTGTTTCTTTGATGCAATCCAATTTATTTACAAAGAATGTACAAAGTCTTGTTTCTCTGAATGTAGCAGGAATCAAACAACAAGAGACAGGGTGGGTCACAGTTCCAAACCCTTCTTCTAGTCAGCACTTAGCTTTTCTCAGGGCCAAGAGAGCTTTTGGGCTATGTTCCCAGTACTTCTCGGTATATCTCTATGGTGTTTTTCACTGCTTTGTCTACACTATGGGGGATATAGCAAATAGCTAGCACCGCATAGTTGTGCTGCTGTAACCCTGTAGACTCTACAGGGATGTTACTACAGCAACAGAAGGGGTTCTTCCATCACTATAGTAACGCCACTCTCTGAGCTACAGTAGCTTGGTTGACAGAAGAATCCTTCCATTGATTTAGCTTTGTCTACAATGTAGGGTGGATTGGCAAACTTATGGTGGCTAGTGGTGTGGATTTTCCACACCTCTGAGCACTGTAGCTATGTTGGCCTAAGTTTTAAGTGTAGACTTCTCTCACACTGACCCTTCTACTCAAATAATATTCTGCAAAGTACCTGCATTCTTATAGTTCATATGTCTGAGCAGTCTCATGTGCGCCTTTTATTTGGGCAGTGACATATGTCTGTCTGGTTGGAGACCCTTATTGTTTCAGCTGCCTAGTTCCATAGAAGAGCTTAATGGCTTCATACAGCTCTTTTAAATGATGGGCAGCTGTTACACCCACCCATACCAGGATGCTGTCATGAGGGCTCCACAGTCTTACTGTCTTCAGTGGATTTGCATAGTTTTACATGATTGGAACTTAAGAATTCTAAGCAATTCTGTTGATGACCAACCAAGCCCTGATCAAGGCAATACAGGGCTCTAGGCACACCATATGTAGGGCCACCCATGCTATGTCCACCCCCCAGAATCATATCTTCCCACTTGAAGTGGCAGGGGCAGGACCCTTCTTTCTTAAAGGAGTGCCAGCAGCCCCAGCCTTTTGGGGGCAGCAGAGGTACACTGGTGCCCTGGAGAGGTAGAAATGGAAGTTAAGAGGCTCCCCAGTACTTACACTCTGGCCGTGGCATAGGGTGATCAGATGTCCCGATTTTATAGGGACAGTCCCGATATTTGGGGCTTTGTCTTATATAGGTACCTATTACACCCCCCCCCCCACCCTCTGTCCCGATTTTTCACACTTGCTGTCTGGTCACCCTACCGTGGCAGTATCTGCTTGGATAAGCAGGTTAAGGTAGGGTGCTCCACTGGGGTGGTGCCGATGCCCTTAGTGCAGTGTAACTTGAAGTTGACACTCCATTGAGATGCATAGTGCAGTTTACACCCCTCAGAGCTGTTGTTTTGGGCTGTTTGCCAACTCGGGCAGATGCCACTGCTTGGTAACACTTGACTCACATTTTTGAGCTTTTCTCTGCAAATATGTGGGCTTGTACTAGATGAAAGAGAATACAGAGCACTCAGTCTTAGGAATAAAATCATCTCATTGTCATTAAAGTAAAAAAAAAATGTGAGTCTGAACACATATATGGAACAGATCTGATGCGGAAGTGGAGTCCCTTTTTGCAAATTCACTTTTGTGAATAGAACTGCATTTTAAATAAGTTTGTGCTGATGGACCCTTTACCATTAAGTTTCTTGAAAAATAAGTTGTTAAACTTGAACCTTCATAGATTTATTTTTACATAATTTAAACCATTTTTCTCCATCTCCCACAATCAAGTTGTTCTGCTGGAAAGTACTTTTTTCTCTCCCATCTTTAGGAATTGCCCTACATGATAAGTCTCCATTATTTGAGATCTCTAGCACACTACAGTCTGCTTCAATTGGACTGTGAGAGGATTCTTAGGTTGCATTTTGCCATCCATGCATCTGGTCTGCCTGCAATTCTGAGAAGTCATGGACTTTGTCTATTGGCCATGCTCCCTCCATAGGGAGGCTTTAGTGACTTAGCGTTCATGCAATAATCCCACACAGAAACAAACCAATTTTTTTTCTCTACCTGGAGTATAGAGAGAAAGAGATCCAGATCTAGTGTTTCTCTTGATTTATAATTTGTGAGATGCTAAGTGATGGTGACATAAAACTCTAAATAGAATCATAGTCTGACTTGCTCCATTGCCCTTGCTCATCTTTGTTGCTGTCCCGTCTCCTCCTGTTTTTTCCCCCCCCTAGATGTGTGTCCTCTGGGCTCCACAACAGCACTTGTGACACCAGACTTGTACCTTGTTGTCACAGTTACAAAGTGAGCTGTGCTTTAGACCTCTTTTAGTCCCTCTTGAATGTACCCCTTTGGCAATGTTTTTCACTACCTTCATCCCTCTGTAGGTGGCACCATGTGGTTCTGCCACTTTCAGACTGGCTCTCTGGGCTGCAGCCCCCTATGATGGGATATACAAACCCCACACTGGACAATAAGGGGTTAAGAACTTGCTCCTGGCTCAGCCAGCCCTGCCCCACTGCAACCTGCAAGAGACTTGGAAGTGGACTGGTCAAAGAGCCAAATCTCAGACAGAGGCAGCTGCTGCCCGCAAGAGAAAGAGCGGCCCAACCACGAGGAGATGCCAAGTGCTGAGCAGACCCCCTTCGCACCTTCTTGCTGCAGGTTGTGAGCTTTGGACAATAGAGGGGTGGTAGGAAATAGAGGGCAGCCATAAGGCACTTCTGGATGTCAGACTTTTAGTAGCCCTCACAGGGCCCTTGGCTGGAGCCTGGTGAAGTGGGAGGGCCTGGGCGCTCCTTCCATACTCCCCACCCTTCCGCATGTCGAAAGGCCTAACCCCCTGACCACTAGATACACTCCCCATGAACACCGACTATCACAACTCCCTGTTTCCTAATCATGCCAATCTGACAGTTCTAATTGTTTGGCACCCATTAGCCTTGTTTTTCCAGGAGCCTGTGACCAGTGCCTGCTTAAAATGTCTCAAAACCAGCTTCTTATAAAGCAAAGCTTTATTTATTTATTCATTCACCCAAAGCTACATGCCAATCCGAGAGAAGGGTTAACACAATGAAGCCCTATACTCATATTTCGCCTTACTTGAACCTTAATCTTTCCTTGCAAGCTTTGGTAAGTTCCATTCAGGCCAGCTACCTCTAGCCCTCGCCTGGGAGAAGCAGACTGCCCTGCTGCAGTCTGTTCTATGGGTACGTCTACTCTGCAATTAACAACCCACAGCTGGCCTGTGCCAGCTGGCTCAGGCTCACGGGGCTTGGAGTAAGGGGCAGTTTAATTGCAGGGTAGATGTTTGGGCTCAGACTGGAACTTAGGCTGTAGGACCCGCAGAGGTGGGAAGGTCCCAGAGCCTGGGCTGCCCTGTAATGAAACAGCGCCTTAGCTCGAGCCCTGCGAGCCTGAATCAGTTAGCACAAGCCAGCTGTGGGTGTCTAATTGACAGAGAGAGATTTGCAGAGACTACTCCTTCTCCCAGCCTCTGGGTAGCTGCTGACCATCCCCCCCCCTTGTTCTGGGGGGCTTTTTAACTGTTTATGATTTTTTTCAATCTCTAGGTGATCAGCCTTGGCAGCCCAGCTGTGAACTCTGCCCAGTGCCTAGAAAATAGCATCTTCCCACTTAATTGCCCAGTCATTGTTATCTTAACTTTCTTGAAGTTGTTCACCACAGGTGTCTTATCTCTGACATCATTTCATTTCCTGTTTGTTTCTCCCTAACAGCCTCCTTTGATGAAACTTTATGCATCCAGGCAGGATAATATCAAACAGGTAAACTGAGCTACATATCAAATTCATAAAAAAATGACACATATCTCCCTCATTTTCCACACTTGTTCATTCAGGAAGTGATTGAAGATATTCTAGTCTATTTAATCCAGGACTTTGGTTAATTTTTTTTTTCCCTGGGGGGAAAAAAGTGCTGGATTTCCTTACACCAAATAACAGACATTGTTACTGTTGCAGTATTTCAGGAGTCTTTCAGTGTCAATACCAGTTCAAGAGTCACTGCTAAATGAGCTGTATCTGATCAAGTTCTCCTCAAGTGTTTGTAAAGCTTTTTGCAACATCTTTGATTTTGTCAGTTTTCCACAGTATCAGATATATGGTCTGTTTTATTGTGCCTGTAGCATGGTACACTTCTTATAGCAGGCTCAGGACCTGGGGAAAACACTGTTTTTCTTGATTGCGTGTCACTCTAAATGCCAGCAATCTCCATTAAAAATGTGTGGGAGGATACTTTCCTCCTCTCTCAAAGTTTTTGGGGACATATTTAAAGTACAGATAAGCATGCAAAAGTCTGGATAATTCTCTGAATTTTATCCAAACTTCTAATCCAATTAAATTCTTCCTCCTTCATCTTGCTCCCAGCTCAGCCAACTTCCTAATCTGGGCTTCTCTTCTCCTGTCCATTTTCCAGCTCTCAAGTGACTCCCCAAACTCCTTCCTCCTAACAGTTCTGCAGATCTTCCCTCTACTTCCATTCTTCCCACAGCCTTTATTATTCTTTATTTATTTCAGGGTAGCACCAAAAGATCCTAATCAAGGATCGGGTCCCATTGTGCTATGCACTGTACACACAACAAAAACATGGTTCCTGCCCCAAGAGTTTATAATCAACATAGAAGTTAGGAGACAGCCACTGGCTACAATGAACACATGTGGGGACCATAAGGAACGAGACAATTTTTATTAGCGTAATGAGAAGTGGTCACAGCCCCCAAGTGCCTAAGCAATGCCAGGTGTTTTTCAGGCATTATGGCATAGATGAGTTTTAAGGGGAGATTTGAAAGATGATCCTTTTGATGATCACAGAGATCCCCAACATCTCTATTATTCTTCAAGCTGTTCCCCCTTACACGTCATATGTGCTCTGTTGTTTCTAGAGCACAGATGCGTAATGGGTCTCTGCTGAGGGGGAAGTCTTTCCTATTTAATAACTAATAGCAATGTCACGTATGTGTTTCAATATTAAAATCAAATACACATGTACTACTAGATTTTCTGGTATCTGACTTAAAATGTTAGGAGATGCCTAGGTGCTTCTGGGAGCAGAATTTGGCCCATAATTTGAAAATTTAAGTACAAATTGCAAAAGTCACACACACTTTAGGGAAACAGGAAATAACAGACATTTTTGTATTAGTCAAATATTTGTGCTCCACCATACAAATGTCACGATGAGGAATTTCATACCAATGTGTTCTGAGCAGGACCTCAAGCAAAAGATTAAAAAAAAAAAAAAAAAAAAGTAGAGGCAAACATAGTGAGAAATTGTGACTGAACTTTACAATAAGCCACATAGTTACATTTCAAGTTGCTCTCTTAAATCTTGCAAGTGGTTGTCTCATTTTACTAATTTACTAATTTAAATAAATAAATCAATCTTCTAGTGCTCTCTTTGTGAAAAAAAAAAAAAAGTCATTATTCCGCAAACACTTTTGGTCTATACAATTCTGGCCCTACAAAGTGTTAGTTACTGTTTCATTTGTTTTTAGGACTTTAGACCAGCTTTCCATCAAAATCTTTGCACCATTAAAAGCATTTGACTGTCCTTGCTGCTTAAATGAAAATATATAATATCTTTGTTGAATTGTATATAATGTACCTATAACATTTTTGACTGCATTATGAAGCTCTTAAAATATTTTAGAGCCAGAAAATTGAATGGTAATCACTGCTACAGGAAAAGCTGAATGGTGAACTAAATACAAGCTGCTTTATGAAGAATATTTGTGAAATATTTTCCCAACAGTAACTTATGAATGTCCAAAATAAACTTAAAATTTGTTATAAAGAACCGAAAAGCCTCACTTCTCTCCTTTTCACCTGAAATGACATCTATTATGGAGGAGTCATTACTAAAGAAGCCGTTTCAGCTGTTACATCTTCTCAATTTCTTTTCATAGTAAGAGGTCTAAGAATTTTCAAACAATTTGACTGTTTGTCTTAACAGCCATAAATACTTTAAAGTTAACAGTATAAATGACAACACATCATTACTTAGAATAGATTCACTTTGGCTTGAATGCAGTACTACCATATCTTGAGTAACATACCTTAAGTTTTTTTAATTCAACTTGGGCAAAGTTCTGCTCTCTTGCACCTGTGCAACTATGAGTAGACTTTGTTCCTTGTTCCCAGTAGTTTACAGAGATGCTGTCAACATTCTAACATAAGAAGTGATCCTTTATGATGTACTAGAGAGGGGCCCATACTGGAACACTGAATCCAATCTCATTCCCCTCAAATTCTGGGCAAGTTTGGATCTGAATCTAGATTTAGATATGTACTTCATGGCTCAAGTCTATGTCTAATGGTAAGTAACCACAGGACCTAATATTAGCTGTGATGGGGTGAAAGCTCCAGTTAGTCACATTCATTTCACCTGGACAGTAATTAGGTAGTTACTTGTCAGCCAGAGAAGGCAGGATTAAGGAAGGATCAGGTGATAACTCAACAGGCACCTGGGCCTTTTAAATATTCTAGGGGAGTTCAGTGTAGTGAAGGAAGCCACAGGGAGGAAACAGGAAGGCTGGCTTTTGTAAATGGCTAAAACACCAGAGATTGTTGGAGGCTAGAGCCTCAGGTGTGCAGTACAGTGCTTGGCATCAGAGGTGGGGAAAGGCAATGGAATCCTAGGAAGGGTTGCACACAGGATCCAGAGGATTGGTTGAGTCTTTGGGACTTAGGACTGCAGCTGGACATTGTGTTATTCTGGAAGGGGTTTGGATGAGCCCTTATCAGCTGGCACAAAGATAGATGGCTTGCAGGGGGCAAAGGAGATGACAACCTCTTCAACTTTGAGCCCTTAGATGAGGGTGTGCCCTGCTGCATCATTACAATAGCACTCTTTTAAATAGTTTATTGTGGTGTGTCTTGAAAATATTAGGTTGGTGTCGCACCCTTTCCACTGACACCATTGTCTGAGCTGATGGGGGTAGCCAGTATGGAAACTGCTATGTGTGCCACACAAAGATGGATACAGCTACATTTCCAAATTTCCTTAGAAGTGCTTGACTATAAACTTTTGAGGTGAAAACAAATCTTGTGTCAAATTGAGGGGCTGGAGCTGTCCTCTACAGAGGACTCTCATGCCACAAAATTAGGGGAGCTGCTCAGTTGTGAGATACAGAGTAAAATGTTAGCTGTCTTCTGTTTCAGAACAGTGTTGTCTTCAAGTGAGAGGGGAGAGCCTGCCAACATCACACTTCCTACATGTTGGCGCTGTCTTCCTTCAATCGCAGTCCTGATTTCACAGTAAAACTACAAATATAGAAGCATTTTTCATGAACTTTGAAAATGGGATGCGACATAAAAGAAGCACAGAGCTATTTGTTCACGTCTTTTTTTGATACTTTGTGTTAGCATATCCCACTTCCCATGCCAGTCCTTCCTTTGAAAACCAAGATCTTTCATAACAAGCCAAAAAAAGGCAGCCAGGTTTTTATGATTACTGTCCTCTTTATTCATACTTGGTAATTCAAGTCCCTTCTCTCAAAAGAATATCTCATGTTAAAGATTAAGATTCATTATGGAAGCATCTAGTGTACATGCTACAATATGCACCTTTGGTAAAATACATCAATTGATTCTGGGAGCTTCAATATGGAAATCAAAGGTCACCGTCACTTACCTTCATTTATTTTCTGTACCTAAAAATCTATTAATCACATGTATTACATTCAAGCAAATGCAGGGAAAAGGCATTACACTTTCAGAATTTTTTTTTTTTTAATTTTAATATCTTGGCATAAAAGTGGTTTTAGCTTTTCTAAGATATTTTGTTTAAATAAATGCCACAGTGGGTACTTGCCAGAATCAATGTAAAAATAATTCTGAGCTTATTTACCTGCCTGCCCCCGCCAAAAGCAATAGATAAGTTTAATCATACTGATTATTAGACTAAAAGCAATGCAAATAAGTCAGCAAATGAGGCATTTGCACTAGACTGTATTTCAGACTGGGACTTAAACTGACAGTTTGCATTTGTGCATCACCTTCCATCCACTGATCACAAAGTGATTTTTAAAAAAAAGTAATTATTAGCCACAAAATGACCACTGGACTTTTCTGTTGACTACTCTGACTTATGTGAGGTGAGTTTTCTGTATAAACTTGAAGTGGTTCCAGTGGTCTGGGCCGATCACTTCAGAAAATCTACACTGAAAATTCAAAACAGGTAATACATAGTTTCATTGTCATGTACACTGGTTAACAGAATAAATCTTTTATAAATGGATTTATTTGCTGCAGCATGTGTTTACTCTTTAAGAAACCAGTAGCCAGTGGTGAGATGTAGACTTGTGGCAGACATAAGGCACCATTTCTCAACTGTGAAGGCAGGTTCCCAGAGGAAATACTAAGGAGTAAACCAAATGGGAACATAATAATGAATATTTCTTTCTTCCTGGCTCATTTTACTCTCCTGGCTCAGCAGTAACAGAATGATCTGATAAATATTGAATGTTCAATAGAGAGTTTTGCTTTGACTTAATCATACATGACTCGAAAGGAACAAAACATTAGCTAGCTGTTTCTCTCCCACACACTCTTGTGGAAGTGATATCCATGTGACAAACTGAAGAGCCATGTAGTACATGTACCTGTTGTGCACCTGGGAGAACTTCACCTGCCTGATATCCACCAGTCCATCCCTCCGGGATCTGCTCTAACATTTCAAACCACTGAGCAGCTTCACACAGCCACTATTATTTTTTTAAAATCAACCTGCCACAGACATGGATTCATCTTCTTTCCCCGCCCTGCACATTCCAAATTACCCCTTCCTGAAAGCCCAAGACAAGCAAAAGTGCTGGGTTAGTGACAGTGACTGCTTTTCTAAATATTATGGCTTTAAAGTCTGATATCTTGTGACCCTACAGGACTAGGGAAAAAAGAGACCAGCTTCTCTGCTCAGGCCATTTTGTGCCATGTTAGTCGTGCAAGATGGGTTTAAAATGGCTGGAGATAGAATTCTCCAACAGTTTTCCCTCATGGGAACACTCAGCTCCCGGAAACTTGGTGGAAGCTGCCCCCTCTCTCAATGTAAGGGGCAGGAGAGGGCATTCTGGGGGCAAAAGCAGGGGCATGGTAGAGCAGAGCTCCACTACACCTGATCCTCTACAGTGTAAATGTCATTATCAATGCTGGAAGTTAGAGTAGGCTCTCTGCTTCTCTAACTTTTGCCCGAAGTGGGTGGCTATGGATCAGAGATCTGCAATTTGCTGCATTCCTCCCACAGCTTCACTGTGCAGTTTGGACAAAGTGGAGACTTGTGGCAAGGAACTGTATCCCATTAGAATTGTGAGACTCCAAGCTTTGCAATGAGGCCCATTGTAGTCTCTTCTAGCGTCAAAAGGATCTGATTTACTGGTTTTTTAAAGTCATGATATTTTTAATGTTTAGAAAGCTATTTTTAGTAATTTTTGGAGGTGTTTAACAATTATATATTTTTTTCTGAGCCCTGGACAGCTGAAGTCGTGGTTCATAGATTCACAGATTCCAAAATGATAATGATCATAATTCTGCCATTTCTATCTAGTAATGGAACAATACCATTGTTAGGTTTCTTTTTGTTCCTAATACATTTTTTTTTAAAAACCCTTATCTTTAACTTTGCTGGCCATAGATTTCACTTTGTGTCCCTTGGCTTCCCTTATCAATTTTCTACGATTCCGAACTTCTGATTTGTATCCATTACTATCAACTTTCCCTTTCTTCCATTTGTTATATATTATTTTGTACAGCTGCCTTCACTTATCCTCTAAACCAGTTTGATTTTATTTATTTATTTTTGAAGCAGCACAGCCTTCTTCCTCAATTGTGGAATTGTGGATTTTTGGGCATCTGATAAGGTGTTTTTAAATGATTCCAAATTATCATTCACATTTTTCTGATTAAATTCTTTCTCCCAGATGATTTGGCTCCTAATTGTTTAAAGCTTTGTGAAATTGGCCCTATTAAAGCACCAAATTTATATATATCTGGTCTGGACTGTATTCTGCTTCACCTATTATAAATATTATCAAGTCATGCTCAATTGTACCTAAGCTAAAATTAACTTTTAGTTCTGTGATCAGTTGCTATTTTTCTGTTAGATCAAGATCTAATATAGAAATTCCACGTGTTGGTTGCCACAATTTTTGAGTTAGGAAATGAGCTATAATGTTTAGAAATTTCAAGGTTGTTTTAATGCTGGCTGCTTGAGACCTTTAGTTTATGTTACAGAAATTGAAGTTCTCCATGCTAATTAAGCTACCTGGCTTTACAGCTGGATTGATACAACAGCTAGTCCTAATAATATTTATAAATATTGTCTTAAGCATTCCTGAAATAGTTTACTGCAACATGTGGCATATATAGAATTCATGATGCTGCATTGTGTTGTTGTACAAAGTTTATCAGTACTCATTAGGAATAATGATGGGCAAATCTATGAGAAGTTATAGGATTTAAATTTTGAACCTTCCCCTCCTTCCATACCAATCTCTCCCCTCAAACAAACCAACAAAAAATCAAGGTGTTAGGCCTAAATCAAAACCCCACATCCAATCTTGAATATTAAACTCGAGTTTGAAAAGAGTGCAGTGGTATGACAGAATTTTGAGAAAACAATAGATAATTGAAATCAGCAATGATCGTCAAGTGCCAACCAATTTGAGAAAGAAACAACTGAAAAGGGGAAAACTATGTAGGAAACAAACTGCTAGTTCAGGGGTTGGCAAACTTTGGCACGCAGCTCGCCAGGCGTTGGCAGGTTCAGCCGATCACGGCTCCTGCTGGCCACGGTTCGCCGCTCCAGGCCAATGGGGGCTGTGGGCAGGAGCGCTGCCAGCTTTTCTGCCGCCCTAGGTGGCGGAAGGTCCCACCCCAAAATGCCGCCCCCCACAGAGGCAGTGGAAGGTCCCGCCGCCCAAATACCACCACGGTCGCCGCCCCCCAAATTGTAGTGCTCTAGGCAACCGCCTAGGTCGCCTAATGGGTTGCGCCGGCCCTGGCTGCGGGAAGCAGCAGCCAGCACATCCTTCGGCCTGCGCCACTTTCTGCAGCCCCCATTGGGAGTGGGAGCCACGATCGGGCGAACCTGCGGACACGGCAGGTAAACAAACCAGCCCAGCCAGCCAAGGTACTTACCCTGGCAAGCTGTGTGCCAAAGGTTGCCGATCCCTGTGCTAGTTAAACAGGAAGGGGATGCTTCTCAACAAGACGCTTTACTTTTTATCCTGACAGTTTTTTGTACATTTCTCCTCCATGTTCATGCAATCAGAAATTATATCCGTTGCTATCGATGCTTTACCATGTGGGAGGAAAGTTACACTTCCCCACCCAACCTTAACTTTCCTCCTTATGTTGAGCATAAATATGCTTGAGGATAAGAACATTTTACTTGGAGATAGATACTTTGATAACAAGATGGGATTTTACAATCTCCAGTATGCTACAGCTCTAAAATAGTAATTTATTACTTATTGTTTAAAATGCAGTAAACATATTAAAAACATTATGGTAAACATAGCAATGACTTTCTATACTTACATAAATGTAAAGCACCTTATATAACACATTCCATAACCTCAAAGATAATGTTTTCCTTTTGACTCATAGAAACAGCTTGGTACTCAATCAAAATATCACACTAGCAGACAAAGTATGGAACTCTGGCATATGCTATTGCAGCCTGACTAAATTAATTTTGAAATCTTTAATTCTAATTAAATAAATATGTATACAAGTATTTCAGAACACAGCTAGGGGATATAGCTTAGTTGAGTGGGGTGATAGTAAAATAGAATATATGGCATTAGTGAAGTGGCTGCATCCCTTTGTGGTTCGTTTCTAGGCTTTCACATTTTGAGGGGTTTTTCATATGGAAGAATTATTTTATGGAAACTGTAATACAATTTCTGGATATGAACTCCAAGTGATGCATACCTTCTGCCTTAATTGTGGCATTTTTTTATTTCCTAAAAGAGCTAATGGCCTGAAAACTGGTTTAGCAATTTACTGGGAGGAAAAAAAAAAATCAGTATCTTCCAAAGTCTCCAGATTGTGATACCAGGAGTTACTGACGAGAAGCTTAAATCAGTGAGGCACTGAGTGTTCTCAGCTCCATTGAAATGAGTGGAATTTGTGGACATTCAGCACCTTGCAGGGTTTCACTTTTTCTGTTGTATGCTATGCATGGGATTCAAACTGGAAGATTTAAGGCCACGTCTACACTGGGAACAGGAAAGTGAAGGTGAATCAACTACACTGTGAAGTCCATGTGCATAAATTAAAGCCCCATGTGGATGCTCTCTCTCAGGAGTAAAGTGGCCTAATTTTGTTGTAAGTAATCCTCTTTGGAGAGTTAAATGCTCGTTAATTTATGTGCATTGACTTCATACCCTTAGTTGAGTCACCGTAACCTTCCTAAATGTAGACTATGACTAGTCCTAACTTACTCAGCAAAACAAAGTGACACAGCAAACTACACTTGAACTCTTTCTCTCTGCAACCCAGCTGTTACCCTGGGGTTTTATTTATGACAAAACTTCATTTATTGGGATTTTCATAGGCATAACTCTACTCTTGGCTCTCTTATTAGCAGTCCAAATATCTGGTACACATTATGTATGAACTTCTGTTGATGTCAATAAAGTTTTGCAGGGGGCTCTAGCAGCAAGCTAAAGATTGCTGTGCACTGCTGAATCAAAAGCAAGATATCATCTGTGTTTGCGATTTTATCCTTTTGTGCAAATTTTTTTACAGGCCCTTCCAATGAATTTCTACAATTGTCATTTTTTTGAGGTCCGCAGTCCACTTAAGCCAGCAATAATGTCCCAGTGAGATAATGGAAAAAAAGTCTTCTGTCACTTGATCTGAACTCCATGAAAGATTCAGAAATATAAACCCAAAATATAAATGGCCTTTCTCTAGAATTTGGCTAATCCTTTATAACTAGGCTAAACCCCAGCATACACTGATTTCTGTGGAATAAGTTTAGGAGACAATTACTATAATTATGCATATTAAAACAAGTCAAAAGTTTGAACACAAAATACATACTAAGTAATATTTTTAAAATATTAGTAACTGAGATTGGTTCATTGCTCTTAATGATAGGGTTGGTAGTTAACTATCTAGAATGAAACAGCTGCGGCAATAGATATTACAGCTTTGATAAATTCTATTCAGTAGTTTTATTTAGTATTTATTTTAGATTGCAGTTTATTGTTGTAATGTTACTATACTGAAATTCCACTCATTCACAGGACCTTAATTAATTAGGCAATAGGATGTGATAAATATGGCAGGAATTGATTGTGTATTAAGCAACTCATTAAACAGGACCATATTAACATGACATAAGTACCTTTTAGTTTGTGCCAGCTGTGTCCACCCAGGGCAAATTATAGTGTAGCCCTTTGGTGCATGCTACAATTGATGCCCCGATAGTCCGAACTGCAGGGTCATGTAGACAAGCCTTAGGTTTTAGGCTCCTGCATGATTCTGCAGAATACAATGGGTCCAATTCTCTTCTTCCTTTGTAAATCAGGAGTGAAGTCAATGGTGTTACCAGTATAAAACTAGTATCAGAGAAAGAACAGGCCCTTTATATTCACTTCCATTGTATATGCAAGACATAATTACAACAGAACTCTTATCTCCTATTTAGTGTTGCACGAGTAAATCAATTTGCACATGCGTCATGCTGTAACCGCTGATTTTTTTTTTCTGATAGTTATTTGTATTATAGTAACCCCCCAAAGAGACTGAGTCAACAGAGTAAGGGACAGCCCTGAAGAGTTTACAGTCAGTCTAAATACATAAGACAGGTGAAGGATGGGGGAAAAGCAAGTATTATACTGAGGGCTGGATCCACAATACTCAGAGTTGCAATGCCTAAAGTTTAAGTGCCCTGCCGCCCAGTGGAATCCTCAGCCTTGAATTAGCTGCCCAGCCTCCCTAGCAGGGTGCTGGAACAATGTATGTAGTGGGGGTGCTGAGAGCCATTGAACCCAACTGTAAACCCTCTATCTGATAGAAACCAAAACGGGGTGCAGCAGCACCCCTAGTTCCAGCACCTATGCTCCCTATACAATGTATGGGGGGAGTTTGGTGAATGAGAATGGGATTCACAGAAGCCGGCAAGATCAGTGGTGAGCTGCTTAAGCTAAGCAGTAGGCAATGCTAATGAGTAGCAAATACAAAGGGAGTCAGGTGCCTAACTCTGGGATGGAAGGAGGTGCCATTGTCTGCTGGAGACTCTCAGATGCGCAGCCTCTACTAGAGCTAGGTGCCTAAATCAGGTCAGTCCTTTCTCATGAGCCCCAACCCCATTATAGTCAAGAGCTCAGTGGTTAGAGCACTCACCTGGGATGTGGGAGACCCAGATGCAAATCCCTGCTTTGGAGCAGGGATTTGAACTTGATTTTCCCACATCCCAGTGGCGTGGTGTGGCCTGCCCACTAAGCTATACAGTGTCTGTTTCTTTCTCTGGCCCAATGAATATTCAATATTTATACAAAGGAAACTGCTTTACCAGGAGAGACCCACCCCAGAATAGCCAATCGTCTGGTGGCTAGGGCACTCAACAAGGATGTGAAAGACCCGGCTCTAAGCATCTCGGTAACATCAGGACTTTGGCAGTTTTGTGCAAGCTCAGTGGCAAGAACTCAAGTACCTAGGGAATTTGATGCCTTGAAGGTTGTGCAGCAGTTGAGTGGGGGGATGGGTTCAGGATCTCATTGGTGCCTAGAGCTATGTCTACACTATGAGCTGGGGTGTGATTCCCCCCCCCCCCCCCCGCTTGTGTACACATACTCACACTAACGCTCATTGAACTCACACAAGTATAAATACCAATGCAACCTGAGTAGCACAGGAAGTAGGAGCAGAGGCATGGTTGAGCTGTTGTGAGTATGTACCCACTGACGTCAGGTGGTGAATTAAACTAAACTCAGTTAAGGCCACTCTAATGCTGAATAACAGCATCCACACAGGGATTTAATGTGGCTTAATGAACCTCCTTCAAATTCACACCTTTAGTTACTTTGGATTAATTTTCCTGGGTGTCCTTATACACACAAGCCACAAGGCTCTTTGCAGATCTAGGCCTGTGAACCTTAACACTTGATACAGAGTGTACTCAGCCTTCCGAGGATCTAGTTTAATTTACGAAAAGGTATTTAAAAAATATATGAACTCTAGTATAAGCTTTCTATATATACTTCCTTTTCCTCAGGTCCTATGTGTGAAAGCTGGGCTACTCCCACCTTGCTTATATTCAGGATAGAGACTGATTAGCAACACCTGCCCCAATGAATGAGCAGTAATTAACCTGTAGCCCATACCTGCTAACAGAGTGGGGCAACGGGAGACTCCTGTTACTGTGGTATGCCTACACTGGAGCTGGAGATGTTTACCCAAGTTGGAAATGACATACCTGTGCTACTCTGATCAAGTTAATGTGCTAAAAATGTGTAGGCACAGGTGCCTGGATGGGCTGGCTGCCCGCCCAAGTATGTACTTAGGGTTTCAGATGGGATTGTACTTGGAGTACGTAGCCCACCCTGCTGCTTGAGCTGCCATGGTTACACTCTTCTTTTTAGTGCACCAGCTCGATTGCAGCTAGCAAGTGTGCTTCTACCAGAGCTAGAAATTACATCTCCCGCTTCACTGTTGTCAAGAGTCAATGCTGCAGCTTCCCAGGCAAACCTGAAACAAGACCTGGTTGGAAAATCTCAGTTGAAACCATTTTCTGTAGGAAAATGCAGTTCTGTTGAAATCTAAATGCTTTGTAAAATTGTACCAATTTTGCCAAAGTTTAATTCTGGAGAAAAATTGAAAAGTTCCGGCAATGCCAAAATATCCTGTTTTGACATTTTTGGAACACAATGTTTCAATTTTTCATTTAAAAATGAAATTTCAATTAATTTTTGTATTTTACATATTGTAATATCAAAAAAGTCAAACTCAAAACAAAACATTCTGATTGAACTGAAATGACTTTTTAAAAAAATCTTCCTTGTGTGGAGAATTTTGAAATTTTTGGGTTTCATTCTGAATCAAAGAGAAGCCATAATTTTCAATCTTAAAATCCTTCATGAAATGGAATGTCCCAGACAGCTCCAAGTGAAAGCAAAAATTACCGAGATTCATCTAGTAGAGGCTTGAGTTGGCTACCCCTAGTATCCTGCCCATTGTATTTAGCAGGTGGTTGACTGTTCATCTTTCTATTTTTAGTGCTTTCTAGTGGCAACATCATGTTCAGTTCCATTCCCTTCCTCCTTCCCTTCTACATTCCTTATTCTGTAGCAGTACCACAGTAAGCAGTACTTCTGGGCCTATTACTGTAGGCTGCACGGGCGTTTACCATGCTTTGGGATCTGATGCAATGACAAAACAAATTGTGTAGTTCTAGGGAATGGAATTGGTGATAGCATGCAACTGAAAGATGCTTCTTATTTCCTCTTTTCTTTGGGACTAACTAAGTTAAGGAGAGGTGCCTTGCTGTCTGCTCAGGAACTCTGCTGTGGCTGAACGCACTGAGCACTGAAATTAGAGAAGGATTTAAAATAAATTCTACTTAAGTTACTTGTGGTTATAGGCTAAATATGTGCCAGCTTTAGGTAGCCAGTTTGAAAGGAAAGTGCAGTGCCCATTACCTGCTCTGCACAACTGCTGCTGGGCTCAGTGTGTGCATTTTTGTGTATACAGCACAAACTACTGAACTTCAGATATAGCCCCAAACTACCCAAAATCTTAAATCTACACCAATTATGAATCTTGAAAATTATTTCTGTCCTTTCTGTTATAACCAGTGGCCTGGGGATTTTGGTAGCAGGAGAATCTTTTTTTATTTCCCCCCACTAACTCCAAACAAAAATAAAATGTTTTTTAATAACTTTTTCCAACCACTTACAAGGTTTTTCACTAAGATGTAGACTTCCTCCCCGCCCCCCCTGCACACTTTATGATTCTTTTGTATTCATGCCACAGATAGGATGCTGCCAGCTTCAGAGACCAACAAATTGCTGCCAAGCCTGTGGGAAGATTTTATGACACAAGAAGTAGCTATTAAGCCTGGGGTGGGCAAACTATGGCCCGCGGGCCGGATCCGGCCTGCCAGGCATTTTAAGCCATCCCTCAATCTCCTGCTGGGAAGCGGGGTCTGGGGCTTGCCCCGCTCCGACACTCCAGCCGGGTAGCACGGTTGGGGGCCACTCCATGAGGCTCCGAAAAGCCGAGGCATGGCCCCGCTCCAGCTCCTAAGTGTAGGGGCAGCCAGGGGGTTCTGCTCTGCATGCTGCCCCCACCCCAAGCGCCGCCTCCACAGCTCCCATTGGCTGGGAACTGCGGCCAATGGGAGCTGCAAGGGCAGCACCTGCACCCCAAACCCCTCATCCTCACCTCCACACCAGAGCCTGCATCCCCAGACAGAGCCTGTACCCCTTCCCACACCCCAACCCCCTGCCCCAGCCCTGATCCCCTTCCTGCCTGCCAAACCCCTCAGTCCCAGCCCAGAGCACCCTCCTACACCCCAAACTCCTCATCCCCAGCCCCACCCCAGAGCCTGCACCCCCAACCAGAGCCCTCACCCCTTCCCGCACCCCAACCCCAATTTCGTGAGCATTCGTGGCCCACCATATAATTTCTACTCCCAGAAAGTTTGCCCACCCCTGTATTAAGCCAATGGAATGCATTTATGCATACTCATTGGGCAGAATTTTTCTAATGCCAGTTGCAGAAGGTAGCCTCAACCATCTGACTTATAAATGCCAATATTTAGAATGCCAAGACAAGGAAATGAAAATACCACAGTAAATTTTGAGGGGATTAATTTATTCTAGGGAGATAAATGAGTGGACATCAACTAAGACTCTTTCTTAATCTGTTGTTGTTTACAGATTAAGCATAGCCCTATTAATGCTTTAATAGAGGACACATTAAAAACAGCTTCAACATGCTCACACTTTCAGAAATCCAGCAAAGCAGCTCTGCTCCAATTTCTAGGAAATATGCTTCTCCCCGCAAATGCTGTCTCCAACTGCTATGCAAAAACCTGTCTTAACTGCGTCCCAAATATATCTCTTTGTAAATATATCTGCCTGGGCTTTCACTCAGAAAGTCACTATACCCTACTCTTGCCAGGTGTCAACCATCTGGTGTTGGCTGATTTAATAAAGGGGAGCCATATTAACTTTGATTTAAAAATAGTTGTTTGAAACAAAATGTCAATTCAAATCAACCAAAACAATCTTTTTGTTTTTCATTTCAATAAGAAAAAAAAAGTTTTTAATTTTTCCCTTGGGCCACTGAAATGAACAATCGGTTATTTTATGAGCACTACTTGGACACTGATTTAGTTGCCTGAATATGGATTTAGAAACCTAACTTCAGGCTCTTAGCTTGAAAAAAAACTTGGCCTTCATGCTTGCTGTGCAAGGTGGCAAAAGCAATGGAGACTCCTCACAGATGGATTCCATAATCCCTGCATACCAGGGAAGAAATCTCGATGGTATTTTTCTGTAGCTCCAATAGAGAACATAATGTGGTTGTATCAGAGATGTGACTCTTCTGCACATAGGTTGAGACTGATCCCTGTGCAAGTGGCCCTCACAGTGCCTGTGTACCAGTTAAATTCTGCTTAAGCCCTCAAAATCCACAGTGAGGATCCATCTGACTGAAACCTTGTGTAGCTGAGTAGCAGTGAACAACTGTTGCTCCCAAATACCTTGCAACAGTGGCTGCAGGTTAGCTGCATGACAAGCATGCATGTTCTAAGGATTCGGTTATTCAGTCACTAGCTTATTTTTTTGTACAGCATAAAGTGTTCTTACTTGGTGCCATTTCCTAGGAGTTGGCCTCATCTCAGAAATTCCCTGCTTGTGAAATTGATTTGGTTTCTCTCTCCAGCTCATAAGGCCACAGCCTGCTTTTGCTTGCACTCCTAGGTTTTAACGTAATTTTAAATGAGAGTCGGAGAGTTGCATACTGTGGCTGTTTTGTTTACATTATGTAAAATTGGGTATCTGCCATCTGAAAAGTCCCACGCATCTCATGACGTGTTAAAGTAGCACAGGGTGTATATGTGCATCAGACAAAGTAGGTGGGGATTGCCAGTAAAGGTCCATAACTTGCCCAAACAAGTAAATTACACTCACTGTGTCCCACATTCCCAAAACAGAAATGTAATTAAAAAAGAACAAAATTAGTGTATAATTTAGAGCTGGCGCTGGGCCGCTCCAATTTATTCCCTGACACTAGGATCCACTCACTCCCCTGTATCACCAACCATATTTCAGTTTTATAATGAAAGCAGTACATAGCATTGCATTTTGTATCGTCCATATGATAGAGTATCTGAGATAATGAGCAGAGCACATGGATAATTTACTTACACCTACCTGCTTTAATTTGATCTCCTCCCTTTTGTGTAAATTAAATTGGCAAATCGTAACAAGATTTTTTTTAATAGAATTGATTAAGAAATATTCCAAATTGAATGGAATTTTAAGGGATGATTCAAGAAATATAACTGGGTAATATATAGGGCATTAATTCTCTGGAAATATCTTATGCAATTATTGCAGTTTTGAATTGCATCATGCATATAAAAATCCATATGTCTGTATTTTTATTGTTAGCATATAATAGCAGTAATAACTTCCGTGGAGGGTAGTTGTCTGTGTAGTGTCCAGCTGAGGTTAATGACCCTCAGGTGGGCCTGAGACCATCAGCTCTTTCAAACTGGTTATTAGTTCCTAGAAAATGCCCTGTATTTGATTACTGTTGCATAAATATAGACTATAAAAATATCCTTATCCATAAATATTATACCTAGCCACTTTTTACCACTAGATAATGCATTTAGAACTTGGTTCAGCAAAGCTCTTAAACAGCAAGGCACAGAGAGATGGAGGCTAAAATTTACAGAAGTTGCTATTACTTTGGGGCACACCAGTGATTGTGCTCCAGCTACCCCACAGAGGTGTTTGAAGCACTCTGCTATTATACACTGTGGGGACCTGGAGGACAGAAAGAGCAAGATATCAGTCATAGCATCTGTCTAATGCACTGTGAAAAAATAAAATTGCCTAGTTTTTCTCTAAACCTAGAGGAAAACTAGGATACATATATCTAAGGGGGGGGGGACCCTATATGGCAACAGATACATTTTTAATATTAAACTTGGTATGCACAATACACAAAATTTAATATTTTGTTATAAAAATGCAACATTGAAATTAAGGAGTTGATATTAAAGTTGTGGTTTGTCTCCTAAGATAATATATTGCCCAAAAATCTAATGAGGGTGACTTTCAAATACACAAATGGGAGTTTTGGACGCCTTTGAAAAATCTCCCTCTATTGCTTTTGAGACTCATATGAGATTCTATTTTTGAGAGGAAAAAATGAGAGGGCTAATCAGATGACTTTATTTCCTTTATATAAAAATATTCTTGCAAGACATCCTGGGCCAAACTGTGTAACTGATGCAATTGGAGGTGGGGTGGGTGATGTAGAGTTGTCCTGTCCCATGGGATTGTGTTTTAGGGGCCTGTTGCCTCCTCCTGCTCCCTGAAATGGCTCTAGAGGTCACTGCAAAGAAGGTGGGGGAATGGAGGATCCATGACCCAGCAAAATGGCCCTGCCTCCTCTCCATCCCATTTCCCCCAATAACATAATGAGGGAGCAGTCCCCAGTATTGCCAACCCCAACCATTCAAAAATATTGAGGGAGGCCCCCAAAATTATCAGATTGGCTTAAAATAATAATTTGGGGTCTCTCTCTTATTTGACTTCTGAGCCTTGCACTCCATTCCTATACCTTTTCTATACAACCATGAGGTCTAGAAACTTGCTTTTAAAAAAAATGAAAACTGAGATTCTCACACAACAACATGAATCCAGGAGCTGGGACTTTAAGAAAAGTACCAGATATCTCAAGGTTGGTAATAAAATCTCAAGAAATGGCAACACTGATGTGTGTTCCCCTAGTGCAAGGACGGGCATTGTATATGTTCTTTGCAAGGAGAGGGTCAGGGAAAGGTTCTTGTATCCTCAACCATGTGTACCTGTACTAGGGCCAGAAACAGTCTGACCTTATAAAGTCTGATGTGAAAACAGTAAATAATTAGAGAGTCACTTTCTTTGGACACTGAACAAGGACCTTTTATTATTATACGGAAAAGAGTATGATCCCTAAAGCTCCTCTATCTTTTTCCACATTACTGTAAAACTTCTGCCCAGACCATTCTCCTGCCTTGCTTCGTGATGGAGTTTTAAAGAAACACTACATATATTCTCAGCGAAGCCAATTCCTGCCCAGTATAATGAGGCATTCTGGGAACATGACCTGGGGGCAGATCCTCAGCTGGTGTAAATTATCATAGTTCCATTGAGGTCAAGTCAATGAAGATATGACAATTGATACCAGCTGAGGATCTTCCCCGGGGAAAACTCTCTCCCTCTCCCAGCACAACTGCATGGCAGCAGGGTGGGATTCTAATCCAGTGCTCAGGCAAGTAGTAAAAGGGGATTTGGATCTCGTATGTGCCGGTGCAGAACAGCTGTGAGGGCAGACTACTGTCAGTCAGGGGTCATATTAAGGCCCTCAACCCCTTTGTGTGTGCTGTGCTATGGGGCATAATATTGGAGGGCAACAAACGCTGCTCTTTTTCAAGAGCAGCAGTAAACTACCCCATTTTATTTCCCTCATTTGCTGGCTCTGAGCCATCCTGTCGTCATAATGCAGGGTGCTTCCACTGTCTGCCATGAAGTTGTCACTGCTTCATTTCCTCCCTACCCCACAACAGGGCTGAGATATGTAAGGAAAGGATTTAACACTACATGAAAGCTACTATGGAACAGGTGACTTGCCATTGTGGCAGAACAAGAGTTGAACTTGGATCCAGTCATTTTTCAGTAGACTGATTAAACTCTGATCTTTAGCTCCAAATGCCCAGTCAGCATAATTTAGCAGCAACCAGCACAAATTGAGCAATTTCAGAGATACATTAGGCTGCAGGTTTTAGCTTTATGTCAATATAATCCATCTTCAGATGTCAAAGGTAAAAAGAAAATAACATTTTTAATTGATATGGTTCACTTTATGAAAGCTATTTTTTTCACCTTTTTAATCTAAAAACCTAAATATTTCAGGAAATTGTGCCACAAATAGGATTAACCCCTTTCATGCTGAGACAGTGGACTCTCATGGACCAAAGTGTTCTAACACAGCAGCAATTCATTATTCACGGAAAAGACCCTCATGTAATTGTCCCACTCTGCTGGGCACTGGCGAGGCCCTGGCTGGAGTACTGTGTCCAGTTCTGGGTGTCCTATTTTAAGAAAAATGTGGACAAATAAGAGAAGTTTAGAAAATCTTACCCATGAGGAAAGGCTAAACTGGGTATGTTTAGTCTTGAGAAAAGAAGACTGAGAAGAGACCTGACAACAGGCTTCAAGTATGTGAAGGGCTGTTATGAAGAGGACAGTGATCAGTTGTTCTCCATGTCCACTGAAAGTAAGACAAGAAATAATGGGCTTAGCCTGTATCAAAGGAGATAGAGGTTAGATATAAAAAAAGCTTTCTAACTATGATTATAATTAAGCTCTGGAATAGGCTTACGAGGGAGGTTGTAGAATCCCTATTACTGGAGGTTTTTAAGAACAGGTTAGGCAAACACCTGTCATGGATGGTCCAGGTATACCTGATCCTGCCTCAGATCAGGCAGCTGAATTAAATAACCTCTTGAGGTCCCTGCCAGTCCTACCTTTTTATGATTCAAAGACATGCAGAACTAAGTGTGCATGCCCTTTGGCATGCTAGACATAAGCACACAACTATGTTTAAGGGCTTGTCTACAAATGGAGCTATTCCTTATTAATTAAATCCCTGTGTAGATGCTCTTCTTTTGGAGTAATGCCTTATCTGAATTAGCTTAATTCATTTAGGCTATGTCTACACTACAGAATTAGGTCGGATTTATAGAAGCCGGTTTTATAGAAACCGGTTGTATGCAGCCGATTGTGTGTGTCCTCACCTAAAATGCTCTAAGTGCATGAAGTCGGCGGACCGCGTCCACAGTACCGAGGCTAGCGTCGACTTCCGGCGCATTGCACTATGGTACCTATCCCACAGTTCCCGGAGCCTCCGGCGCCCATTGGAATTATGGGTTGAGATCGCAATGCCCGGATGATGCAAAGCAGTGCCGCGAGGGGTTCTGGGTACATTGCGTCAGGCCCCTCCCCCGCCGTCACAGCAACGGCAGACAATAGATTCGCGCCTTTTTACCTGGGTTACCTGTGCAGACAACATACCACGCCAAGCATGGAGCCCGCTCAGCTCAGCTTACCGTCACCATATCTCTTCCGGGTGCCGGCAAACGTGGGACTGCATTGCTAAACAGCAGCAGCAGCTTACTGCCTTTTGGCGGTAGACGGTGCAGCATGACTGGTAGCCTTCATTGGCGATCTGGGTGCAGGCAGCTGTGGGGCTGGCAGCCGTGGTGCTGCATTGCACCAGCCCCTTGCCTTTTGGTAGAAGATGGTTTATTACGACTGGTATCCGTCGTCGTCGTGCTGCAGCGGCTGTCAATCATGGGCACCCGGGCAGACAATGATGGTTATCAGTCGTAGTATGCTATTTTCTGCCAAGTGCCCAGTATTGTCTGCTAAGCACCCAGAAGAGGCCGATGGCGATCTGGGTGCTGGCAGACATGGGGCTGGCAGACGTGGGGCTAGATTGCTACACAGCAGCAACCCCTTGCCTTTTGGGCAGTAGATAGCATATTACGATTGGTATCCATCGTTGTCGTACTGCACTGGGTATCAGATGGTGCAATAGACCTGAAGGCTTACTGCCAAGCGCCCAGTATTTGCTGCCAAGCACCCAGAAAATGCCAAGGGCTATCAGTCATGCTGCGCCGTCGTCTTAAGATGTAAAAAATAGATTTATTCTCCATTCATTTGCTTCCCCCCTCCCTCCTGCTAAACCCAGGCTTTTGAGTTCAATCTTTGGGGGGGGGGGCATTCTGTGTGACAGTTGTTTGTGTTTCTCCCTGATGCAAAGCCACCTTTCTTGATTTTCATTCCCTGTACCTGTACGCGGTGTCACTCGCCCCTCCCTCCCTCTCTCCCTCCCTCCCTTCTTCCCCTGGTCCGTCAGATACTACTTTCGCGCCTTTTTTCAGACCAGACGCCATAGCCAGCACTGGGATCATGGAGCCCGCTCAGATCACCGCGGCAATTCTGAGCACTATGAACACCACGCGCATTGTCCTGGAAAACATGCAGAGCCTCCTGGACATGCCAAAGCCAAACCAGGACCAGCTGAGGAGGAGGCGATTGCAGCGCGGCGACGATAGTGATGAGGAAATTGACATGGACCTCTCACAAGGCACAGGCCCCAGCAATGTGGAAATCTTGGTGTTACTGGGGCAGGTTCATGCCGTGGACCGCCGATTCTGGGCCCGGGAAACAAGCACAGAGTGGTGGGACCGCATCGTGTTGCAGGTCTGGGACGATGCCCAGTGGCTGCGAAACTTTCGCATGCGTAAGGGCACTTTCATGGAACTTTGTGACTTGCTTTCCCCTGCCCTGAAGCGCCAGAATACCAGGATGAGAGCAGCCCTCACAGTGGAGAAGCGAGTGGCGATAGCCCTGTGGAAGCTTGCAACGCCAGACAGCTACCGGTCAGTCGGGAATCAATTTGGAGTGGGCAAATCTACTATGGGGGCTGCTGTGATCCAAGTTGCCAGGGCAATGAGAGACCTGGTGATATCAAGGGTAGTGACTCTGGGAAACGTGCAGACCATAGTGGATGGCTTTGCTGCAATGGGATTCCCAAACTGTGGTGGGGCCATAGACGGAACCCATATCCCTATCTTGGCACCGGCGCACCAAGCCGCCGACTACATAAACCGCAAGGGGTACTTTTCAATGCTGCTGCAAGCCCTGGTGGATCACAAGGGACGTTTCACCGACATCAACGTGGGCTGGCCGGGAAGGGTACATGATGCTCGCGTCTTCAGGCAGTCTCTTCTGTTTCGAAAGCTGGAGGAAGGGACTTTCTTCCCGGACCAGAAAATAACCATTGGGGATGTTGAAATGCCTATCGTGATCCTTGGGGACCCAGCCTACCCCTTAATGCCATGGCTCATGAAGCCATACACAGGCAGCCTGGACAGCAGTCAGGACCTGTTCAACTACAGGCTGAGCAAGTGCCGAATGGTGGTGGAATGTGCATTTGGCCGTTTAAAAGCGCGCTGGCGCAGCTTACTGACTCGCTCAGACCTTAGCGAAAAGAATCTCCCCATTGTTATTGCTGCTTGCTGTGCGCTCCACAATATCTGTGAAAGTAAGGGGGAGACATTTATGGCGGGGTGGGAGGTTGAGGCAAATCGCCTGGCCGCTGATTACGCGCAGCCAGACACCAGGGCGGTTAGAGGAGCACAGCAGGGCGCGGTGCGCATCAGAGAAGCGTTGAAAACCAGTTTTGTGACTGGCCAGGCTACGGAGTGAAACTTCTGTTTGTTGCTCCTTGATGAACCCTCTGCCCCTCCCCCACCACCCTGTTAACTCTACTTCCCTGCAAACCAACCACCCCACCCTCCCCTACTACCCTCCCCCCTTCGAGCACCACTTGCAGAGGCAATAAAGTCATTGTTGCTTCACATTCATGCATTCTTTATTAATTCAGCACACAACTAGGGGGATAATTGGAAAGGTAGCCCGGGATGGGTGGGGGAGGAGGGAAGGAAAAGGACACACTCCAATTTAAAACTTTAAAACTTATTGCTATGGAAATCATCTAGGGTGGAGTGAGTGGGTGGCCGAAGGCCCCCCCACCGTGTTCTTGGGCGTCTGGGTGAGGAGGCAATGGGACTTGGGGAGGAGGGCTGCTGGTTACAGAGGGGCTGTAGCGGCGGTCTCTGCTCCTGCTGCCTTTCCTGCAGCTCAACCATACGCAGGAGCATATCACTTTGATGCTCCAGCAGCCGGAGCATCGACTCTTGCTTTCTGATTACAAGTTGACGCCACCTCTCCTCTTCAGCCCGCGTTTCAGCACGCAACTTCTCCTCTTCAGCCCGCGATTCAGCACGCCACCTCTCCTCTCGCTCATATTGGGCTTTTTTAAAATCAGTCATTGACTGCCTCCACGCATTCAGCTGTGCTCTGTCAGCGTGGGAGGCAGTCTGAAGTTCAGTAAACATTTCGTCACGCGTCCTTCGCTTCCTTCTTCGAATATTCACTAGCCTCTGCGAAGGAGTAAGATTTGCAGCTGGTGGAGAAGGGAGAGGTTGTTAAAAAAGATACATTTTAGAGAACAATGGGTAGACTCTTTCACGTTAGATTTTGCTGTTCACAACATCACACAGCACATGTGCTTTCGTTACAAGGTCGCATTTTTCCTCTTATATTGAGAGTCTCCTGGTTTGGTGTGAGAGATCACTCACGCAGTGCCAGGACACAGATTTCAGCTTGCAGGCAGCCATGGTAAGACATATAGTCTTTGGGCTTTTTTAACCTTCTTAACATGTGGGGATGGTTTCAAACAGTTCTGCCCTCATTTCCCATACCAAGCACCCGTGCCATTTAAAATGGGTTTGCAATGTAAAAGGAGGGGCTGCGATTTCAGGTTTAACATGCAGCACAAACCCAACTAACTCCCCTCCCCCACACACCCAATTCTCTGGGATGGTCACTTCAACCCCCCCCCCCACCGCGTGGTTAACAGCGGGGTATATTTCTGTTCAGCAGAGCAGGAAGGGGCACCTCTGAATGTCCCCTTAATAAAATTGCCCCATTTTAACCAGGTGACCGTGAATGATATCACTCTCCTGAGGATAACAAAGAGAGATAAGGAATGGATGTTGTCTGCATGCCAGCAAACACCGGGACCATACGCTGCCATGCTTTGTTATGCAATGATTCCAGACTACGTGCTACTGGCCTGGCGTGGTAAAGTGTCCTACCATGGCGGACGGGATAAGGCAGCCCTCCCCAGAAACCTTTTGCAAAGGCTTTGGGAGTACATGAAGGAGAGCTTTCTGGAGATGTCCCTGGAGGATTTCCGCTCCATCCCCATACACGTTAACAGACTTTTCCAGTAGCTGTACTGGCCGCGATTGCCAGGGCAAATTAATCATTAATCATTAAACACGCTTGTTTTTAAACCATGTGTAATTTTTGCAAATGTACACTCACCAGAGGTCCCCTGTGTGCCCTCAGGGTCTTGGGTCAGTTCGGGGGTTACTGTTTCCAGGTCCAGGGTGACAAACATATCCTGGCTGTTGGGGTAACTGGTTTCTCCGCTTCCTTGCTGCTGTGAGCTATCTATGTTCTCTCCATCCTCATCTTCCTCGTCCGCCGAACCCGCTTCCCCGTTTGCAGAGAGGGACTCATAGAACACGCTTGGGCTAGTGGTGGCTGCACGCCCTAGAATGGCATGCAGCTCCGCGTAGTAGCGGCATGTTTGCGGCTCTGCCCCGGACCTTCCGTTTGCGTCTCTGACTTTGTGGTAGGCTTGCCTTAGCTCCTTAATTTTCACGCGGCACTGCCGCGCGTCCCTGTTATGGCCTCTGTCCTTCATGGCCTTGGAGATCTTTTCTAATGTTTTGCCGTTTCTTTTACTGTTTCGGAGTTCGGCGAGCACTGCTTCATCTCCCCAGATGGCGATCAGATCCTGTACCTCCCGTTCGGTCCAGGCTGGAGCTCTTCTGCGATCCTGGGACTGGGACTGGGACTCCATCATGGTTACCTGTGCTGATGGGCTCTGCATGGTCACCTGTGCTCTCCACGCTGAGCAAACAGGAAATGAAATTCAAACGTTCGCGGGGCTTTTCCTGTCTACCTGGCCAGTGCATCTGAGATGAGAGTGCTGTCCAGAGCGGTCACAATGAAGCACTGTGGGATAGCTCCCGGAGGCCAGTAATGTCGAATTCCGTCCACACTAACCCAATTTCGACCCCCTAAGGCCGATTTTATCGCTAATCCCCTTGTCGAGGTGGTGTTAGGAAACCGGTTTAAAGGGCCCTTTAAGTCGACAGAAAGGGCTTCGTAGTGTAAACGTGTCCAGGCTTAAGTCGATTTAACGCGGCTAAAGTCGACCTAAACTCGTAGTGTAGACCAGGCCTTAGTTTACAAAGTACTCTTATTCCAGACATACAATGTCCACACAGGGAGTTTATCAGGAACAGCTATTCTGCTGCTTTAATTCACATACTACCTTACTCTGAAGTAAATTATCAATGTAAACAAGCCCTGAGTCTAGGGTTGCCAGTATCTGTTTTTTGACCCGAACGCCCAGTCAAAAAGGGATCCTGGCGGCTCCAGTCAGCACCGCCGACCGGGCCATTAAAAGTCCGGTCGGTGGTGCTGTGGAGCTAAGGCTGCAACCCAGAAGCGACCACACACTGTCCCTGCCCTGAGCACGGCCAAAGGGAGCTGGGGGGACATTACCTGCAAGCGAGAGCGGTGTGTGGAGCCTCCTGGCCCCCCGCTTAGAAGCCGAACCTGCTGGTTGCTTCCGGAGCACAGCATGGAGCCAGGACAGGCAGGGAGCCTGCCTTAGCCCCACTGTGCTGCTGATAGGGAGCTGCTTGAGGTAAACCCAAGCCCCAACTGCTTGCCCCAGCCCTGAGGCCCCCAAACCCCGTGCCCCCTCCTGCACCCCAAACCCATCATCCCTAGCCCCACCCCAGAGCCTGCACCCTCAGCCCAGGGCCTGTACCCCCTCCCGCATCCCAACCCCCTGCCTCTACCCCAGCTGCCTCCCTCACTCTGAATCCCTCAGCCCCACCCCCCAGCCTGGAGCCCCCTCCTCTACCCCAAACGCCAGAGCCCGCACCCCTGGCCTAGAGCCCATACCCCCTCCCACACCCCACCCCTCTGCCTCAATCCACAGCCCCCTCCCACACTCTGAATCCCTCTGCCCCACCCCAGAGCCCATATCCCCAGTTAGAGCCCTCACCCCCCTCCCACACCCCAGCCCCAGTCCAGTGAAAGTGAGTGAGGGTGGGAAAGAGCGAGCCACCGAGGGACGGGGAATGTAGCAGGGCAGAGAGTGTGGTCTCGGGGAAGGGGCGGGGCTGGGGGGGTGTTCGGTTTTGTGAGATTATAAAGTTGGCAATCCTACCTGAGTCAATTCTATGCACATTTCTATTTGCATGTATATAATCCCAATTGATTTTTTAGAGTTAGTGGAGAGAATGAGGGACTTGTTTGATATTACCTTGCCTGACTGCCAGGACTTAAATCACAGGAGGCTGTTAAGGGAGAAACCCACAGGAAATGCAATAATGACAAAGATAAGGCTCCTTGAGGAAACAGTGTCTGGACCATCAATGGGAAGAAACTACTTATCTGGCTCCATCCAGGCTAGAATGGTGTACTCTTCCCAAGGCTGGGCCTGGGACCAAGGGGAAATTACAGCCTCAAAGACCCTAGAAAATGGAGGGGGTTTGGGTGAGGTAGGCGAGGCTATCCATGGTGTGTCAGTGAAAACTCACAGACTGACTGAGACACAGACAGGTGTGTGTGCTGTGAGCAGGACAGGTGGCCTCTTCCAACTCAGAGATGGAAATAAGTTGGCCTTCCCTGAGCAATGGATAAAGAGGTTAAACTTAGGTAAGGAAATATACATCTAGCCCTTTCATTATGTTAACCTATTTTTCTGAAGGCATTGTGCCTTTGTGTGAATGAATAGTGAATGCTTTGTTTTGACTATGCTGTTTTCTTGCCGCTGCAAACATACGGTCACAGGTTCATGAAAGAAAACTGTTACAGGTGCCAAGACCGAGTATGTGTCATCAGCAAGGTTAGGTATGAGGGGGCTGCAATTCAGAGCTCCAAGTCTCAGTGATTGGTTTCACCCAGAGTGAGATGCAAGAAAGCCAGGCTTGTCACCTAAGGGGGACACTCAAGATGGACCAAAGGGGTCTCGGAGGCAGTTTGCTCAGTAGCCATGACAACTGGGGAAAAAATTGTGAAGAATCTTAAATTTCAGTCTTTCATTCAGCAAGTTTTGGAAAAAGATTATTTTTCATTTATTAAAATTGTTTTCATAAACTATTTTATGAAAAAAATCTTCCAGAATTGTTCTTTTGCTCTTTGCCCCCCATCACTTTTTCTCTGTTTTTTTTCTTTTTCGTCGCTGAAAAATTGGGGGCAGGTAGTAGGAAATTGTGGGGCAGGGAGAGGAAAAAAGATAAAGAATCTCTGTTTTATTGATTTTCAAAATTTGTCAATAAAATGGGAAATCTTGAATAAACAATTTATTTTCAAAAATTTCCACTTCTGAAAAAAAGATGAAAATGTTCCATTTGAAAAATTTCAGCCACTTCTGTTTCTTTCACAATGTTTACAAGAAGGAAGATAACAATTAGAGCTGAGTGAATAATGTATTTTTCACTTTGCTGTCAAATTGTTTTTGGGTCAAACTCCAAAATGAAATTTTGACATTTTGATTTGCCAAAAATTTTATTTGGCCTGAATCTAAATATTTTCTTTCAAGTTCAAGCATTTTTTAAAAAGTGTATTAGTTTTTCAAAATAAAATTAAAGGAAATTTATAACATGTCTTTTAATTGAAAAATCGAAATGTTTTAGTTCAGAAATGAAACATTCTGATTTTTTTTCTGAATTTTTTTCCTCCAAAGTGAAACAATTTGGTGATATTGACACAAACGTGCGACATGTTTCAATGTCACCAAATCTGCATCCCCCCTCCCAAAAAAGGTCTCAATTGAAAACATTTGCACAGCTCTAATAACAATAACAGTAATTCAGATATACATTCACTAAGCTTATCGATGTATCCTGCCTCCCCTGAGGATATGTCTACCCTTTGAGCTGGGGACATGACTCCAAGCTCAAGGAGACATCCCTGCCTTAACTCTGAATGAGCTAGCCTGCTTAAAAATAGAGTGTAGCTCTGATGGCATGAATGGCAGGACGGGCTAGCCACCCACCATAATGTATTGCCATTGGGTACATTTGTGGGGTGGCTAGTCCCTTCCCTTGCTCGTGTTGCTATGGGTACATTCTATTTTTGGTCTGCTAGCTTGATCAGAGTTGGCACGGATATGTCTCCTCAAGCTGGAAATTACACCCCATCTCGAAGTTGTTTTCAGACTGTAAGGTGTTTGGAATTGAGACTGTTTGCATTTTGTGTCTTAAATGGTCTTGAGGACACTGTCAGTACTCAATAAATAAATACATTAAATAATAATGCCTTTTGGGAAAAGGAAGTGCTTGAAGGACCTGAAGGCTGAACAATGGTGGACTAGTCAAATGAGGTTCAAGCCAGAGTGTTTGCATAGCAAAAAGCCCAAGAAATGAGAATGGGAGAAAGGCATCACTGAGATGGTTATTTGCATGACTTTAGTGCAGAGAAGGGGGGAAAATAAGAGAGAAAATGCAAAAGTAATTAACAGCCTCTTCCCAGACATGTCTTTGAATACATTGCCAACAAACTGGAAAGAATTGCTTTAGTGTAATCTGTATTTCAAAGAAGCATTTGATAGTGTGACATGACAGATTGACTTTTAAGATCAAAAACATAGCTTAATGGAAGAACTATTGAAATGGATTACAAATTGGCTTAGGGCCAGGAACCAGAAGGTGTCAGTGAAAGAGAGGAATTCAGGGTGAGGATGGGTAACAAGTGGGGTCAGTATTATAATACCACTTTTTGATTAATGTTGAATGTGGATGATCTTGACGAAGGTGAAATTTCAAAAGAGGCTTACAAAGTGCTAATCACACAAAGCTAGAATGTGGCAGCCAAATATAACTAAACAGAACAAAAAGCCCAGAAGGATGTCTTTAAGTTTAGCATAAGGGTGAATAAGTGGTTCATACAGTTCAATATATGGCATGGAATATAGTGACAACAGTTCAAAGCACTGCAGTTAAAAGGTGATGTAGAGGGAACCAAAATGTTTCAGAGATTTCAGGGTGTCAGCAATAAAGAAAGCTTACTTGGTTAAGAAAAAAGAGGGAGAGGTCAATCCTAATCTAAATAAGATATAAAACCTTGTCTAAAAACAGGTTAGCTAATAGGCAAAGTATATTTAAAACTTAACTAGTAGAGAATGGGTGTAACCCATAGTAACCCAAGAGGCTCCTTGTCTCCCTCTAGTGGCCATCCAACACACAGCTGCTTAAGTGAGTCAGTTTATGATGAGTCCCCTTATCTCAAGCAGTAGTTAATCAGGATTTAGCGTCAGCAATCCTAGGTTCAATCCCAAAAAATGCTCCAGCTGGAGGCATTGGTATACAAACATGAGTATTTTAAAATTTTGTTTTATAAACTGTGCTTTAGACAGTCACTAGTTAAACAATTTATGTTTAAGCCATGTTAGCAAGTACCATTTTTAAACTATGCTAACATGTTTTTATACTCTGAATAGCTGGAGACTGGAGAAAACTGAAGTCAAGACATTCTGCCTGATCAGAGGGAGTGAAATTCAGGACTGGGGTCCTTATTCCTGTTCAAGTCCCTTTGAATCTTGGGTAATTAGAAAATATTCAGAGGTTTTGTTAATGCATCAGTGAAATCTGGTAGAGAGCAATTCTGCCTGGGTAGAAAGGTGGACTGGTTGATCTAATACAGTAGGCCATTTCAATCTCTAATTTCTGAGATTCAGATAAGATCCCAAAAATTCAGATGCTTATCCAAAGTCTCTGAACCTCTTGGGGCTGCCAAAGAGAGTTGGAATGTTATAAGAACAGGTTTTTTCATGAGACTTCTAGTATTTCCTATGAGAGATGGGCCTAGGGTGACCAGGCAGCAAATGTGAAAAATCGGGACTGGGGTGGAGGGTAATAGGAGCCTATATAAGAAAAAGACTCAAAAATCGGGACGGTCCCTATAAAATCGGGACATCTGGTCACTTTAGATGGGCCTGGATCCGAATACCCAGATGGGCCTGGATCCAAACACTCACTGAAACTGGAGGATGTTCAGATCTGTATATGAACTTTGCAGCTTGCCCATTTCTTCTTGCTTCTGGTCATTAAGCAAGAAATACTACTAGACCAGACTTTCTATGGGTATTTTAATGTTTCTGGTTAATAGCTGGAAACGCAGACAGGCAAGAAACTTTGTGGGAGGCAAAAATTAACTTTTTTGGACCTCAAAAAAGATTTGATTCTGCTTTCGTTTTTTCCAAGCCAGTTTGTCCGTCTTTAATGTTAATGCAAATAGTGTAATGCAGTTGACTTGTAAATGCAGGACTTCTATGAAAAAGTGTGTCTATAGAGACTGAGTTCCAAAATCAATATAGTAAACTCCTGATACTACATTCCAAGCTTTATTGCTGCTTTGACACATCTTCAGGTAAGACAAAGAGTCTATTACTTCAGACTTTGTAAATCACATTAAACACAACAATTTACATATTGTTGCAAATGTATAAAATCCATATCCCCCCATCATGTTGTTTAATAAACATCTTGTAGGGTATGTTTACCAGGAAATCCAATGTTTTATACTACATATGTAAGATATCTGGTTTTGTTTGATTTAACACAGAATCTGTGACTCTTGCATGTGTTGGCACACATACTAAATGGCTAGGCAAAGTCCTGCCAATAGTACAGCTTTCTGTGATTATTTATGACTAAAACTTTACAGTCTATTCAAACATGCACACTTGGTCATAATATTCATAAAAGTTGCTTTCCAATTTGTATAAATGTTTTTGTTAATATGTAATGGTAGAAAAGCCATGGCATTTAAGGGTATGAAACTACCATCCAAGTCTAATCTGGCTCCCCAACCTTATTTGATAATTTATTGGCAATGGCCAGCACTCCAGTTATAGGCCCGAATCTGCAAACCCTTACGCACATAACTTCTACATAACTACTCGTGTGAGCAAGGGTTTGCAGGACTGAACCATAAGTGTGTCTGAGCTGCTAAACTTGTTAATTCTTTTTCCAACCATTACCTCAATATGAGTTGTAATGCTTTGCTTTCAGGTTACAAAGCATTGGAAAATAGGACATTTTGCACCAATGTTATACACAACATAACAACATTTTGTAAATCTGTGAATCACATAATTTAAAATTTATTTAAACCTAAAATTACAATTTTCCAAGATGCATTAATCCATCTTTTTTTAATGCAGTGTGATTTTGATATATATTTTGCTCTAATCAGAATTGGCTGTGGGTGTATGTCATTAAAGGACATCTGCTCAGTGGAAGGGTTGGAACTGATGGCTACCAATGTGTTTGAAAGGATAATTGTGTTAGTTCACTCTACGTCCAGGCAGTAGAAATGCTGCGCAGTGCACTGCTGTCAGAACGAAGTGAAGGTTCTGACAGCAGCAGCACCTGCTCACAGTCGCTTCTAGGAGCCATTCCCATAATAACATTACTGCACGCAGTGTAAACTTTATTTAGAGAGCCAGAAGAACTGGAGTTGAATATGAATTCCAGGTTGGTTACAGAATAATTTGTAACAGTTTCTGGGGAGATAGTTTGAAGAAGGTATGACATCAGAGCGTTTCAAAGTTTAGTTCCAAGTAAAGGAAACATAGAGGAATACCTGGTAATGACAGTGACTTTTAAAAACATTTAATACTATAGAAAAACTGCTACGTTATTGGAGGTGAAATGGATAATGAAATTGATTATATTTTTGTACTTGAAATCTGTTTTATATTATATAACCAAGAAGACACTTAAGGCATAGAAGAAGAAATCATTAGAGGTGAACCGAAGTGTTCACCATAGCTACAAACTCAGGTAAACAAACTTCTCAAAACTTATGAGCTGAGCTGTTTTCTTGATGTTCATTCTGTGCAGTTAGGTTTCTCCTAAGGCTCAGGTGCATCTTATTTCCTGGCAATGAAGAGTGAATAAAAAAAAGCTCAAATATTGTGCCATAGAACCGAGAAGAAAGGAAAACAGATCATTTGGAGAGCCCCAGAATAGCCGAAAATCCCAAAATTGGCCTCGTTGGAAATTTTCTGTTGGATGGCAAATTGGGTTTTCCGCTAATTTTTCACAAAAAAATCTGCTTTCCACTGAAAATGTAATTTTTTTTCATGGAAAACTTTTCAACCACAAGAACTTTTGGGTTTTGGCCAAAAATAATTCTCTGTATGTGTTTTGTAGGGGGATTGGCATTTTGTTCTGCCCAACTCTCTCCAGAATAGATTCCTGTGTTGCTTACAGAGTGAGACTGTCCTCAATGTGAGCATTGTTTTGGTCGGTGGTCCTCTGATGGGCTCCATTGAAATCAATGGCAGAAAACCCAGTGACTTAAATGGGGCCAGAATTTCACCCCAAGTCAGCATAAGAGGGAAGGATGTACTTGTGTAGTTGAAATGGAGATTGGAAGTCAAGACTCCTGGGTTCTATTCCCAGCTCTATCCTTGTGTTTTGTGTGTATATATGTGATGTCATATAACCACTGTATATTTCAGTTTGCCTTTTTGTATTTGGGAATAACAATTAACTTACCCATTGATTCAGTCCACAACAGAACAAGGGAGTTCTGGGAGCTGTAGCTCCCAGGATGCATGGACGCAGTATGCTTGATAACAGGGCATGCTGGGAAGGAGTATCAAGGGGTATAAGTAATTCTTCTCTTAGAACAGGGGAAGGAAAAAGACCTGCTACGAGTCTCTACAGGCACAGATTAGGAGCGGGGATTGTGCTCTGAGTGTCTCCAGTCTTGGAGAGTCTTTGAAGGGTTTTTGAAGAAGCTGGTGAAAGGGACCAGGAAGAGGCCTAAAATATTGCAAACGGTAAGGAAAATGGACCCAGAGGAGGGGTTTTTGCATTGACTAGAGAGCAAGAGAGATCGCAAGCTAGCTTCCAGGGAAGAGAATTGAAGGACTGTGGCAGAGCAGAGGAAGATTTGCTGGACCAGAAGGGATCTAAGACGAGGTGGTGGTAGAGTGAGGGTGTAACCTGCCCTTTAACTCTGAGGGATCACCAGGGACCATTCCAGAGAAGGGAGAAATTTGACAGACTCTTAAAGAGAGGTCTGTGACCCAATGAGAAGTCTGGGAGAAAGTTTTGTCATTTGTTTACCCTAGAGGGGGTGGAGTTTTGACTTAGCTGGAGGGCTGAACTACACAGCCAGTGAGAGGCAGCAGCCACATTACATTGTATTTAGCATTACAGTGAACTTGGGGAATATCTTTTTAATGTGTTCAATGCTTTGTGCAAACATGCCAGTACTAGCAACATTACTTTCTACTTCTGAGGCAATTCAAGTTAAACTTCCTGCATATCTCACTTTGATCTAGACTTGGCAAATACAGGGGTCTATTCCAATCAGGATCAACATTGTTTTTTTTTCTTAGCTTTTGAAATGCTCTAAGTGCATTTCTACTGACATGTTGGCATCTGTGGTGGTACTTGTAAACTGTTCCGATTGCCATACCAATCATTTCAGAAGGTATACTAGAAGGAGTTGAAGTGAGAGAGAACGCAACAGTTGCAGTTACCTTGCCTTTTGCAAGAAAATTTTGTAATTACAGCTTATTTTTTTTTTTTTTTTTTTTTAATGGATGAGATGGCTCTGAGCACTGAAACTGGTTTGGCTGACTTCACTAACGAGTAAAATAGGGTTGAGGAACTTCAGCCCATTATTTTGCTGGTTTGTGCTTACAAATAAAAGAGCAATTGTACTTTTCTGACCTTCATTTACAGCATCACTAAGTGGGTTTTTTGCAGTTTTACATTTATCTATAAATATTTTAGGAATAGCGCTCTTAATTTATATTAGATCCCCATCCTGTTGTGTCTGTCTTTTGGTACCCAGCACAAAGGCACACTTGCTAATGATGATGCTTTTCCCTCATGAATATATTTAAAAGTTTGTAGCAAGCAGAATAGTATTTACTGTATTAACAGTTTCAGGGCATTTAGTAGAAACAAATGGTCTTTGTTCCAATCCGATGATCGATGAAATGCCTTGCAAAGGTTTGTGTGGGTGTCATTTATCCTTTAAAACCTGATCCTGTGTGGTGCTGAGCATACCTCAACTCCCATTGAAGTCAGTGGGAGCTGAGAGTGCTTGGCACCTTGTACTATATAGCTCTGCCCCCCACCCATACTTTTTAAGACCTGGATTGTGAAATCACATTAGTATGTGCATAAGTGCAGCTGATGTTTAAGTTGGGGCTGTACCTGTTTCACAAACATTGGAAACTTCCAAACTTTTGCAATCTTTGTTATCTTTGTAAGCCAGCAGGAAAGGCTGGTATTTCACTACCCACACACCACTGGAATTGGGTAGTTGATAGTGTATCATTAGCCTGAACTGGCTTTGGAGGAATTAGCCCCCACATGCCAGCCTTTGGTTATTTGACGCACCTGAAGGTGCTGATTTCATTATCTCTTCTGTTGTGAGATGAATGGCCACATTTTGGTGGTATTAATGTTATGTCATGTTACCAATATCTATTTAAAATGTTTAATAGCATTAATCACAATTTGTACATGTACATATCTGAGCACATTTTGCACTTCTAATTATCTGTACTGTGCTGCATATCCTGGGTTCACTATGGGACTACCTTGCCCTTCCTATAGTGCTAAATGGAAGAAGGGTCGCAGCTAGATCTCAGTGAGATGGGAGGGGGTCTGTGTATGGAAAAGGTAATGGGAGGGCAGCTGGTAAGGAAAAGGCTGAAAACCATCAAGACTGAAGTAATACATGGGTCACAGAATGAACAGGGTTAAGACCAAAAAGCAAGTACCTACCTGAAATTAATTAGCATTCATACACTATTTGCATTTTTCTTCTGAGAAAAACGTGCCTTCTCCATTCCTTCCAATAAAAATAAAATTTGTCATAACTAAATGAGATTCTTGGAAGAAAGACATAAACCAGATGAACATATAGTAAAGCCAGTGAGTCCATCCTCTATATCAATTATAGGTGAAGGGTAAAATCCTGATCCTATTGGAGTTTTGCCATTGATTCAGTGGGGGCAGGATTTCATGTAAAGTTTTTAAGGGGTTTTGAAAATGCAGGTTTTACCCCATTCATATAAAATGAAGTGCATGTGTCTAGATATTCTTTTTACTAGAGAGGGGCAAACATTAAAGCAAATATATCCAAGTTGTTTCAAACCACATTAATTTTTTTAAGTCACACCAAAGCTAACAGCAGAGGGTTGGGAATTGGAATCCTTTTCTATTTCAAGTTTAAATCAAATTCAGACTAACGGCAGTTTAGATTAACCCATAAAAGTTACCGAAGACACAAACTGATTTTAAAAAAACAACCCTGTAAAATGGTCTATGTGTCACAAATCCAAAAAGGCATGCTTCCCCATGCCACCATCTGTCACTGCTCCTTTCAGCACATTCAAATTTATGAGGTGCCAACAAATGGGCTACTCTGTTGCACCATGGAGTGCTCTCTGCACGAGAGGGTTCTCTTACACTCTTGTTTTCTGTATCGATCTTGCTGGGTTAGGTGAAGAATGCAGATTTTAAGGGTAGACAGAGGTAACCATGCATCCTAGCTGCTAAGTTGCTTTACATTAAGAGTTCCCAATTCTTATACTGATAAATGCAACCCAGTTGTGCACATGTATCTGTCACCCTGCCTCTCAGATTGCAACCTCAAATGTTCTTAAAATAGCTCAGACATGACTGGCAAGACTGTAGTAAATAGCATATACTGTGGCACCATATGCTAGGATTAGGTGACTCTGATGTGGGGGGGGGAGAGTGTTTTTAAAATATTTTTAAAACCTATAAACTTTTTCTTTTTTTAACTTTTGGGTCCTTCAGAACTCTTAAATTATTTTTTTCTTGGCTTTCAAGAGAAACTAATTTAAGATATAAATTTCTAGCTAAATAGGCTTCTGTGTTATGCAATGATAGTTCTTGTCAAGATTTTAGAAATGTTCAGTGAATTAAAAAAAAAATCTGAGCTTGGGTTTGTCTGAGTCAAATTAAAATACATCTTAAATTTTTAAAACCATGCTCTAACTGTAAAACCCACCATTTAGGAGTGGATTCTTTAGTTGGTGAAATGAGTTCTCACCTGATAATAACTTCAATATAATCTCATTTATATACACACCCTACAGATACATGCCCTCCGTGTGTGTGTCACATGCTTTTTATATATAATATGCACAATGATAGCAAGTACAAAAGTAATTTCCCCCACATTCACTCAAAATTTAAAAAAAATAAATCTGTCCCTTTTTTGTATTCATTTTCCATGAACATTAATGCATTCAAATTGTATTGGCATGAATGTTCACAAAAAGTGAATTAGTATTTGTGAGTATTCATGGATATTGTATTTGAAATGTGTACATCGGTGAAATTCACCTCTGTGCATGGTCCTTGCACAAGGGTGAATTTTGCGAGTGTTTGTACCTCAGGTGCTTGCTTGCTCGCTCACTCAGTCAGGAAATAGTAACATATGAATTACCCGTCAAATCACAGCTTGAATAGCAAATAATGAATATGACATTTTCACTGAATGATTTACAGTCAATCCAGAAAATTCACAAAAATATTTTGCTGAACTCTTTCCAATAATCAATAAATTTGAGGACATTGCAGAAGATACATGAGAAAATCACAAACAGAAAGAGGCTAAAATTAATTGGATAAATTATTACTTATCTTTTTACTTGCCATCTGTGTACATATAGCGTGTGTGTGGAAATGCACATGCAAGCTGGCAAGGTAGATATCTGCATCTGTCTAGTGGGGGTATAAATATGATCTAAAAACTATTAAAAATTCGAACTTTTTCGCAGACGTTTCATCATTTTGCAATTTGTAAAATTTGTAGTCAGCTCTAACATAACATATGAATACTGATATATTCAGGCCACTTGATTTTTTTCCCCTCTCTCCAATGATTGGTTAAGTATCAACCATTTGCAAAAAATATTTGTACCATTTTCTTTACCCAGAGAGTAAAAGACCCACATATATAGGGAAACGGGCTATTTTGGATGTGATCGTGTCTTCCAAAGGCCAATAGGAGTGGAAGGGGTAAACATTTTAAGATGGAGCTTTATAAGTTTATGAAAAGGACTATATGATGGAGTTGCCTTGAGGTCTCTTCAAGTCTTATGTTTAATAGCAGCTCACAATCTAAATAGTCGTCACTAGCATCAGTACCAGGGCCGCTCAGAGGATTCCGGGGGCCTGGGGTCTTTGGCGGCAGGTCCCGGGGCAGAAGGACCCCCAGCTGCGGGTCTTCGGGGCACTTCGGCGGTGGGTCCCGGAGCGGAGGGACGCCCCGACACCGAATTGCCGCCGAAGACCCGGAGCGGAAGAAGCTCCGGGGGCCCGGGCCCCGCGAGAGTTTTCCGGGGCCCCCGGAGCGAGTGAAGGACCCTGCTCCAGGGGCCCCGAAAAACTCTCGTGGGGGCCCCTGTGGGGCCCGGGGCCTGGGGCAAATTGCCCCACTTGCCCCCCCTCTGGGCGGCCCTAATCAGTACCCCTGACTCATCTCACTACTAGTGCTCCAAGCCAAGGACAGATAGCAGCCATGCCAGCAAAAAGAAAAGACCGATTTCCTCCTCTGTAAAATACAGCGGGATCCTCATCTGAGTCTAAGGAGCACACAACACAGCTCAGCATGGTTGCCTTTGTCCTCTTAGAGTCCTGGGTTATTTGTGTGCCAGGCTAGTACCCTGGCATGAATTAGAGAAGACTGAAGTGCTGGCTATCAATGGCCCTCAGGGCCAATACAACACCTGGGGATTAGCTGAGTCTATGAATGCATTATTCACACCACCTTTCCTTGGGTGTGTCCCATACATGAGCTTCAGGAAGAGGCTTGGATGGAGCTGCTATGCTGGTTCTACACCACGGTCATCTGCAAGATCCCCCTAATTGTGACAGTCAGAGCAGCTATTGTGTAGCTCAGGATCTGGGCCATCATAGGCTTAGCACCTTCCATCTGAGGACCTCAAAGCACTTACTGACTTTAAAGAGCTAAGCTTCACAACAGTTCTGTCCAGAAGGTAAGAATTATTTTCCTTTTACTGTTGGATAAAATGAAGCACTGAGAGCTTATATGACTTGCCTAGGGTCGCACAGTGCATCATTAGTAGAGTGGGCTGTACACCCCCAAGATTACTAACTCCACGTTCCCTACTCTAAACGCTAGCAAACTTACAGTAACAATACCCATCCTGTATCCAAATATGTGAAGAGAAAAGGGCTTTGCCATTTACACACCAAAACAAACATCCCATGCTGCACTGCCCGCAGCCCTTCTAGCAGACAGAAACATTAAAATTGGAAACAGAATATGCACTATTGGTTGCTTTGCTTTATAGGCGCTGACTCCGTGGGTGCTCTGGTGCTGGAGTACCCACAGGGAAAAAATAGTGCTCAGCACCCACCAGCAGCCCTGTGGATCAGCTCCTCCCCTTCCCTCCCACTGCCTCCTGCCTGCCGCGATCAGCTGTTCAGCGGCATGCAGGAGGTGCTGGGGGCAGGGGTAGAGCCGGGGCAGGAAGAGGTGAAAGATGGGGGTGGGAAGAGGTGGGGTGGGCACTTCAGGGCTTTGGGCGAAGGGGTGGAGTGTGGGTGGGGTCTGGGCCGGAATCCAGCACCCCCAGGGAAATGCCAAAGTCTGCACCTCTGCTTTGCTTATTACACCTAGCTATCTAGATGCTGAATCTAATGTGCAGTTTTGGAATCCCCATCACAGTGGGTCGCTCACTATCAGTGAATCGGTAGCTTTGTTTGTTTTCTTGCTGAGTTCTGTGGTACTGTGTGTTGTGCTACTTTTCAAATGCAGCTATGATCAGTTTTGTTTTTCCACTCTTCTGCTCAGTTAATGCTAGTTTATGCTGTCTCAGGATATACTTTGTCCTGCAGCACAGAATCCTTCTCCCCTCCCATAGATACAAATAACTTTTTTTCTGGACTACATTTTAAATGTGAGCTAGATTTGTGAGCAGAACTAAATATTACTTTGCATTCTAAGTATTTGATATCACTCACATATGACATTATCAATCACAAGGCCTTGGGAGAGGAGTTGTGAGTGAAACACCGAGCCTGTTATGAGGATAATTATTATTATTAGTGCCTCTGGGCTATTCTCTCCTTATGTGCCCTTTTGGGATCCTCCTTAAAATCCATCTGCTGCTAGCTTGCTGGCAAAAAGAAAAATAAACATCTGCATGCCTCTTGTGTGTGTGCAGGCACAACAAAGTATTGTATGGCGTAAGGTGTGCTATTCCCTGTGGCAGCCCAGAATCTATTATTTTGTTCTGTTTCTTTCTGATGAAATTCATAGTCAAGCCCTTCAAGCTCCACTACAGAAGAAGTGAAGTCCACAGAATAATTAGGAAACATTTTTGCAGGTAATTTAAGTTGTTTGGATAATTTTTTTTGGTCATAAGATGGACTCAGGTGATCTCAGGACATCTTTGTAATGACCATCATGAGTACAGGTGGGTGTAGGTATAACTATTTCACTCTGGTCCAGCTCAATGCTGCCTGTGTATGATATATTGTCACACATAAGGATATTTGTAATATTTTTGGTTTTGGTCTAACAATCTAGTCCCTGGCAGGCAATTTATTAAGATGCCAACTTGTGATCATATAGTTGACTTAGAAAGAATCTGAATGAGTTTCTAAATATCCAACTGAAATCAATTGTGACTCTTTATTTTAGGCCTCGGGCAGCTTGAAATTGAGACAATAAATGAGAGTGCCTCATTCCAAAAGAATGAGAGTTGGCAGCTTTGCAGAAGGCTGGGAGGAGGGGGGAAGCAACCGAAGGCCCAAGTTTCCTCTCCAAGAAAGAACAGTTGACATTATATATGTATCAAATAGGCTTGTGTTTGCTTTTGTCATGTTTGCGCTTTTGTTTAAAAGGCTAAACTCCCTCCAAGATCCATTGACACTATGCATAGACAAAGAACTACTGTAGGCTTACTGTTACTGTTTTTCTGCCTACTTTTGTATGGTAAATCTTAGAAAAAGAGCGTAACTATAATATCTTTAAAAGACACAAGGCAGATATTTTAAGTGTTGCCATTATTATTTCTAAGAATTTCATTAACTAAAAAGTTCATACAAATTGATCTTTTAAGATCAATATTTTTGTTTAATTTTGTAACATGCCTAAAGTCTATCATTTCTCTAAAGTAACTCTTTCTTCACCAATACATTTAAATCACAGTAGACAGCTACAGTACTATCCTAGAAAATGACAAGATGAGTAGTTTTTACTTTTATCACTCTTTAGTATTTACAAATGTAGCTATGACTCCAATCTAGAAGCCTTTAATTCAATTATATTGAACAATATTTAAAACTCTGAACAGATGTATATGCCATGAGACTAGCACACGTTTCACCATCTACATAATCTTTCTTATTGCTGTTTGAAGTTCTGCTAGTACTGTAGGTGGAATTTGTTTGGTATGAACTGGAAATCTAAATAGCTGTACAAACACAATGACAGATGGCAAAATCCCAGTTGGAACGTGTGACCAGCAAACTGGCTGCTATTTGTTTTCACTCCAGGGTAGACAGCAGACATACTGTGTCTGTAGAACAGCTGTGACAGATATTGAATTCCAGAACTTTCTAGCACTGGGGAGCATTTCCAACAAGGGGGGAAGGGAGGCTACCTGTGTGATTGTTTTGTCCTCCACAAGGGGGGATTGAGAGTTTTCGTCAACTCCTTCCTAAAACTGAGGAAATAAAAGCCCAGGAAGTTGTGAATGAGTAGCAATATACAGTACTTACTCTCTCAACTAATTGTAGTGTGCTGTGTTAACTGACTATGAAATACATAGAATTCTGGTGGTGTTTCTTCATGTGAGAACAGTTTTTTAAATGCCCAAGAAAGTTTGGATCTTCAGAATGTTGAAGAACAATCTTTTTTTTCCTTCTTTTTAAGGCAATGAATTTTTGTTTTTTAAAGCCTCTTTTCTTTTACAAGATGACTGTTGGAAAAGGACATGCTGTCATGTGAAGCCAAGTCAGCAATGTTTTACCACAGCAAAGCTTTGGAATGGATTCTTTACTATTGGAACAACTTTATGTTCCTTGGAATTAAAAAAATCAAATCAAACATTAACACTAGACTAGAGTATTGTCAGGATTGAGAGAATGAAGCCAATGTAACACACATAAAATATTGCATATAATAAATCTGAGATTTTTGGATGCCTTTGGTTCCATGAACAGATAGTCTTGCTAGGTGATATGTGTTAAAGATCTAGTCTCCTTTTTTGTTCCCCTCCTTTTGTTTTAGGAAGAGACAGTTTTATTGGCATATTAAAAATAAGTGGTTTTTCTCATCCCCCTAAGGTCACTTAAAACTGATGATCAAATTTTGTGTAAAATATTCTAGGGCCCTGCCATATGCTCTGATGCTCCCTGGCCCTAAAGAGATAACAGCCTGGGTTTTTTTCAGACACCAGCTATTACCCTGGGACAACATCCATTCTGTCAGCATATGTCTCTCTCATTCCCTGGGGGGTATGTCTGTCAAAGAATTCCTGGAATGGGGTAGCCTGAATCCCTGAAACTTCCCTGAATCCTTGAAACTTAAGCCTCTGGGCTTAAGGGCCAGTATACCGTGTTACGGGTCCCATGGCAAAAATACAAACCATTTAATTTAGCTAGTGTTATAGGTTGACTTTAAGAAAAGAACAGTTTTTTCCTATTTAAAATAAAGGCTCAGGACTTTTTCAAATTCTTGGATTTAATACAAAGCTAAATTCTTAAGAAAGGACACTCAAAGGGGGACTAAAAGTATTAATTCTTTTAAATGAAATGTACTTTGGCCACACCTATGAAATATGAAGACATGTTAGCATGTGAAATCCAGTTATATATAAAATAAGGAATGTATATAATCTTTGGTTTCATTTACATTACTAAATGAGGTCTTTGGCACTTTCTCACTACATAGGAAAACTAGGTCACAAATATCAATGCAGGAAATGTTTATTCTGTTTCTCCAAACGTAAGCAATCACAAAACATGATTTAGATCAACTTCTCTCATTCTCTACCTTTATGAATTAAACAGCATTAGTACATATCCCATAGTTAAGTATATGAAACTTAAATTTAGCGTTCACTGAGACCCATCATAGAGGCTTCTGAGGTTGTTGTGCCTATATGGGAAGGAAGTTCACAGATTGGGAGTTCATGGAGTTGAAGAAAAGTAGACTTGTTTGGGGATCTTGAGTTAAGAACTAGAGGCTGACGTTTATTCAAGAGTCATGGTTAGGAGGGAGGATCTGAGGCCTATGGGAGGGTATTGGAGAGGCAAGCTAGGCCTGTGATAAGATCATGGAGGGGGTGAAATGTTATGGTGGGAGTTTGCTAGATGGCCCTGGAACATGTTAATATATTGCTACACTAACACAGCTGATTGTATTACAATCTCTGTTCGTTAGAACTTCCAGGAATAATAAAAAAACCCTGCTAGCTCTAAGATGCTATTGATCTGTTCAAATAACAGATGCTAGGGAGGCTACTACCATCTACACCCCTTCCTTCACTTCTGCCTTGCCTAGTGAATCTATGCTACCCTTTTACAAACTGTTTGTATGTTTGAAAATTATATTTTTGCTATTATGATGAGCCTGCTGAAGTCTGGAAGCCAGTTTGCTAATAAACTATCTAGGTACTGCATACTTTATACACCACTACTTCTGATAACCTGTACTTTGCTCAGTTTCTCCAGACAGATGTTGAAGTAGCAGAGATGCTGGTGGGAAACATGGTACAGTCTGTGAAGCAGATAAGCTTGCCTATAAAAATTGACTCCTAAAACTGTTATTTATTTTAATTTTTTTTTAAAGGAGAAAAATGCTTTTTACCCTGACAAGTAGCTATGCCGCTCTAACCCCATAGTGTAGATGGAGACTATTGGAATGGAAGGAATTTCCCATCATTGTAGGAAGCCCACCTCCCCGGGTGATGGTTGATGCTTAGCTGCATTTATACTGGGGATTAAATCAGAATACCTATGGCATTCAGGGTGTAGGTTTTTCACACCCATGAGCAGCATAGCTATGCTGACCTAAATTTTAAGTGCAGACTAGGCCTTGGAAAGTGAAACTTTTCTTTCACTGGAAACACAAATATACAGTCAGTCAACAATGATAGCAGTTTTCCACAAAGGACATCCAAGAAAGTAATTACTCATGAATCTCCTGAGGAAGTTTGATGCAGAGTTCAATCTATTCACATATGTCCTTCAGAGACCATAGTCCATAGTGTAAGAGTGTAGTTCTTCCTGCTTTCCCTAGGAACTCACCTGGGGAGATCAAAATATTGACAGTGCCCAGAAGGGCCCACAGCTCCCTGCTTGGGTGGGAGGTGAAATAAAGTTTACCACAAGAGAGAAACTTATGGTAATCATCCTTACCTATCATAGTACTTTTTTTTTCTCTTTAAGCCATGAATTTCAAAGCACTTTATAAAGGTGATTGAGCATCATTATCCCCATTTTACAGATGGGAGAAAATGAGGCAAAGAGAGGTGAAATGAATTGTCCAAGAGCATTGGAAGAGCCAGGAATAGAACCAAGGTATCCTGCTTTCCCAGTCCCATGCCCTACGTGGGAGGAAAGCTGCCTCTAATTGAACCACAAAGAAAACAAATAATGAGATATGCCATCCTATAAAGGTGGGGCATGTATTCAGATGGAGAAATGCATCAGAGTAGGGTATTTTCAATTGGCTAGAAATGAGCAATTCTTCTAACTCTGCTTAACTTGCAAAATTCAGTTCAACAGAAGCATGTTTTGGTAATGACAGACTGCACAACTGCCATGCATATAAGAATTGGAAGAGGGTGTGGAATGCAATATGCATTATGCAATAAGTTCTAAAATGCAGAGAACAATCTCCTATTCTTATGAGCCCACAAGGGGAACTCTAAACCAGGGGTGGGGAAACTTTTTGGGCTGAGGGCCACATCTGGGTGGGGAAATTGCATGCAGAGCCATGAATATAGGGCTGGGGCAGGGGGTTGGGGTGCAGGAGGGAGTGTGGGATGTGGGAGAGGGTGTGGTGTGCAGGAAGGGGCTCAGGGCAGGGGTTTGGGGTGCAGGAGGGGTGCGTCGGGGGCTCAGAGCAGGGGGTTGGGGTGCAGGAGGGGGTGTGTAGTGCAGCGGGGATCGGGGCACAGGAGAGCTGCGGGGTGTACAAAGGGGCTTAAGGCAGGGGGTTGGGGTGCGGCAGGGGGTTGGGTGCAGGGTGTAGGAAGGGTTTGGGGTGTGGGCTCCGGCCCAGCGCCACTTACCTGGAGCGGCTCTGGGGTGGCAGTGGCCAAGCTCCCTGCCTGCCCTGGCCCCATGCTGCGCCGCTTCCGGAAATAGCTGGCACCATGTCCCTGCAAGCCCCTGGGGGAGGGGGGGCAGAGGGCTCCACATGCTGCCCTCCCCTGCGGGTATCTCCCCCGAAGCTCCCATTGGCCGCAGTTCCCCGTTCCCGGCCAATGGGAGCTGCAGGGGGCGGTGCCTGGAGGCGAGGGCAGCGCACAGAGCCCTTTGCCCCAGGGGCTGCAGGGACATGGTGCCGGCCACTTCCAGCAGCAGCGCGGGGCCCATGGTGCCATGGGGGTAGCAATCCCATGGGCCAGATCCAAAGCTTGACGGGCCGGATCCGGCCTGTGGGCCGTAGTTTGCCCACTCCGCTCTAAACTGTCAAACCAACTTGCTTAGAAGACCAAGTAAGCCAAATTGATTTTGCATTTAGGAACATTCAAAAAAATCACAAGGATCTAGGGTGACCAGACAGCAAGTGTGAAAAATCGGGACAGTGGGTGTGGGGTAATAGGAGCCTATATGAGAAAAAGACCCAAAAATCGGGACTGTCCCTATAAAATCGGGACATCTGGTCACCCTACAAGGATCCTAGGCAAACTCAAAATAAGTGTGAGCCTGGAGAAGTCAAGGGATTTCTTGTGTCTTTTCTGCAGATGCAGAGAGATGCAGCAACATTAGGAACCCATTTCATAAACCTATGAAGGACTTTTTCAGTTGTGCCTGATAGACTTACATCTGCACCTAGTTTGTTCCTGAAGACAGGGCCGGCTCCAGGGTTTTGGCCTCCCCAAGCAGCCAAAAAAAAAAAAAAAAAATCCGCGATCGCGATCTGCGGCGGCAATTCGGCGGAAGGTCCTTCGCTCCGAGTGGGAGTGAGGGATCGTCCGCCGAATTGCCGCCGAATAGCTGGACCTGCCGCCCCTCTCTGGAGTGGCTGCCCCAAGCACCTGCTTGCCAAGCTGGTGCCTGGAGCCGGCCCTGCCTGAGGATAATGCCACTGATTTTGAAAAACCACTTTGAGGTTCAGTGTCATTGGGATAATAATTTAGTGTACGGGAAGACACCTGTACAGCATGAGATATAGATATAGGCTTGAAACTTTACTTTTCTAAGTGCCACTTGAGGCATATACAATTTTATTTTTGTGGGGGGATTGCGATACTGGAAAGGGGCATATGGCCAAATTCCAGAGGGAGTGGCTCTTTAAGAAAACCCCAGCATTCTCCAGGAATGACATACTCACTCAGAGCATCTGTTAGCCATTCAAGGAAGCTGGGGGACAGGAATAGTCAAGCCCTCTTTCCCATCCTCCGCAGATTCAGGATTTTAAAAGGTCACCAGCAGCCTCATTGTCCACCTCTCCACTGTGCAGCCCCAAGGGGCAATGCCTTTACAATCTCAGGTACCCTGATGATATCTGAGGTTCTGGACTTCAAGTTGGGAAATTCTCTTGGTGAGAAAGAGAACATCTCTCTTCACTGCTTTTCTTTCTAGTGTTTGTCACACTCACTTATTGCACCTTTTCTTTAATTAGATAGTAAACACTATGGGGAGGGACCAGACCTTTGTCTTTGTACAGCACCTTGCATAATGAACCACCAATCCTGATGGGGGGAGGCTTTGGATATTACTACAATATAATTTATAACAATAGTTTATACAACTATTTTTAATTAATAATAAACAATAGTTTATACAGTATTGTCCCAGCTAATTAGGCATTGAAAGCAGCACATGAGACCACTTCCAGAATTATGACATCAAAAGCAGAAAGTCTTGGGGTTTGATTAAACTCTAGGAAGTAGCTCAAGGCTATATGTAAATTCAGGTTCAACATGTACATAGGTACAGAGCCTGAGTTTAACAGAAAACATGTAATATATGGTCTCTTGTTCCATGACAATACCTCCACAAAATCATTGTTTAGTAGAACAAGCTTGTGGAAACTTAATCAGATCAATAGCCATGCAGCTAAAGCAGTGCTGACAACTCATCCAATGGCTAGTAAATTGTTCTGCATAAATGTATTACATTTATTCACTTCCCAAATTGTGACAAACCACCTGCTTTTCTGTCTTGCTTTAGGAGCTGGTAAAGCACTCAACCAGTCATATGCTTTGAATGGCAGCCCACAGAAAGGGTAGACCAAATTTGGAGCTACTTTTGCAGTGGCATAGATTACCAAAAAAGAAGACTAATTAGGGGAAAACACATCTTTATTTGATCTTCTGCAGTAAGACTGGTTAAAGCTTTTCCATTCTAGATTCTTACAGCCGTCTGTAATAAATATAGCCAAAATGAAGACACAAGGTATCTTACAAGGAAAACTTTTTATCAGTATCACATGTACAATAGACTTTTTTGAGGGAAAGCTAAATGTTATAAATCCATAATTTTTTCTCTCTGTTGAATTAAGGGCTAAACTGCATTAATAATTAATTGTAAGTAATATAATGTGACATTTTACCATGCAGTGAGGAAAAGGCTATGGGGAAAATCCAGATCTGGAATAAATGGATGCATCTTCATGGGCTGGCTGGAGCCACTTACACCAGATTTGCATGTGGCCCTAAAGCTATTTTGACAAGGCAAACTGCCAGCTCTTTGCTCTATTCCAATATTCTTCCCAGGTGAAATTCATTTTTCTAACATCATACTTCCAGTAGACCACATTAACACTAAAATTAGGTAAACCAGAATCTTGGTTGCTGTTATAATTAGGTTAGAGAAAAATATCCATCGGGGGGAAAAATCTCTAAACGAATAAAGGAAATCACTACGTAGAATGGTGCGTACATTCATTTTATATAAACTATTTAATATTCGGGCATTTATACACACCTAGCATACGGGAAAGTTGATATTCTTACCCTAAAAAAATGTACAATTACAAATGATTTTGTGGTGAATCTGCTGTCTTTATCCAGGCTCAAGAACTGTTGATTTTAGTCGTCATCATCTTCTTTTGTATGGCTAAAACCAGTGATTTTAAATGTCCCAGGTTAGGTTGGTGATCCAGTGGATTGATTCAGGTGATGCAGAGTGGATGTTAAAGATACTACCGGGATATGATTGTTTGGGACATTGATTGATGAGGTGTTCCATAGTTTGAAGTCAAGATCTGCAGTCACACACAGGATTGTGTCTTGGTCCCCATTTATGGAGGAGGTAGGCGCATCTGTCATGTGATGTGTGAATGTGATTCAAAGTGGACCATATTTTTCATGGGAGTGAAAAGCCACTGCATTGTTTGGTTGGGTCCTTGATGCAGTGTTTTGTTCAGGATGGGGGTGCCCTTTCTCCTTGCTTGCCATTCATCTTCAGGGGAAAACTGCAAATCTTTGAGCTCTTGCATTACAAGCCAAAATGGTTTTCTGGATTTGACTTGGAATCTTGATTATTTGGGTGTTCATGTATTGGAAGATCCTTGTTCCTTTGGATAAGATCGAACTCCTGAATTCTCATATCATGACAAATTTGGGTGGATGGATATGCACTAGTGGGGAAGCTGTGGTTGTGGCATTAATTTTACTGTGCCCGTAATAATCTGCATGCCAGTGTTAAGTTGAGAATCGACAAGTGATGTATGGGAGCTATGCGTCCAGACAGGTGAGCAGTATTCTGTGGGCCAGTAAAGAGGTCCATAAGGCTTTTGCATCAGTTTCCCAGGTAGGTCTTGCCAATTTCTAGATGAGATTTGCACACATCTTGATTTTTATTTGGGGTCTTGCTTGAGAAAGGACTGCAGAATTGAGCCTTGGAAGAAGAAATCAGTTCTGAAAATGTAATTTGTTGTACTCCTTAGGCATGCTGTTTGCCAGACATGCAAACATTTTTAGACAGGTTTTGTTGTTGGGTTTTTTGCTTTTATTTTTTGCTTCTTCTGTTGCTGGTGGCAGATGCCAGTATCTCCCTCCTTACTGCTAATGAGTCCCGTTGCCCTTCTTTGGATTGAGTTTGGTCAAGTGGTGATCTTTGGTGTCTCTCCACTCATTGCTCCTTCAGCAGTTTTATACTCCCATTGTCAATTAGCCCCCTCCCTTAATTTAACAAAATAGTTACAGATATGAACAGTTTTCACAGGCAAGCATTGCTTCATTCTTACAGCCAATTAGAGCAGCAGGCAACCGTTTCAAAAGACAACCATTAGAAGGAGTTTGAGGGCATGTCTTCACTACCCGCCGATCCGGCGGGTAGCAATCGGTCTATCGGGGATCGACTTACCGCGTCTAGTGAAGACGCGGTAAAATCGATCCCTGATCGCTCTGCCGTCGACTCCGGAAATCCACCTCGGCAAGAGGCGGCAGCGGAGTCGGCGGCAGCGCGGCAGCAGTCGACTTTCCCGCGTCCTCACCGCCAGGTAAGCCGACCTAAAATACGCAACTTCAGCTACGGTATTCACGTAGCTGAAGTTGCGTATCTTAGGTCGGACCCCCGCTGTAGTGTAGACCCAGCCTCCGAGAGCTTGTCAAGCAGGTGCTTGGGGCGGCCGCTCCGGATAGGGGCGGCACGTCCAGGTATTCGGCGGCAATTCGGTGGACGGTCCCTCACTCCGCCTCAGAGCGAAGGACCTCCCACCGAATTGCCGCCGCAGATCGCGATCGCGGCTTTTTTTTTTATTTTGGCTGCTTGGGGCGGCCAAAACCCTGGAGCCGGCCCTGGGTAAAGGATCACTCTGAGAATAAAGAACTGATCCAAAGCCCACTAAAGTTAATTGGAATTTTTACATTGGCTTGAAAGTTCTTAGGCTTTGGATCAGGCCCTTAAGTGAAACAAATGTATAGTTCTATATTCCATCAAACATGGAATAAACCCAGAAAGTGGGACAATGGCTGCTTGAAACTTCTACAGCTCACTTCTAGATTTGTTTTGTTTTCAAAATGCTCTTTCATTTACCTAACCCCGTTAATACAAAAAGGAAATATAGAAATATTCAGCATTCAATGTTATAAAAATTGAAAATAAAGTAAAAAGTTAAAGAAAAGAAAAGAGAGAGAGACTGATAAACATAGAGAAAAGAGAACAACTGAGAACTTATGACCTTTCATATTACATGGATAAAAAAAAGTTTCATGGAATATTTAATGATTTTCACCTGGAAACAATGTTTTCTGTTTTTTTAATACATTCCCCTGTAGTGTTTGCAAAGTATTGCTGCATAGTCTGATGGCTGACATATGAAACTGACAAAAAGCAAAAGTAAAATCCTAGTCTGCTTTCATTATCTGAGTGAAATGCAGAAGGTAAACATCCCCAACAGAATGGGTGAAAAGTAAATTAGATTTTTATAGTTATTTCAGTTTTAATAATTTCAGGTGGTTTTAGCAGTATACAATAGGCAAAGAAATTTGTATTCTTTTTAAATATGGTTTTCAATCTCTTGACACTGAAATCTGTCTAAAAAGCTACATAGTTTACCAGACTTACATTATTCTTCTACTAAATATTTCTCCATCAGAGTGGTATTAACAAGATTGGTCACCCATTCAGTATATGT
>NW_020664413.1:23251312-23270517 GCF_002925995.2 Terrapene triunguis | reverse complement strand
GAGCATAAGCTTTCGTGGGTAAGAACCTCACTTCTTCAGATGCAAGTGAAGAATCTTGCATCTGAAGAAGTGAGGTTCTTACCCACGAAAGCTTATGCTCCCAATACTTCTGTTAGTCTTAAAGGTGCCACAGGACCCTCTGTTGCTTTTTACAGATTCAGACTAACACAGCTACCCCTCTGATCCTTAGAATTTAGAAGACTAAAATTCACATTTTTGAAGATGAGGCATTAGATGAGATTTCTAAAGACAAAGTTTAATTATCTGAGAATTTAGGACATGATTGCCATTAAACTATTAATATTTTTGTTAGGTAACCTTGCTTTCTGGTTTCTTTCAGACATCCAATAATACCAATTAGGATTTTGCTTTGTTTTGCTTATAAGCTTTGCATGTATCCATTGTTTGCCGAACTTTACACAATTTAATAATGAAAACCAGCTATTCAGCAAGATGATACGAGTAGGGCCCTATCAAATTCATGATCCACTTTGGTCAATTTCACAGTCTTCGGATTTTAAAAATAGTAAATTTCATGATTTCAGCTATTTAAATCTGATATTTCATGGTGTTGTAATTGTAGGGATCCTGACCCCTCAGTCAGCAGCCACCAGTCGCCGGCCACCCAGCTCTGAAGGCAGCAGTGCAGAAGTAAGAGTGGCATGGTATGGTATTGTCACCCTTACTTCTGCACTGCTGCTGGCAGGGCGCTGCCTTTAGAGCTGGGTACCCGGACAACAGCCGCTGCTCTCCTTCCGCCCAGCTCTGAAGGAAGTGCAGAAGTAAGGGTGGCAATCACTCACCCCCCTAAAATAACCTTGCAACCCCCCTGCAACTCCCTTTTGGGTCAGGACTTCCAATTTGAGAAACTCTGGTCTCCCCTGTGAAATCTGTATAGGCAAAAGCACACAAGACCAAATTTCATGGGGGGAGACCAGATTTTATGGTCTGTGATGCATTTTTCATGGCCGTGAATTTGGTAGGGCCCTAGATATGAGTGAGTAATGCTACCCCTTCTCCCACATTTAATCATCTCCTGCTATCCAGTTGTTAAGGAGACACTGCTTAGAGTATCACTCTAATGTGACTGGTTTATTATTAACAATATACATAAAATACAACTTACAACATAGTCGACATTCAGCTCCGTTTATCCCCTGCTTTTGCCAACCGCAAAACATATTCATAGTTACTGCATTTAACAGAATTATACTGACAATACTAACTGACCCTGCTTGGGCCAAAACTGAAGACTGAAACCAGGGCCTTCAATACTAATGGTCAAATCCTACACAAATTGTAGTCAGTGGCAACATTCCCTTTGAATTGAAAGGATGCAGGACCAAAGAAGCATGGTGCTCTACATTGAGCTTAGTGACTAAGTCCCCTAGCTGGCAGCTGTAGAAGACTCATTAACCTTTTATGTGGACAGTCACAAAAAGCAAACAAAGATCCACTCTGTGTTAATGAGAGTTAAATTTAGCTTGTGTGATCTTATGAGATCATAGCCAAAGTGGTATGGACCCACGTCCAGAATATTGACCATATACACCTCTGCCTCATCTCTACCGCTGTTAACATTTTCTTTCATATCTGCATCTCCTTTTGCTTTCACTACAGCGTGCCCCTTCTCGGTGAACTCCCCAACTTTTGGTTCTCCAGCATATGCAGCATGCTTTGCCACACTGTGTTCCAACAAAGGTCAACCAAACCCTCATCCCCTGATAACTCCATTTGTTCCCAAGAGATTAATTTATCAATTCCCTGCATTTGTTTACACTACTGTCTTCTCTCTACCACTCCCGTGTTGCCATTTTTGGCACCAGAGCCCTCTCTGTGGTTTTTGCCATCTGGAAAACCCTTCTTGTATGGTGTCTTTGCCTTATTGACTTTCCTTCTCACTGCAAATGTCAGCTAAAATCTTATCTTTTATCCCTTACCAGTACCTCCTAATTCTTTTCCCCTTTGCTTGTATTTGGCTCTAACTGAATTGTTTAGCTCTCTGAAATACTGTGGAATACCTTATTGTATGAAAGACGCTGTACAGATTAAAGTTGTTTTGTCTTTTAGAGTTTTGGGGTGAGCCTCTGACAATTTTTCTAAAAACAAATATAATTTAAATCAGCAAAAATGTTATTTACAATGGTCAGCTAGGAAATTTGCCCTCTGCAACAACAAAACTCATATGACTACTGACTTATATACATGTTCCAATTGCAATTTCCATCCTCCAGAAGACATTGTTACTCCTCATAAAACCGCTAGCTATGGAAATAATTGTACATGGCTATAAATAGACCAATCACTTGTAGATTTTTTGGTAAAATATATACGCCTGAAGAAAATGTTCTTATCAACTCTATGGGGCTGATCCTGTGGCAATGAGTTCTGTAGCCGCAAGATCAAGTCTTGTAACAGCTGTAACTATCTGGTTAGTTTTAAACTAGAAATTTATCTTTGATCTCTATTTTTCCTACTTTTCAATGAACATTTAAATGAAAGGTACATATGCATCAAACTCTGCTCTGTTACATTTATGCAACCCCACTGAAGAGACAGGTATAAAATAGAACAGAAATTGCTGCATGTAGAATTTATTGGCACCATTATTTCCTTAAGTATTTTGAGAATGAGTCTCACAGCAGCTTCTTACTGCCGTGGCATTAGTAATTATATAACTTAGATACATTATTTTAAGTTTAGTCTTTATAAAACAGATTAGTTAATGACTAATATTCTACAAAATGGCTTGTATAAACTACTGTTAAAAGAATTAACATTCTCATACCCAGAATATAGTTAAATAATATAGCTCAAACCAAAGAATAGAAACTTTAATGTGAAGGTTCATTGACCATACTTAATTCATGACAGTTTGCGTTCTTTTTCATAATGCTGTGATTAAAGTACAAAGGGCCAGAACATAACTGCTTTGATTTCTATGGACTCACACTAGGGATGAATATTGCTCCTAGTGTCTAGTTTATTCCTTAGATCAGTAGTTCTCAACCTGCGGCCTGCTTGCGGCCCAATCAGCACACAGCTGTGGCCCATGTGACATCCTCAGGACCATTCAGGTAGTATGTATATTGTGTGGATGCAACCCACATCACACAGAGAGCTGTATATGCGGCCCACAATGGTAAATAGGTTGAGAACCACTGCCTTAGATGTATACATATAAGAAATCAATACAAGTTCCATCTACGTAACTCAGCCCAAAGTGTCCAGCTAAACTCTGAGATTTTTGAGCTTTGTTAGTTTGTGATATAGCTTTTATATGGTTGAACTGAGGGTAATGTGGGAGGAGGAGAGGCTTATTACCATACTCACCCACATAAATTTACAGTTTAATTAAATGTCCTGTGTGAAACTGGAGTCAGTAGAGTTGTTGGTGTAAATGAGGACTGAATTTGACCCACTGTTTTTTCTGCATTCTGAGTATGGAGATAAAATAAATGCTGCAGAACATAAAGTTTTAGTTACTTGGGGCCAGTTTTGGCATCCTTACTCTCACTGAATAGTACCTTACTCCTTGACTACTTCCCCTTGCAATCAGTAGGGCTATTTGTGGACTAGGGTATTACTCAACATGAGTAAGGGAATACAAATATCTCCCTCAATAACTCTCTGATATCCCTAGGCCATCTTCTGCTCTCAGTTTCATGCACAGTATTCAATGGGAATTGCCTGTACTTATCTAAAGGCAAAATTGTCCCCATGTTGTCCCTTATATCCTTATTGTGGGGGGGGGGGGGGGGGAGGGGGGGGGGGAGGAGGAGATTCCATGTATGAAGATGTACATACATTAAAGTTTAAAGCTATTGCATGTTAGCTATGTCTAGCAACAATCTGAATTGTACAAGACTCATTATGGCCACTGCTCTGCTAATAGTCAATCAGAAACTCTAAAGTCTGTGTTTTGAAAATTAGCTATTCAACGGTTAAACTTTTAAGAGAAGTTCAGCCTAAGTTTCTTTATTCTCTCATTAGCTTCTTGGAGAATCCAATAGGGATTTTCTTTCAAATGCTGTTGCAATGGTAGTGATTGATTGCCTGTCAAATTTATGGATTGTACAGTGACAGTATGCAAGAGATTTCTCCCAAAGGATGGCATTTACTATTGTGAACTCAAAGTTTGTTGAACTGGTTTAAGAGGGAAGAAAAATTGGGATAACCGCTGAGTAACTTCAGAGAGAGAAATTCCTTCTGTGGAAATAGACTGAGCCTTCATCTTCTAGGTAGTGTACTCTTCCTTATTGAGGGCTATATTCTGCCACCCTTATTCGCGCTGAGTAGCAATTTATTCCAGGAGTAGTCACATTACTTGCCCCACTGAAATGAATGAGATATGGTGCTTCTCAATGTGAATCTACTCCATAGTCCACAGAAACTGATTTTTTGGATCCAAGTTGCCCTTCCTTGGTTTTACAGATAGTTTTGGTTTTGCATAGGCTGTTGCTTCTTGTTTTTTTGTTTTTTTTTTAATATTCAGTACAGGCGCTTAGTGACCTGGATAGACTTTTTCATATTTTGCATATTGTGGACTTCTGGAAGAAACATGCTCTTGAATCTAGGTACTGTACCAAGGAACAACATTTGGAGTGGACTGTTTGGACTTTCTGTGCTTTGTAGCAAATATTGCACTCTTTCAACCATGGAATGACCTTAACTGTATTTTACTGATATATAATTTTTTTTAAAAAAGGCTGGGAAAACTCAGTTTGGATGAGTTTGCACTCACTATAACACTATGGTCTTGAAAGTTAAACTTGAAGTCAAACATAATTGGGTTCACATTGTAATTAGGAGATGCTATGACACAAGGTGCAGAATTAAAAGCACTATGTGATAAAGAGGAACAGAAAGAAGCCACCCATTTATACCACTTTTTATAGGAAAAATATGTGGGTTTGGGCTGTGTTAAGTCACTCAGGAATTCCCAAAGAAAAGCTTCATGACCTCAAAGTTGTTTCAAGAGCATGACGGTTTAAAATCAGAGCTGGCTTTAGCAACTTGGATATTGCAAAATGATTTTTCACCTCTTCCCCCGCCCCCAAAGTCACACCCCTGTGCACATGCTGTTTTAGGCCCCAGTTCTGCAGTCAGGTCTACTGTGCCTAAGGACTCAAAGGTCTTTGCTAGCAGATCCAATTGCACAATAATAAATGCTACTATCATGATAATGATGGCATTTTCTCAAGAATAAGACAAACGAAACAAATCAAATGAAAGTTAAATCAGATATGATATGCTGTGAAGCTCATTAACTAACTTATTTGCTTTGTTTTTAGTTTAGTTTAATCAAAATGTTTCACAAACCTGCATGTCCTGTAATAACTCTCTTCATAAAATGTGTATTTATAAATGTAACACTAAGTTGCTAAAATTTCCCACAGGACACTGGGGCCTGATCCTGCTGCTATTGAAATCGATGAGACAACTCTGGGTTCAGCTAGAGCAGGATCAGGCCCTTGAAACTACTAAGACCATAGTCAGAAAATGATTTGCTAAATCCTGTGAACCTGAGCCCAGTTTTGATTAAGTCTGGGTCACATTATGGTTTTGTGTTGAAATCAGGCAAGATTTGCATTTTCACATGGTTTTGGCGTGGAAGCTAGTTTCTCAATTGACTTTCACGTCAACTGAATCTGGAGGAAATGTTTGTGCAAAACCCTGCAGAGTGAAACTTGGTAGCTTGCTACCCCATTCCCCTCTAGGATTTGCAGGATGTAGCTGGTTGGGCTGCTTCTTTGGCCTGGCATTCTGGGGCAAGGTGCAAACTCTCTCCCCACTTCGATATCTTAACTGATATTGAGGAGTTGAAAGGTTAGAAAATACATGTCCAGTCTAGCTCCTGTTGCACTGTCTGCCCGTTTACTCTGGTTGTGAAACACCCCAGAGTGCACTGTGCTGGGATTTTTCTTTTGAAGTCACAGCTGGTGTGTATCAGCTCCAAAGTGAAATAAATTGTTGCATCAAGGTAAAATAAATTGTTGTATCAGTATGACTAGATGAGCATTTCCTGGCCCTACTTAACAGACTATATGGGTGGTGGCGGCAGGCAGGTTGCCTGTCCCCCAGAAGATACCAAGCCAAATAATGGGAGTTGGCCAGTCAGCTGTTTAGAAACCAAGATGGTGAAGTAGTCCAGCCAGTTGCCCCTTGAGACCCCAGGGTCATGTAAATGTGGGAAGGGGTAACCATGTCTCCCCATCACATAAGGGAGAGCTTGGACTGGCTGGGGTTCAGGAAAGAAAGCTGGATCCTGAGCAGTGATGAAATGATACATTTCACAGGATTTGCTTGATGTTTTAGATTAGGGTGACCAGAGGGCAAGTGTGAAAAATCAGGATGGGGGTGAGGGGTAATACTTGCCTATATAAGAAAAAGCTCCCCAAATTGAGACTGTCCCTATAAAATCAGGACATCTGGTCACCCTATTTTAGATAACCCTAAACTCAAACTGAACCTAATGGGCTATGATCATATGTGATCTATCCTCACAGGAATGGTTTGCCAATAGCCTCCATGGTTGCAAGGCTGCAGTAATGACATATGAATCTATCCATTGGTATCACTGAATCAAGCTAATGTAAGAGAATGGTCCCACAGGAGCAATGTCTTCTCTTTTGAAAATAAACTTCTTGGCTTTGCCTCTGTTTTGCTTTGGCTAAATGTCGAGACATTTACCTAGCAGCAGGAGGCTATTATGTTCTGATAAGGCTCTTGTGTTGCATTATTGCTAAAGCAGTTTGTTTTTTGTTTGGACCTCTCTTTTTGCATGTTTAATGAAGCATTTAAAATCTTTGCAGAGTACATATTAAAATAAGACATTTTATTCTGCCAATATAATCCTCAGACGAAAAGATAAACCCATAGCTACTGGCCTCATGCAGCATACTCAGAAGCTGTGGAAATGTTGGCATGTCATCAGTCATTATGCACCTGGTTTACAGCTTGTGAGAAAAGCATTTCTTAAATTGCTGCCCATGAGGAGTAGAAACATAAAGGCACAGGGACCGAGAGAGGTTGCTTGCACATGTCCTACTCAGAGGTTGCAAGGGGCTGGGTCAGCTCCTTGTGCAAACTAAGGCAGCCTTGCATGCTGCCGGGGCGGCTCCAGACACCAGCGCAGCAAGCATGTCCTTGGGGCGGCAAGCCGCGGGGGGCGGCGTGCCGGTCACCGTGAGGGCAGCAGTCAGGCCGCCTTCGGTGGCGTGCCTGCGGGAGGTCCGCCGATCCCACAACTTCGGCGGCGGGTACGCCGAAGCCACGGGACTGGCAGATCACCCGCAGAAACCTGCGTGACCAGCCGAAGGCTGCCTGACTGCCATGCTTGGGGCGGCAAAAAACATAGAGCCGCCCCTGCATGCTGCCATAACTGTTGCTAGTGTCCTTACGAGCTTTGCGGCAGCAGAATATTGCCATTGCAAAAGATATAAACAGTTGGGCGCACAAGTGTAATCAAAATACGTTCAAGATGCCTTATCCTGTGAAATACAGGGAAGTCCTCTTGTGGCTTGTCTAGACAGAGAGTTAGTGAACGGCAAGCTGGGACGTACAACTGCAGCGCACTAATGTGTCATGCACTACTGGTCAAGAGGGCCTTGCTACTGCACACTAAATGTTCCCTAGTGCGCTTTGATCTGCTGCTATTTGAACTGGGAGTAGATCAGAGCAACTAGAGAACTTCAATCTAGAGCATGCTAGCAGACTCCATGCAGCTAGTTGTTATGCACCAGGCTGGTGTGCTATAGATTTACACCCCAGCTTGTTGTGCACTAACTGTCTACACAAGCCCTTAGTTAATTAAAATGATTAGGAAAGCTCTCTGGGTCAGTAATTACATGGGAGATGTTGGGGTGTGCTATGCTGCTGGTGTAATCCATGTGCCTACAAGGGAGATAACTCTTTAAGAGATCTATAGCGAAGGGGTGGGTAGGAATGAGTTGTGTCTGGGTCATTGTTGCTAAGCAGATGCACAATTAGCATTCCACAACCAGAAGTTTCTGGAGTTGGGTATGCTCAGTAGGTTCTGTTGCTAGACTTAGAGTCCAGGAGGGCAAGTAGTCAGGGCAGCTACTTTGCAAAAGGCCATGTGCCACTGTGTGGACTGGGAGAAGCTGAGCCCCAAGAGCAGAAAGCAGGCTGGTTTTCCCTAACTCTGAAGCATTTGCGAACCCTTGACTGTGTTAATGATAGACATGGGAAATTGGGAGGGAAAGCTCACTTCTTTTATTTTAATTGTATACTTGGAAGATTGTTTTTAGCCAAACGGTTTTAGTTAAATTGTCTCAACTAATATGGTTCACCAACTTTTCTCTTATTTGAATATAATGATGGGGAAAGAGTAATTTATATCAGGGGTCTCAAACTTAATTTACCTTAGGGCCAGTGCCAGTCCTCAAATCCTCCCTGTGGGCCAATAATGTCACTGAAGATGGTGTTCAGAAAAAAAAAAGTTTATATTGTATTTATTTCAAATTTCTTAGAAATAATAAAACTGTCATACAACTTTATACAATTCTTCGCCTGCCAGAGAGTTTTTAGTTTTTGCCAGACACCTGGCAACGCTTCAGTTCTGTCAGTTTGTTGATGTTTGGCCTCAGTGACTGAGCAGTTGAAACCTTTAGGTTTGCAGCAAGGTGTGAATCACATAGTTGTGTTTGGTATTTTGACTTGTTTATATTCATTGTGAAAAAAAGGGACACTGCTTCCATGGCTGACTCTGCCCAGCAACTAGTGATGGTATCTCTGTCCCTCTCCCCTAGCCAATGGGAGCTATGGGGGGCGGCGCCTGCAGCAGACATTGCCAGCAGTGTGGCTGCATCTGTCTCTCCTCTGCGGGCCACAGTGGGGAGGTTCTTGGGCCGCAGATGGCCTGCGGGCCAGGACTTTTAAGACCCCTGATTTATATTTTGCTATCCTCAGTTTTATATTTTTCTTGTAACTGGTTTGTTTTTTCTATAGTCATAAACTGAGTGGTTGGTTAACTAGCTGACTAGCTAACTGAGTGATGTCAGCAGAGGATGAAGAAGAGTCTATATGGAGTCCAGCTGGAGGTTTCTACAAGCAAGAGGAAAGAAGATATTGTTGCAGGGCTTTTGACTCAGTGGACTGTATACGATTTTGGTGATCAAAGACTGTAACTGAGACTCCGGTGAACTCAACCTTAGCTTTTGGGAACTCTGAGTTATTTCTCACTGTTTCTGTGGGGACTGACCTTTTGAGATTTAATTTGTTTTCTTTGTTTATACATAACTGAAGACAGTATATGTGGGTTGTAAAGAAGCCGTGTTATGATGTTGTAGAAATTAAGTTGATTATAATAATAATGTTTCTTTATCATAAGATTTTGTAAACTTTGTACTTAACTTAATTTAATTCTTAATTCCTTTTGTTGTTTTTGGACTTGATTTGATGAGGTTGACCCTGTGCAATCCTTGCTGAAAATCCTCAGTGACTGAATTCTGGGTTTCTAGGAGCTTTTCTGTAGGAGTTGTTTTTAGATACTAGAAGGGCAGTGAAGTAAACTCTCTAGCCCACCCAAAAGTTACACTGGCATCAATTTTCAGATGGAGTATAGACCCAACTTGCTCATGATCTTTGAAGCCCCCATGATATTCTTTAGCCACACTACTAGCTGGATTCCAATTCCAATTTGCGTTCTGCCATTATGAATTATCCTTGCAGTACTGATTGGATGCATTGGTATATATTGCTTCCTATCATTAAATGTTCATGGTGTTGTGCACTGTCATAGATACTGCATTCCTCGTTACAGTTCTCTGCACTTCAAGTGGCGCTAAAGATTTTCGACCTCAGTGCTGAGATTTAGGGTTTGGCAGCATTTGGTGGGTGCAGGGATCCCTCCACTGTCCCTTTTCCCTATTAGCACTAGCTGCGGATCTCCTCTCACATAACTTTTTATACTAGACTAGTCTCCCCCAGAAGGACACTCCAACCAGCAGCATCACCTGGGAATAGATGGATGAGGGGACCGGTCTTCCCTGTCCTTGCCACACCTCCAGATTGTGAAGGGGTGTCGCTGCACAGACTCCAGGGCCTAACTGCCTACCCCTCCTCTCATCCACTTTGGGCCCCTAACCACTAGCTTCATTAGCAGAGGATCTCTTCTGGGAGGTGCTTTTCTAGAACATTCTGCTCCCCTGCAATGGCCTACCAGCCGTATCAGACAAGGAGCAGGAAAGTTATATTTTTTACAGCCTGCAATGCCAAATTGTTCTTAAAGTCTAGCTGCTTCTTGGTTGCCTTTCTCCCTGACAATAACTTCCAGTACGTGAGGCACCATTTCTCAGGAGGGAAGATAAGATTCTCCAATCAGCAGTTCACACATTTAGGCTACGTCTTCACTACGGGGGAGGGGGGGTGTCGATTTAAGATACGCAAATTCAGCTACGCAAATAGCGTAGCTGAATTCGACGTATCGCAGCCAACTTACCCCGCTGTAGGGACGGCGGCAAAATCGACCTCTGCGGCTTCCTGTCGACGGCGCTTACTCCCACCTTTGCTGGTGGAGTAAGAGCATCGATTCGGGGATTGATTGTCGCGTCCCAATGGGACGCGATAAATCGATCCCCGAGAGGTTGATTTCTATTCGCCGATTCAGACGGGTAGTGTAGACTTAGCCTTAGTCTTACTTGGGCCATGACTCTAGGGGTTTCATGCAAGTCTTCACACAACCTCCTCCTCATAGACACTCCCTATGTGCTGTAATGTGGGGAGCAGGAACCCCCTGCTGTAGCCCAGTCCCTCTTTGCAGGCTGCCAGATGCCAGAGTCTATGATCAATTCATTATTCCCACCCAGTTCACTTAATATTCTCTAATATCACTTGATTAAACTATGAACATCTCCACTAATCTTCCTGGTCTTTATATCTACCTTTCCTCCCCTGTCCCCAGCCACACGCTTATTATCTCCTCGTCTCTTCTCTCCCAATCCCTTTTTTTACCCTCTTATTTTCTGTGACTGCCTGTGATGGGGAACCATCTCCTTAGAGCACATCCCCTAGTGGTCAGAGAACTGGCTAGCCATACCATCTAGTGATGTAACTCCAGGGAGTTGGTAGTAGGAGAACCTGGGCCCTCCTGTTTCTCCAGGTTCCAACTAAGGGCTGTGGGTGGGCAGTTCAGGTGTGTCATCTGGGCTAGAGAGTCACCCAGCCTACTTTCTGGGTTACTTTCTACTACAGCATGGCCTCTCTAGAAGCATGGTGAAGGCATGTCTTATGGCCCACAAAGTGTCACCCCTAGAAGGGGGTCAGGAAATTCCCTTCCCCACTCAAGTGGTTTGAGTATTGGCCTGCTAAACCCAGGGTTGTGAGTTCAGTCCTTGAGGGGGCCACTTAGGGATCTGGGGCAAAATCAGTCCTTGGTCCAGCTAGTGAAGGCAGGGGGCTGGACTCGATGACCTTTCAAGGTCCCTTCCAGTTCTAGGAGATGGGATATCTCCATTAATTTATTTATTTTTTATTTTTATTTAGCTGCTCCTTAACCCCTGCTTCCCTCTGTGGGGTTGGCACACCACATCACACACCCTGACTTTCAGCTTCAGAGCTGTGGGGCTGTTGTCTATTTGCCATTTCCCTTTATCCTAAGAAAACCACATTCTTGTGCGTCTTCCCTGGACGATGATGTACTATAAAATCATAGGGTTTGTAGGGAGAGGTAAAACCTCATGATCTGGGCATTGGCATCCTTCATGGAATTCAGGCGGTGGAGGGGTGTGTGGTCTGTGACTAGTAGGAACGTGCTCCCCAGTAAATAAAAACACAGCACATATAGCTCCCACTTCATGGCTAGGGCTTCTTTTTCTATGGTTGAGTAGTTTTTCTCGTGGGAACAGTTTTCGGCTCATGGGACTGGATGATCCTCACATCATCATTCTGGGATAGCACTGCTCCAATGCCCACATCTGATGCATCTGCTTGTAGGATAAACTGTTTCAAGAAGTTGGGGTGGAAAAGTACTGGCTTATGGGTTAGGAGGTTCTCTAAGGCTTTAAATGCTCCGTTGCAAACTTCCATCCATTTGACCTTTTTGGGGCTAGTGTCCTTTACCAGGTTGGGGGGGGGGGAATTGTTTCAAAGTCCAGTAAAAACTGCCTGTAATAGCCAGCCAAGCCCTGGAACCGTCGTACCTGCTTCTTGGGTAATGGTACTAGACAGTTCTCTGGTGCCTGAACATTGTCAATCTGTAGCTGTCCTTTCCCCATGGTATACTGGAGGTACATCACTTCACTTTTTCCCAGTCGACCCTTGGCTGTTTCCTTGCAAAATCCACATCTTCTCTTCTCCACTAGATGCTTATAACCTTGGATGCCCCTTGGTTGACAGGGTATTGGGTTGGGCTTCCTGGCTGTGAGGTGGTACCCACTTCTGGGTCTGCTGTCTTCTCACAAGCTCCCCTGGTTTGGTTGTTTCTGTTATTCCCAGGTTGGGGCTGGCTTTCTCTGGCTGGTCTCCATCACACAGTCCTCATGATCTCCCTGAAATGCTTCCTAAGATTACAGGATAGGCCAAAGTGACTGACAACCCTTCAAAGCAAGACTTTGTGTGGTTTCTGACCATCAGTTGCACTTCCCTCATGCGGTAGGGGAGCACATTTCTGTGAATCCATTGCAGGTTGATAGGGGAACCTGATGGGTTGCAGGCCTACAGTAATATTTGACAGGTTTCAGAGTAGCAGCCGTATTAGTCTGTAGCCGCAAAAAGAACAGGAGTACTTGTGGCACCTTACAGACTAACAAATTTATTTGAGCATAAGCTTTTGTGGGCTACAGCAATATATGCAAACTAGGTACAATCAACTTAGGCTTGAATAGGGACTGGGAATGGCTGAGCCATTACAAACATTGAATCTATCTCCCCTTGTAAGTATTCTCACACTTCTTATCAAACTGTCTGTACTGGGCTATCTTGATTATCACTTCAAAAGTTTTTTTCTCTTACTTAATTGGCCTCTCAGAGTTGGTAAGACAACTCCCAACTTTTCATGCTCTCTGTATGTGTATATATATCTCCTCAATATATGTTCCATTCTATGCATCCGAAGAAGTGGGCTGTAGCCCACGAAAGCTTATGCTCAAATAAATTTGTTAGTCTCTAAGATGCCACAAGTACTCCTAGTAATATTTGACTGCAGCCTGAGTACACTAGGCCTATTACCTCAGCCACATTGACCTCATTTTGGCCAGGTCCCATTTGTGAGCTCTGGTATTGCTGTCCAAGCTTGCCTGTAGCTGTAATCCATGAATGGACATTCATGCTGAAAATATCCCCTCTGGCCACATTCAAAGCAGCTCCCAGTTAGGAGTGCTGCTGGCTGCTCCTTCTCTGGGGAATGTGGAGCTCCTGGTGGAGTCTCGCTTTCTTTCTGGGACTCTGTTCTTCCTGTTGCTTGCTCTCGCGGGGGGGGGGGGGGGGGGGGGTTGGGTTGCCACAGCTTCTGGTTGGGGGCAGCATTGAGAGTGGCTGTCGGATTACTAGATACTACCCTCCCCTCCTTGCCTGACCTTAAGTAAGGATTGTATTCTGGGTTCTGTTGTCTCAGCCCTTGGTATCATCCATCAGAGTCACCACCTCCCCTATTGTTGCTGGCTGGTGGCACTTCACCCAGTCCTGTCAGCCGGCTGGAAGTATCTGGCTAAACTGCTCCAGCACAATGTCTTCAGCCACCTGAACTGCAGTCTGCTTCTCAGGGTTCAACCAGCACCAGCACTGCTTCTTCAAGTGCTGTGCCACCTCCCGGGGTTGTGTCCCTGGAGGATACTTCTTCTGGAAACCTTGGCAGAATGTCTCTGGATTAATGTCCAAGTAATACAAAATGGCAGTTTTCACCTTAATGTAGTCCAGTGCCTTGGTGGGGTCTAAACCCCTGTAGGGTACTTGTGTGTTGCCAGTCAAATATGGGGCAGTGAGGGTGTTTTCAGCAGCCATCGAACCGCAGTGTCCACCTGCTCAAAAGTGACCAAGAAGGTCTTTGGGTTGTCCTCTGGGCCCTTTTTTGTGAATCTGACTGGAATTCTAGGGCTGAGGACCTGGGGGTCATGTTGCTAGGTTGTTGGATGCCCCCTGGGGCTGCAAGAGTGTCAATACCTGCTGGACTAGTCATTGTTGCTATTCCTGGTGTAGTACTGCTGGCTCTAATAGGAGGAGGAGGAGCTGCCACTGTTGTGATGATGTGAAAACTTCCTACCAGTAAGAACAGTAGGACAATGGAACACACTGCCTCAGGAGCTGCACCCCCAGCTTCTTCACTTGAAGGTTTTGAAAGGAGGCTGGATAGCCTTTTGGCTTGGATGGTTTAGACACAAATCCTGCATCTTGGCAGGGGCGTTAGACTTGGCAGGGGGGTTAGACTAGGTGATCCTTGTGGACACCTCTAACCCTATGATTCTATGATGTTTGCTGCTGTTGTTAGGCAGCTATTTGTTGCAGTAGCTGGCTCTCTTGTTGTTGGCTTTTGACCGTCCATTTGAGCAACTTCCCTAAATCTATGTTCTCCCCTGTATGGTTTGTGGTCCCCCCCCTTTTGTCCTTCCAGCTGGACTGGGCTATGCCCACATTCTCCATCAGATGTGGTGGGGACCCTCTCCACAGACCATGTCCCCTAGTGGTCAGAGCACTGGCTGGCCATACCAGCTAGTGGCTCAAGTTTGGGGGGGGTTGGAGGTAGTGAGTAATGGCGCAAATCCAGGGAGTTGGCAGTAAGGGAACCTGGGCCCTCCCACTTCTCCAGATTCCAATCCAGGGCTCTGGAGCAAGCAGTTCAGGTGTGTGACCTAGGCTAGGGTATCACCCAGCCTACTCCCTTGATTACTTCATACTGCACCCCAGCCTCTCCAGAGTCATAGTGAAGGCTTGTCTTATGGCCCGTAAAATACCCCCCCCAGGAGGTCAGGAGAGTCCCTACCTCACTCATGAACAGCTACTCCACTGTCTATTCTGTGATGGCTTGGAGCTCTGAGTTGAGGTTGCCTTCATGTCTGCTCCCTTGCACTGACTGCCCTAATGCACAGAGCTGTTCTGCTCCCTTTTAAGCTCCATCTCTTGTGACAGCATGACCAGCAGGTGCATCTGGGCACAGCCTCCTGTGTCCAAAGTTGCTTCTTAACCCATTCCCCAGTGTGGGGTTTGTACACACCATCACATGTCCCACCATCCATGTATTCTCCCTTGCTCTAACATTCCCATATTTGCTCCCTCTCTTTATCACCTCAAAGCAAATCTAAATACCAACAAAAGCATAAGCCTATAAAAATAATGTATGTCAAGGAAAAAAATCCAGGAACGCTCTGTAGGCCATCAATTTGTGTATATAACTTGCTAGAGTAACCACAAGACTTTTTTTATTGCAATCCATGTCCTTCCTCACCCCTTTCCTCATTGTTTGCTAAACTCATTTGTGTACCATGACCAACATTAAATTGTAAACTTTTGGGGGCCGGGTCTGTGTCTTCATATGTTCTTGTACAACACCTTGCAGAGTGGGATCCTTGTCCTGTTTGGAGCCTTTAGGAGCTATCATAAAGAGCCATGAGATACTTGGATGTAAAAAGAATATAGAAGAGCAGCATTATTATCTTTTATTATTTATTTTATTATATAATTAAATATTTTATTTCTTGTACATGTTTCAGTTGTGTCACAATATCAGCCCCATGATTCTGTCATTAATATTACTAACACCTAAAAATAAGTGATGTCTGTATCTTTGAAAATTAGTTATACTTTTATCCTAATTAGAAACAGCTGGTGGCTTCAGGGATAATGATGGATGAAGTTTCATTTGAATGACTAGAGTTGATCTAACAATTCTACTGTGGCCTCACTTTTTAAAAAAAATAAAAACAAGCAACAGACTGCATGACAACAATCAACTTTGCTACCATGGAAAAGTAAAAGTCACACAGCTGAGCTTTGTTTTAGTGCAGTTGAGAACAACACTGGAATGTTAATTCAGTTTTTCTTAAATTACTGTTGGCTTGTAGTGTGTTAGGCCTTGATCTCACAATGAGTTCAATACAGGCAGACCTCTGTGCCTGTGTAGAGATCCACTGAAGTCAGTGGGAATCTGTGCATGCAGGAGCCTGCCTAAATGTAGGAACAGGGCCTTAGCATCTGTTTCAGGGATGTTATTCAGAACAAATGCTTTGTTCCCTTTGTTACACCTGGGGGGATTCTGTGCTACTGTGCAAGCGCAAAATTAATGACCCCTACAGATTTTTTTTCTCCCCTGTAGAATAATTGATTCTGATGGAGAGGCAAAGGGAAGCTGTAATTACACTTTTTGCCCACTAAGGGCTGATGTGGTGCCAGAAGAGAAAGCAGCTGGCTAATGGGCTGCAGCAGCCAGCTCAGAGAGGGAGGGGGTAGAGACTGCATTCCTCACAGCACCCTGCCTGTGGGGCCAGGTGAGGAGGTATGGGATAAGGGGGGGATGGACAGAGCAGGGTACATGGGGTTGCTGGGGGGGGGGTCACAGATTGGGGTTCAGAAAGACTAGTGGGGGGACAGACTGGGGTGAGGACACAGGAGCTAGTGGGGTGCAACATTGAGCAAGGAGCTGAGTGGGGAGTGCAGAGACACATGGGGAAGGGGGAAGTGGGGGTGCAGGGCCACAAGGGAACATGGGCAGATATATCTGGCTCAATGGGGGTGCAGGGACACACAGGGACGGGGCAGATGTGCCTGACTGAATGGGAGAGATTAGGGATCAGCCAGAGTCTGCATAGGGGAGGCTCCCTAACAATCCTCCCTCCCAAAAACCCCTGTTCCATACTTCTCTCACCAACAACCCTCCAGGTTCACTCCCAGGCTCCTTTCCTGAAATTACTACTTTCTCCCTCAGCTCCTCCATTACTCCTGACACCCCCAAGCCTTTGCACTGCTTCTGAGGAGTGTGGGAAATACATTTTTCTGTTGTAGTTTAAATGAATTATTACTCCAAGTTCTGTATTAATATGCCTTAAAAAAATCTATTTGTGAAAAAACATTTCCTGAATTTTTTTGTTGTCTGTATTGTTGCAGACACACACGACCAAAATTTCTCATTTTTTCAGCTAAAAACTGAATCTTCTGATGAGAAGTTAATTTTTTTTTGCAGAAGGCAAACACCTTTTATTTAGTTGAAACCCCAATTTTCTGTCTAAAAGTAGTTTTGAATAACTACATCTCTTAATGTCCATGCAGAATAGACAGAATCTTTTTTTTTAAAGAACTCATCTGAAAGACCCTGGTAAACAGCAAGGAACCTCCTCTATTTACATCAGAATGATGATGGGCTTAGGTGTCCCTCCTGGGATCTAAACCCATGTTTTACTCCTGCAAGTTCATTAAGAAGGGAGGATGTTAAACCTGAGGCTTGGACAACTAAGCCATTCCTTTTGAGGTAGTAGTTAATGGGATATCAAGTTGTTTCTCCTTTCTCAGAAACCTTATAGCTGTTATTGACTATCTTGCCCTTCTGCAGACTTTGTGTTACTCCTTTACTTACCTAATCATAGCTCACTTCCCCCTACCTCACACTTTTTAACAGTCTCTTTCATGAATACTACTCACAGAAGTTGAATTACAAACACTGTACAGCTGAAGCTTTGAATTCTTTGTTTTTGTAGGTGTGTGAAACACTGTATGAAATAGATTCATACCATTATACTAATGCTCTAACAACTCTGTAGAAACTAATACAAAGATTTTTTTAAAAAAAATCCCCTATGTGGAAGAGGATATATTTACTTACCTGCACTCTGAAATGTTTGTTAGGTATTTCTAGAGATCTTCTCTTCTGAGATTTAAGCCAGCAGTTTTACTTGCACTTTCAATTTACCAATATTTTTCTTCTTTATTTTGACAGGATTACTTTGACTTTTTGATTTCCTCTCAGAGATGATATCTGGGTTTGTTCTTCAGGCATTGTGTGTTACTATTACTGTTTTTTTGTGGGTCACTCTTAAATCTTTCTGGAAAGAAGTGCAGATTATTGATGATCTTTCAACTTGCCTCTAAAATTTCTTGGGGAAACATTGTTTTGATTTACTATTATACAAAAAGAAATTTTCTTGCACAGTCACTTTTGAAGGTCAGAAAATCTCTAGTTTCTAATTATTGTTCTCTTTTCCCCTCTAGTGTGCTCCTTGGTATTTTGCTGAGGCTTTTTTAAAGAACAGAAATAATTTCCCACATATACTCCCAGTTATTCAGATGTTTATTTTCTCATGATTTCTACTTTCTGTGTTTTTCTGATCAGAGGTTAGACAGGGAAAAGAAGAAAGATGCATGGAAACAAGTATTTCAATATAAAACCTTTTGCACCTCTTTTAGGAAAGATAATTTGGTTAAGCTTGAAAGAAAAGAATGGAGAAGAGAGTGCAATATCAGTTGGAAGGGCCCAACTGCTATGATAGCAATTAAAGGAACCTAGGATCTGTCACTGAAACTGAAGGACACTGACTGGTGGTAGTATTATTGATTATATTATTATCCCTATAATTCATTGGCCCTTCTTTGGGGATTTCTCTATATTTTCTTGCCCAGTTAGTGACCACCAACCTCTCTATAATTATGAATCATGTGCCCTTTTTGGAAAGAGTTTTATTTCCAATGGGTGAAGATGCCATAATTACCCCTTTGGAACAATGTGGCTCTAAGAGACTAAAATGGACCCCAGCCATTGTGAAAAATAATTTAGGAGACTGGAGGACTCTGATGTTCGATTTCTCAGAGGTAATTATTAAGTCTGAGAATTCCTCTCAAATTTTGTGAATCATATGAGTGGCTCGTAAAATCCTTACAACCACTTGTCTCTGAATAATAGATTTTGGTTTTAATTATCCCAAAAATGCTTTCGAAGATAAGCACACTTGGTATGATGTAGACTGTGTGAAGTAAAAGTCTGCTCTGGCGTGTATAACTAATAAGGTAAAATGCAATCCCTCTTCTAATTTATTTCAGAATTTAGTAACTGCCAGAAGACATAAAGGTTTATTGCAGGGGTCGGCAACGTTTGGCACGCGGCTCGCCAGGGTAAGCACCCTGGCGGGCCGGGCCAGTTTTATTTACCTGCTGACGCGGCAGGTTCGTCCGATCGCGGCCCCCACTGGCCGCGGTTCGCCGTCCCGGGCCAATGGGGGCGGCGAGAAGCCGCGGCCAGCACATCGCTCGCCCGCGCCGCTTCTCGC
>NW_020664413.1:23227346-23250912 GCF_002925995.2 Terrapene triunguis | reverse complement strand
CGACCCCTGGTTTATTGTATCATAAAAACCAAAAATATCTTAGATCCTTGTGAAAGGATTTTGAAGCAGCAGTTACAGCTAAAAATTCTTCCACATTTTGGAAGATGGTAGCCTTGGCCTCTGGTAGATATACTCCAGCTGAGGAACCCTATATTAATGATGAAGCCGGAATAACACATTTTGGCCAGGTCTTTGGCCCCCAACCATTTTTTAAAATCTAATTCTACCATAAGTGATGCAATGACAAATCATCTTTTTGATTTAACACTCTGGCCTTCAGTAAAGGACAGTGAAGGCCTCTCATTTACTTTAGCACAGTGATGGGGGTGGGGGGAAGCTCCAGGAAAAGATGTTCTCCACGCTGAATTTTTTTCAGGAGGATCTTGCTTGGTAGTCCCCAGTGTTGGCTAATTATGTATGTCATTAATCCTAGTGGATGGATTCTGTCTGGCTGGAAGTCTATTATCACAGTTCCTATATTTAAAAAAGGGGACAGAAAGACTCCTGCTTCACATAGACCTATTAGTCTCTTAGATGTGGCAGGGAAAACTCATTCCAGATTTTTGTTATCTAAACTTGAAATATGGGCTTTAGAGACTAATTTGCTACACAAAGAGCAGACCAACTCTGACTCATGCAGAGTGAACAGAACTATTAACTAATTTCTGGCTGCACAATCTTTGTTGATGATGGACGACTTAGAAAGAATGCAGCTTGTCTTCCAGATTTAAGGATGAGTTTGCGTGATTGGCATTTAAAAACCCCCAAACATTTCTTTACTTGTAAATTGAGCAGATTTAATCTGGAAATCATGGATATGCCATAAACATAAGTCTCCCCCCTCCCCCACTGTCATACTGCAATTTTGACATAGCAACTTTTCAGATGAGAGCTACATTTCTAGGACAAACTTGTTTTTACAGCAGTAGAAACCAGTTTAGATTTATATTTAGTGACTTGCATACTTATTCAGTGATTTAGACTGCTTTCCATTTTCTGGCATGGATAAAATGGTATGTTAAAACAGGATATAATCCTTTCACTCACTGCAGGCAATGGCACTGTATGCTGCTGGCACCACATTAGGCTTCATTTACCCTAGAACATGTTGCATATTCACTCTTGGCACTCTTTTAGAGGCTGCAGGCAGTAACCCATGAGTAATCTTATTACCTAAAACCAACTGTATCCACATGGAATGGGGGCTGACTACAGAGGAGAACACAATTACAGTCTTTTTGAGATTCAGTTAGAACACTGTTGGTATAGTCCTTTTTGTGCTCTGAAGTAGACTTGTGCAACCTCCTTCAAGCTGTTTCATGAAGAGTTGCAAATAATGAACATAATGAGCTATTAATGTTTCTCCTCTGCATTGTTTTGCTCCTCAAAAGCATTTTGCAACCAGTTTGCCTTGAATATAAATGACATATTTATTCATATAATTTATGCTGTTCAGAAATATTAATTTTATTAACTTGCACTTCTGTGTTATAAAATATGGCCAAAAGTTTCTTATCCCTTGCTATACAGCATAGCTCTGCCCAGGTTGGCTGTGCACATGCTTTTTAGTAATTAGGAGATAATGTGAGGAACAGAACATTGTGACAGGATAATGGCCTCCTGCTGGTAGGCAAAGTCCATGGGAAAGCAGAGCACTTTGTCAAATATGAACACTGAGACAAAACAGAGATGTTCATGGATAAAGCAGAAGAGACTGTTTCTGTTACACCATTCTCTTCTATTCAAATATTTTTATTTATGTCCAATAAACATGACCTAGAACAGGGGTTGGCAACGTTCGGCACGCGGCTCGCCAGGGTAAGCACCCTGGCGGGCCGGGCCAGTTTTATTTACCTGCTGACGTGGCAGGTTCGGCCGATCGCGGCCCCCACTGGCTGCGGTTCGCCGTCCTGGGCCAATGGGGGTGGCGGGAAGCCGCGGCCAGCACATCGCTCGTCCACGCTGCTTCTTGCCTCGTCAGCAGGTAAATAAAACTGGCCCGGCCCGCCAGGGTGCTTACCCTGGCGAGCCGCGTGCCGAACGTTGCCGACCCCTGACCTAGAAGGTAGATGTAATTATGTTGGCTGCTGGACACTGATGCAATGGATTAACATTTGCTTTTTGTATCATTAGTATTAATTTGTTTATTGCCACCAATGCTCTCTCTGTGCTGTATAGGATATAGGAAACCAAGACTGTACCTGCCCCCAAAAGCATACAGACTGAAAGATAGTGTGATTGGATGTACAGGCTCTGAAAGGCTTATGAGAGGAACCTTCCTAAGCCAGTACTTTTGCAATACACCTTTGTCCTGTAAAAAACACATCCAGGACAGGGGATGTGATATCGAGGAAGCTGACAGATGTATGTGGCTTTTTTTTTTTTATGTTAAAGTCCCTGGTGTTAGCTCTGGTATTAGGGCCTAAAGCCAGAGTTTGATGAGTAAGGTGGGTTAAAACTCCTGTCTTTCCTCAGTTATGAGGGATTAGGGCTTTCTCAGCCACCCTCTCTTTGATTTCCAAGAACATGGTAGCTGGGAAATATAGTTCCTTCTGGTGGCCATGTCTGCTGTCCTGGAGTCTAGCACGGCCTTCTGGGAAATAGAGGTGCGCAAAATTGCACTCTTCTCCCTGAACACTGAGAGACAGGAAGGAAACAGGCTTATGGGCTCTCCTGAAAATTATGGGCATGTAAAAGCACCATTGTTATTTGTTGATGCAATTTTATTTTCCTTCTTCTTTGTAATGAGTTTTGAAGCAGGCATCTCACTCAAATAGGGTGACCAGACGTCCCAATATTCAGTTGTTTGTCCCGCGTCCCAACGGATGTATGGTCGGGATGCCATTTGTCCCGATATTTTGGCTTGGGGCTGGAGGAGTACACTGGTGAGCCTTTTTTTTTTTTGCTTCGGCGGCACTTCGGTTCTTCGTCTTTTTTTTTTTTTTTTGCTTGGGCCCTGCCCCCCCCATGTGTCCCGATATTTTGTTCTTGTCATCTGGTCACCCTACACTCAAACAGATTTTTTTCTGGCACTATGGAGAGACACAGAGTCTTTTACTCAAGACTGGATATCTTCCTAAATGATATATGCTCTGGCTCAACCAGAACTCATTGGGCTTGATATCGGAATCAATGGGTGAAATTATGTGGCTTGTGTTATGCAGGAAGTCAATGATCATTATGGTTCCTCTGGCCTTAAAAATCTATGAATCTGTTAAATGTTTTTTTACTTCTCTGACTTCTTGGCATGGTAAAATTACAAACAAACTCCTCTCTAACACATAAGGGTTTTCAATACTGAAAGTGAAGCAGATTGTGAAAACCTTTTGGAAAAAGTTGCCAGTGGAGAAGAGGGCGGTGCCTCTTAGGAGCCATGTGGCCTTGTACATTGACAGAGCTTGACAGTATTTATAAAACTGTTGAAAAAAGAAAAAAAAATCCTGTTTTGAAAACTTAATGAGATTTTAACTTAAAATCATGATATTTTCCAAAATATATTTTTCGGTTATTTGTATTTGCCTTCTGCGTTTTCAAGCTTTTCTCTGAAGTGGTCAAGGCTAGAAACTTACATTAAAAAGTCAAGATTCTCATAACTTGTGGAGCTAGGGCTTTAATAAAAACACTGTGAGACTTGAGATAAAAGTAGCAAGAGTTTGCAACACTGAATTTGCTTCATTTATGACAGTAACATGTGAATCTGCACTCAGCTTACTGGCTGTGTTTTACTTGGTTCCTTTGCATTGATGAACTTATTTAGCTTTGACTCTCTCTAAATTGAGGACTTGAGTTCAGGACATTTTTATTTATTTTTGTTCTTGTCCTTTCTCTTTCACGTATGATTACAGAGGAAGATCCTAATGTATTAGAATTTGCTACTTTCAAAGGTGCAAGTTCTTTAAAAACTTTTTATAAGTTAAAAGATAAATGTTTGAAGGACCTGTTGGCAAATTTAAAATCTATTTCCCTCAATGTTACATATTTTTTTTCTTGTATGTTCTTTCTCTTTGTTGTTAGTTATCAAAGACCTTATTTGTATGCAAGTTGTCTCTTTTCTAATCAGACTCCTCTTTTTGCTTCTTCCACTTATATCACTGTAATGCATCAGGGAAGCCATTGTGAGATCAGAAGCATTATATGATAGCATTGAAGCCTGGTATACACTTAAAACTTAGGTCACTATAGCTACAACACTTAGGGGTGTGAAAAATTCACACCCCTGACTGACCTAGCTATGCTGATCTAACCCCTCAATGTAGATGCAGCTAGGTCAATGGCAGAATGGTTCCATTGACCTAGCTATCATTGCTTGGGGAGGTGGTGGTCCTAAAGTGATGGAAAAATCCTTTCCGTTGCTGTAGTCTGTCTCTACACTATGGAGTTATATTGGCATAGCCATAGTGCCATTACTATGCTGCTACAGTCCCTGTAGTGTAGACGTGGCCCGAATGCAGCAGTAATAGGGTAAAGAGGTGGAAGGAGACAAATTGTGCCTCCATGCTAGAACTAGCAATGATGAGAGAGGAAATGCACAGAATGTTATAATAATAATAATACATTTCTAACAGTGACTCCAGTTATGGATGTGGTTTTGAAGATGGTAGAGATGGATCCAATCTGCAAAGTTCAGACCCACATCTAAACTTGTCTGAAGTTCATGCGAGTTTAAAATCCATGTTTTTGACTTAGATTGATCATTTGGATGAGAGGTGAAAGAAAGGAAGAATCTTCGTTTTAAATTTCATGTGAAAAAGGTAGTCCAATTGATTCGTAAACCATTCAGATGGAGCATAGAAATAAAGCATACATTCTAAAATGCATTTGACGGAGACTTCATTCCAAAGTGTTGAAAAAGAAAGGTATAATTTAAGTGGGAAAGTTCTAACTTCTTTACCCTTCAAGGATTAAATTCAAATACTAGGGTAACAGAACTAGGGTGACCAGACGTCCTGATAAAATCTGTCCTGATATCCGCCGGCAGCCCTGTTTTTTGTTGTTGTTGTTGTTGCTCTGCCGGCAGGCACCCCCCCCCATGTGTCCCGATATTTTCTTCCCCTCATCTGGTCACCCTAAACAGAACATAAATGAAGAGGAGGGTGTGTGTAAACCTTTGAGCTTTACAACGGTTCAGGAAAGAAAGCCATTTCATCCCCTTCTAGATTCCCCTGACTCTGCAGGTACAGAAGCTGTTGAACATTAGACTTGCTTGTTAATATTGAAAGGCATGACACAGGAAATCATTTTACTCCTTCAGCTCTGCCAATTAATGTGTGTATCCTAAATCTCCACTGGTAGTAGCGCAATATGCAGTACTGTATATCTGGCTGGTACATATTTTGTAACAAAGTTCTGTGGGAGGCAATGTCAAACATCTTATCATTAGTATTCCAGACTACTTAGTTACAGTCATCACTTTTAATAATTTAATCACATTCATATATATATATAAATAATATTATTTGCTGTCCAAAACTATGCATTTCTACTTCTGTGGTTACTTTTAATGAATCACTACGTGTCAAGGGAACTGGTCAAGATCAGCATTCATTATTAGTCACCAAAGGTTTTAGGAAATTGCCAAGAGATTTTGCAAGTTTTTTACCGATCTAATTAATCACAGCTGTGGCCCTTAATTCAGAAAGGCAAAATGTGTAACCCACATGATCCAAAACTGAAGAATCTGTTAAAGAATGGTAGAACATTGCAAAAGACATTCCCAGACTTTTGGCTCTTCTGGAGCCTTTCCTTTGATGTCAGTGCAAGAAAAGAAAGGTTGGGAATTCTATTACAGGTTTTTGCATGACCCATAAACACATCCCCTCAAACAGAATGCAATTCAGGTCAATAAATAACAGCAGTGAATGAAAGATTATTCAGTTTCATTTCAGGACTGAGTTATGAAGTAAAATATATTTTTCTACAAACTTGATTGGTATAAGTTTAATAGCACTTTGGTTTAACCAGTTTAAGGTTGGTACCAGCTTCATGGTGGAGAAGGTTACAAGTTCACACTTATCTTTCAAAGGTATTACCTCCCTTTATCTGCTCACATTGTCTCCTGAACTCTCTGCATGTGGATCTTCATGTAGAGATATGTTTCTGGAAGATTGATTTGGAGACACTTTCTCATGTGGGACAGTGTGGTGAATGAGGGAATTTGGAGCTATGCCCTGAAGGCGGGGGTTGGGAATACCACATGGCTACGTGCAGCAGTTCACCACAGTAGCTTTCCAGTTTGTTTTATTAAAGTTTTTTATTCCTTTCTCATTCTCTGCTTTGCTGTTTTTAATGAACCCCAAGATGGGTACACTTTTCATTTCCCCCTGAAAGGGTCTGAGGGAAACAGCTGCCTCCACTCTACCCTCCCTCTTTCTCTTAGGGTTGCCAACTTTCTAACTACTGAAAACTGGATACCCTGCCCCACCCTTTCCCCCCAAGGCCCTGCCCCTGGTCCCCCCTCTTCCCCAGGCCCCACACCAGGCTCGCTCCTCCCCTCATTGCTCACTCCCCCTGATCTGGGACTTACCTGCCATCTCCAGAGCCGGGTTGGGAGTTGTTGATTTGGAGCCTGCATGCCTGCCCAATTGGGGCATAGAGGGGAAGGGGTGATGTTGGTTCCTAGAGCAAGGGGCAGGGGTTGGGGAAATTGGGGCACAGCAGGGATATTCTCTCTCTCACACAGTCACACTAACCTCTCTGCCAGAGAAGCTGGAGCCGGCTGAGAGCCAGCCAGCCACTTCTCTCCATGAGTGGCTGAGCAGAGAGCAGCTCTTCCAGGCTCCAGCCACAGCTGTTGCACTTCCTGCCTCGTGGTGGCAGAGGCTGGTTACTATGGTAACTGGACTTTTAGATGACTGGACACGGCCAGAGGTTCCCCTTTCGTCCGAACTTTCCAGTTGAAAAGTTCCACCTGACCGGACATCTGGTAACCCTGCTTTCTCCAGACCTCATGAAGGACACTTTGCAGATCCAGAGGCCACATTGTGGGCAGGGGCAGTGACTGGGAGGGATGGGTGAGAAGACAGCAGACTGAGGCACACATTCTCCTTTAGCTCTGTGGAAATTCCCTGGGAGAGGTGAAATAGTTGGGGAGTGTTATCTTTTTCCACATACTCTCTTATCCCTGTTTGCCTCATTCCCCTGCTGCCCTCACACAAACACGCCAGGGGAAGCTGTGGCCAGGAAAATTCCCTGATAGCGCTACTGTACATAAGAACGGCCGTACCGGGTCAGACCAAAGGTCCATCTAGCCCAGTATCCTGTCTACCGACAGTGGCCAATGCCAGGTGCCCCAGAGGGAGTGGACCTAACAGGCAATGATCAAGTGATCTCTCCTGCCATCCATCTCCATATAGTGGAGCCAGGCTGCTAGGGACTTGTGAAATGCTGGGAGCAGGAACTATTGCATAAATACAGTGTTTCCATGTGGATGGCCTGGGCCATCGCACAGATCCCTGGGTGTACACTAGGGTTTTGGACTGCTCCCGTGGCCTATTTCTTGGAGATTTCCTCATGGAGTTTGTCCCCAACAAAAGTGTGAGAGAATCTTTATGGATTTCTCCCTCTCAGAATCCCGCCTGGAGATTTTACCATAGCATCATAGACCCAGGGCATAAAGTGCTTACAGCATATTTTCCTTGTGTTCTAAGAGAACATTCTTCTTCCCTTGTGTTCTAAGAGAATATCACATGATGATGGCATGTGATCTGTTCACTAGTGGCAGTGGAGGAGAATTACCAAAAGTGAGCTTGGTGTTGAGGACATATCATCTGACTTAAACTCCCCACTGTAGTCAGTAGTTGTACTTGAGTAATAAGTTGCTGCTGAGGCCCTGATTTTGTTAATAAGTACTGAATATTTTGGTCAGTCTTTTATTTTTGATCTGGAAATATATAGTCAAGTTTCTGTTTGAAAAATGACAATAACACTGCAGTGAGAAAACCTTAATTTTCAGACTGTTTGCTCAATAACAGGTTTTTCCCCCACAAATCTTGAAAATATCTCCCTCTTCTTTTGCCTTTATAAAAATCAATAAAGAATAAGAACACTCAAAATTCTAGCACAACTTTTTCAATTATTTCTGTCAACAAACCACTACACAGGCTTTATACCTCTAGGCACACATAGGCATCTATTTGGAATGGATATATATATATATTTCAATTTAAGTAAAGTAGCAGATCACAAGCCTAGAAGCATCAATTTAAAATACATTTGGGGATGAATTCATTGAGTTTTATTGCTCAAGGTAGTGAGTGACTAACAGCACTGATCAGAGAAGTTCATACAGGCATTGTCATACAACTTTGCCAATTCATCTTAATATGTACCCTGCATTCTAAACCTCTCTCTTTCAATACATGTTCTTTCCTAAGCAGAACATACCTACTATGCCAAATTGTGTGGTGCTTATTTGCACAAATATCTCCCAGTGTGTAAATAGAAATCATCAAGTTCCGCTCATCTGTGAAATGCATAAGTAGCTGCAAATAGGGTAAGTGCAATGTTAATAAATAAAATACATAAAAATTAGCCAGGTCTCCAAAAAAGAGAGATCCATTAACCTACTGCCACATATTTGAAATATCAAGCCTTGAATGACTGCCTTCTTCACTTTAAAAGTTTACTTTGGCTATGAAGTTTTGGGAGAACTAAAATGTTAGAAAATATATGTTTTTTCCAGCACTAAAGCTAGATGTTTGCTAGAGGTCTGAACTGCAGTGAACAAACACCTCTAGGCTTGTTTGGAAAAAGTGCATGACCTCACTGGCATTTGTCTGTTATGTTTGGGATGAAAACCAGCCTGAAAACTGCCAGCATTTATACAATATATTGGTATTTAGAGATTCATTTGTTTTATCGGAAAGTGAGAGCAGTCTGGGAGAGAGACTATGAGCCCCACACAAAACAGGAAAGCTCAGACACATTTAAGACCCCCCCTTCTTTCTAGCCCCCTGCCCTTTGGAGAGTTCTGTTTTAAATAAAATACTCCCTGGGCTCTCACACTAGTTTGCCAGATGTGGTTTTCCAGGCTTTTAGAGCTATAATTGTGTCCCAAACCAGTCTCTTTTATAGCTTTGCCTATACCTGTGGCCAAATAATTAAGAGTTCATTTATGCCTGTTGAGCGAGGCAAAGGCACAGAAGGGCCAGGGGTGGGCACACCTCCCCCATGGGCATGACTGGAGGTATTATACCTTTAAAAGGCACACTTCCTCATGGGCATTGAGGGAAATGCCCTTTTTATGCCTGTGTAGCAGATGTAGTAAGTATTCTCCCCAGACTGCCAATGCATATTTCATCACCTACACAGGCCCTTCTGATCCTGATAACAGCATGGGCAGTACTAGTCCAAACCCGTTACTGGGAGACAGATTCTTTTAATAGTGTCCCTGGGCGGGTTGGTCTCCACTTCAGGTGCACGTGTGCCCCAGCTGTCTCTGATTGGAGACTTTTAATAACAGTGTCTGTTCAGTCAGCACATGAGCCCTAGCTCCCCTTGTGACCTAGTCAGTGTTGGACGAACCATGCTCAGTTTGTTCTCAACTGCCTCAGCCTGAGGCTACGTCTACACCCCAAACTAGGGGTGTGACTCTCTCATCGAGCTAGAGCAAGTATAAATAGCAACATAGCTAGCTAGCTGGGCTGAGAGCATATCCACCTGACACCGGCACAGCTAAGTTGTGCCTCTGCTGCCACTATCCATGCTACTCCAGATACGCTGCCACATATACTTGCTGTAGCCTGCTGAGCACTAGCCTGAGTATGTGTACATGAGCAGGGGGGGAAAAAAATCACAGCCCGGGATTGTAGCATAGACAAACTGAGACAGAGCAACTTGTGGTGCCTGCTTCTTAGTTTAGCTAGCTTGTGGAACATTTATTTATCTTTAGGGAGCAGTTTTGATAGTTTTTCCTCAGACTGTACATAGTTTAGGGGGTCATCTCTCCCCTCACCTTTCCCCTTTCCCCCCGCCAGTTCCTGAAGGGTCCTTATCTTCTATTCTGGATAAGTTTATTTTTTTCTCAACTGGGTTATGCCTAAATCCCCTGGATTTAAATATTGCATAACTTGTCGGGAGTCTATTCCTGCTAGTGACGTCCATTCTAGCTGTCTTCATTGGTTAGGGGACCTCAATGGCCTATCTAGGTATTAAAATTTGTATTGGGTTCAGGAGTAGGTCTAAAATGACCGAAGATAAAACTTGTGATGGAGCGCTCCATGCCCAGATACTTCCTTTGCATAGCATAGCAGAACAGAGAACAAGAGTGCCCCATCAATTTCCTCTGCAGCCCACCTGGGAGGGAACTGTAGGTGACAACTCTAAGACTTCTAAAAAGGAGGTGCTTTAGATCCCCTCAGAGAGAAGTCAGCAGTGAGAGGGCTAGGTAACCTCAGAGACCTGCCACTTCGGAGACATAGCATCCTAAAAAGAGTATTGCCAGGGCTCCAAATTCTCCATGTCATCTAAGAAGGCTCCATGTACCTTTAAGGCTCCTTGTACAGATCATCACATGGTACCAAAGCCACGCCTGGTACCTTCCAAGCACAGTTGCAGCGCTAGATACACTCAAGTCTCCGCTGCAAAGAGATCAGTCCCAACTACTATGTCTATGGTCTTTGCACTAACCATGGAGCCTAAGACCATGCCACAACATGACTGAGTATCAAAAAAGGCAAGGTCATTCTCTGTACCACTGTCTTTCAGCTCCAAGTCCCACCAGGTTCCCTCACAGCTACACCCAGTCTCAGAGGAGTTTTGATACTCCAAAAACTCATTTGTCTCAGTGGAAAGATCCTCATTACTGGAGCCTCACCTATCAAGAGTACCACACCATTCCCTGATTCCAACATGTTCTCCAGTGCTTATCCAAATGGATAGAATCCTCTGGACTACAACATGGCGGCTTCTTTGACTTCCAGCTCTTTGCCCAGGACTTACTCAGTTACCAGCCCAGAGCTGTCTTTCCTGACACTTTTTTTTGTTGGAAGGCAACCCCCCCCCGCACCCTTCCTGGTATGAATTATCATGGGTGCTCCCTCCTTTCCGATGTGGCCCTATTTAAATAGTCAATTAGGGACCTGTGCACTACCTATAAAGAGAAATTCTATACAGAACTTAGTTACACTGTAGGAAATGTCAAAGACAGGAACCATCTACTCCACCAGCTCCTCCATGTGAGTCTCACCCCCAGGAGGAATCCTTCAAGGAACAGGAGAAAAGGGGTGATGAGGAAGCTACATCTCTTCCTCCTCACCCAATGAGGCAGTGATGTCTCCTTCTCCCTCATATGTAGATGAAGTCAAGTAATTCCAGCAGCTAATGAAAAGAATTGCAGATTTCCTCCAAATCCATTTGGAGGAGATACATGAGACTTAATACAAAATATTTGACATCCTTCATACTGTCTCCTCTGGTAGGATAGCTTTACTTACAAATGTGGCCCTACTTGAACCAGCTAGAACAATTTGGCAATTTAGCAACCAGCTACCATACCCCCTGACCTGCTGTGATGAAAGAGCTGGTGGGTTGTCCACCCCACACAAGGCAGAGTTGGTTGAAGTAGGTCAATTTAACCCTGAATGTGGCACCTGCAGGAGAGCCAGGGTTCAATAAAGCCTAATAAAAGATGAAGCTCAGCCGAGGAGCAGGTTGGGCCTCTATAAAGGGATGAAGCTCAGAACAGAAAGGGGCTGCAGAGAGAGAGAGAGTCTGCAGTCATTCTCTGAGCAGAGACATGGGTAGGAGAAAACCCAGGGGGGAGCAAAAGCCCTGGTATCCTAGCCATATGGGAAGGATTCACCCAGAGGAGTTGCAAGGAAGAAAGCCCAAGGAAGGCAGAATTGGAAGAAGTCCAGGGAAAGAGCAGTGAGGGTAGAGCTTGTGTAAACATTGACTGCTGATATCAGGGTCCCTGAGCTGGAACCCAGAGTAGCGAGTGGATGGGGGTTCCCCACTAGCCACTGGGAAAATGGCATTGGTCCTGGACTTGGACCAGGAAGACTGCCTGAAACAGTACATGGACAGCCTGTCCAGTGTGACTCTGATATCCCAGAAGGGGAGAACTGTAGTGACCTGGCCAGAGGGAAGAGTCATGAAAATGGAGCACCCTGAGTCTAGAGAGAGAGACACCATAGGATGTGTAGCGGGGTGATCATCCGCTCCAGCCCTGAAGGGGTTGGAAAAGCCCTGCAGAGAGCTGGGGCTGGGTAAAAAGGAGCAAAACCCCAGCTGATTGGGGAAGTGGCTGCAGCTGGGGCCAGGCCCCAAACTGAACCACTCAGCCTTATAAGAAGGCCAGAGTAGCCAGACCAGAGGATTCTCTCTCTGACAGAAGAGAGAGAGACAGGCCTGGCTGCAGGGAGCTCACCTGGGGACCTAGAGTAAGGCAGGGCTGGGGAAAGGCCTTGGGGGCTGGGAAGCCCTAGGCCAGCAACTCCCCAGGCTGCAGGGCCTGGTTCTAGGCCCAAATAGGTATTGGGGTTGCACAGGGGCAGCCTGAGGGTGGGTAAAGGCAGCCAGTCCAAACCCCTTGTTGCTGGTGATGATTGACTGATAGACTGCGGTCTGCCCCAGGGCGCGGGGGCTAGATGGTGACTGGCAGTAGCCACAACTGAGGTGACATTGGGATAGGGGGCAGGGGTTCCCCTGGGTGGGGAGACCCAGAGAGAGAATGGGGTACTGCTGGGGGGGCAGCACCTAAGCCAAGGGCACTGGGGTCTGGGAGGGACATGGGGGCCAAAGACAGGCAGGACACCTTGTGACGGGTTGGATCACAGAAACCCCCTTGGGAGCTGCCACCCGATGTGCCAAGACTACCCCTGCTTCTGTTTTCCCTGCCAGCTCAGGACTCCAGCACCCTGTCTTGCTGAATTAGACACTCCAGTCCACTTCAACACAGACCCAGGGTCTGAATTACTTGTCCCAAAGCTACAAGTTTACCCAAAAACAGCTCACAGGAGTGTGCTTGTCTTTAGCACTCAGATGCCCAACTCCCAATGGGGTCTAAACCCAGATAAATCCGTTTTACCCTGCATAAAGCTTATGCAGGGCAAACTCATAAATTGTTCGCCCTCTATAACACAGATAGAGAGATATGCACAGTTGTTTGCTCCCCCAGGTATTAATACATACTCTGAGTAAATTACTAAATAAAAAGTGATTTTATTAAATACAGACAGTAGGATTTAAGTGGTTCCAAGTAGTAACAGACAGAACAAAGTAAGTCACAAGCAAAATAAAATAAAATGCGCAAATCTATGCCTGATCAAACTAAATACAGATAAGTTCCTCACCAGTTCCAGAATGCTCCCTTTTACAGTCTAATCTCCCTTTAGCCTGGGTCCAGCAATCACTCACACCCCCTGTAGTTACTGTCTTTTGTTTCAGCTTCCTTCAAGCATCCTGGGGGGGTGGAGAGGCTCCTTCTTTAGCCAGCTGAAGACAAAATGGAGGGGTCTCCCCCAGGTTTAAATAGACTCTCTCTTGTGGGAGGAGACCCCCCTCCTCCCTCCTATGCAAAGTCCAGCTCCAAGATGGAGTTTTGGAGTCACCTGGGCAAGTCACATGCCCCTGCATGACTCAGTCTTTACAGGCCGACGCCATTGTCCACATGGTATCTTGCATGTCTCCAGGAAGACTTCTTATGTGGATTGGAGCATTCCAAGATGCATTGTTCCCCCAGTGTTTCCTGATCAGGTACTTAACCTGGCAAATTCCTTCCTAAAGAAGCTGACCAAATGCCTCACCAAGCTTACTTAGAAATCAAGCAAGCATACAGCCCATATTCTTAACCTCAAGTAGAAAATGGTATATATGTACAAAGGATTAATAGATATAGTAGACCATGTCACAGGCAGCACAAAACATATTTCAGTTATATCATACATACATTTATAAACACCCACCCATAAAGCCTTATGGGGTACGCTGTCACACACCTGGCCTGCAGAGGGCGCTCCGGAGGCTGGTGAGCTAATTCCCGAGACGACCAGCAGGAGGTGCCGCAGGGGTGAGTCCACGCCTGCTTACAGATAAGTAACTGAAGGAGGAGATGCTGAGCCATGCAAGAGCTGATCCCCAGAAGTAGCCGCAAGGATGTGTCCTAGCAGTGAATGTATTCTGTTACAAGGGCAGATACGTATTACGTTCCTGCTAAGGGTACAGAGTTCCTGTTCATTTACACAGCCCCAAACACCTTGTTTGGCCACAAGAGTTATTTTTCTGCATTGCTACATTAGAATTGCCAATTATCAAGTCCTAATCATGAAATATAACTACTCCAGTTATGGATAGTTCAATTCCTTTATTGACCTGCCTTCATAAAAAATGAGAGCCATTCCAAGCTATCACCAGAGACGGTCAGTTGTTAGCAAGGACTTTGCTGAAAGCCTTAGACTCAGCCAGTAATTGCAAAGAGTTCTTTCAGAAATAATTTATAGGTTATAGTCCAATGTTTATATTCAGGGTGATCCAATCAGAACTGGGATCTCAGTCCTTATGGCTTAGGCTTTCCCTGCATGAAGCCTCAAGCATATCTGAGATAAATAGGATCAGGACCCAAGCCATTTTTTATACAGTTTCTGGCCTTCCATTGTCTCTTGGCGAACAATAGACACTCATTTCCTAAGCATTGCCAGTAATTATCCACACAGATTAACGTAAGGCAATTGCCTGTTTTTCCACCATTCGTGGATGATTTGCTATATATTTCAAAGAGAGATGAATACAGCGATATCCTATGTTTACAGTTCATTTAAATGCTAAGATATCCTTTTGCTCTCTGAATTAACAGAGTACAGCATAGATAGGGACCGTTTGATTACATCGTTGACTACTACCAATATATATGTAAATACACAAACACAAACATTATCTCCCCATATGTCTTTAAGGGTTGAATTTGCATAATTTGTCCTGCAAGATGCTTAACCCTTTCCGGTCATGCGTCGCACCCAGCATCTCAGCACTATTTGCCCACTCCTATTCAATCCCCTGCTATGGGGATCCGGATGCCTCAGACAGGGCTCCTCTGCTTGCAGAGTTAGTCTTCCCAGGGCACCTGACAGCACAGGGGACCATAGGACTATAAATTAACATGGAAATCCAGGATCTCCAGCTAGAACTTTGAGTTTGTCTGACAAACATGAGTGCTGTATGTTGTAATTAGCGATGCTCTGTCATTACTGCACCGCATCACAAAGGTGTCCATCGTCACAGAACAATTGAAGTTCTGCTGCTGAGACATTCCAGACAAATGGTAAAAGTGTGCTCATCCAAATGGATTAAAAAGGCCTCTGGTAATGAAAGACAAACTATATTACAGAACAGGAATGTCATGCATGATCAGGTACTTCAGCTAAAGCATTTAGTTTATTTTTCCTTCAACTCTTTTGGGAGGGTGGGTTCAGCAGCTCAAGAAAAGAGATGCCACAGTTTCTGACAAGTTAATTAAGCTTTCACTTCTGAGTATTATATATATGGTGAAGAAAAGAAACTTAATTGTCTTTGTACTGCTTGACAAAAAGCAAGAAAAATGCTTGCATATTTTCTCAGTTTTGTCTCTATTTTCGATTCCTAGTCAGTCTGAGCCTTATACTTTTATGGGCCTAAGTAAAAGCCAATTTTGCGAGCTTCTTAAATGATAGTTTTGTACATATATTTGTGTATAGAAACAAATATCTGTGTAAAACTAATCTTCTACATCCCTTTATTATACTTTGCCCCTCCTCTCTTGCTGGTATAAGGCACATATAAAGAGATGAGAAAGCTGTGCAATCCATGTCACGGGATTTATAAACACCTGCTGCTTCTACAAAGGATTGAAGGAATTTTCTTCCTGTGTTAAGCAGAATATTCAAATTTCAGATTTTCTTTTCTTGTGAGCCACTCTGCCCTAGATTATCTGGTAGGCTTTTATAAACAACCATTACATCTATACTTACAACCATCAGCCATCCTGCCTTCTGCTGTAATAGCAGTTAAAAGTAATGATTGCTTCTTGCAACGATGGTCTCTCTCTTTATGAGAATATTTAGGCAGAGCCAAACAAGGATGCTAATTGCAGTTTATTACTCTTTGTGTAAGATTATATACAGACCTTACACAGACTAACACGGCTGCTACTCTGAAACCAGACCTTACTTTGTATGTGTGAATTGGATGAGCCCCACCTTGCTGTCTCAACTGAACATGCATTGGATTAGAAGCCAAATCTTGTCCTGGGGTTTCTTTATTGTTAACATGAATAACAACAAAATATAAACTTCAGCCTCAGTTTAACTGTGCCTCACTTTTCCCCCTGCAGACCCTTCTTTTCATAGAATCATAGAAGATTAAGGTTGGAAGAGATCTCAGGAGGTCATCCAGTCTAACCTAACCTCCTCCTCAAAGCAGGACCAACTGCAACTAAATCATTCCAGCCTGGGCTTTGTCAAGCCTGACCTTAAAAACCTCTATGGAAGGAGATTCCACCACCTCCCTAGGTAACCCATTCCAGTGCTTCACCACCCTCCTAGTGAAATAGTTTCCCCTAATATCTAACCTAGACCTCCCCCACTGCAACTTGAGACCATTGCTCCTTGTTCTGTAATCTGCCACCATTGAGAACAGCCTAGCTCCATCCTCTTTGGAACCCTCCTTCAGGTAGTTGAAGGCTGCTATCAAATCCCCCCTCACTCTTCTGCAGATTAAATAAGCCCAGTTCCCTCAGCCTCTCCTCATAAATCATTTGCCCCAGCCCCTTAATCATTTTCGTTGCCCTCCACTGGACTCTCTCCAATGTGTTCACATCCTTTTTGTAGGGGGGGCCCAAAACTGGAAGCATTAATCCAGATGTGGCCTCACCAGTGCTGAATAGAGGGGAATAATCACTTCCTTCGATCTGCTGGCAATGCAGCCCAATATGCCATTAGCCTTTTTGGCAACAATGGCACACTGTTGACTCGTATCCAGCTTCTCATCTACTGTAATTCCCAGGTCCTTTTCTGCAGAATTGCCACTTAGCCTGTTGGTCCCCAGTCTGTAGCAGTGCATGGGATTCTTCCGTCCTAAGTACAGGACTCTCCTCACTTGTCCTTGTTGAACCTCATCAGATTTCTTTTGGCCCAATCCTTCAATTTGTCTAGGTCACTTTGGACCCGATCCCTACCCTCCAGCATATCTACCTCTCCCCCCATCTTAGTGTCATCTGCAAACTTGCTGAGGGTGCAATCAACGCCATCCTCCAGATCATTAATGAAGATGTTGAACAAAACCGGCCCCAGGACTGACCCCCTAGGGCACTCCGCTTGATACCTTTTCTTGGACCCAATTCCCTCTCCCTCAGAGAGGGACAATAAACTCTTATTAGCTACAACCCAATGGTAGAAAAAAGACTCCCCTGGTCCAAGTCAGCAGAAATAATTTTGCATCTCCGTGCAGGATCCAAGTACCTAATGTTATGGTAGTTGGACTGCTGGCCTGAATTAGCCGAAATAACTGTATCGGTAGGCAGGTTCCTAGCACTTGTTACTCTGGCACAGTACTAAAAGAGGTTACTACTATGCTGTGTGCCTTTGCATTACTGGCTGTTTTAGTCACATAGAGGGGCTCTCTGTCATCTCAGCCATTTTCTTTCTTATCACTGAAGATCAATGAACATCTCAAACCTTGAACTTTCTGTTCATGAGTTTTGCCAGTTTTCTAAACTTTGAAATTGAGGCAATTTCATGACATTTTACACTTTTGTTGCCATTCACAAAAAAACCCCAAACATTCTAATCTACAGCAGGTGTTTGGTTGCAAAACCTTGGAAAGTCCCCTGTGAATTTTGAAAAACCGGCAACAGAGGACCAAAGAACCAACATGGTCTTCTGCCTGTCCTTACTAATATTTTGCACTTATGCTACACTTGTGTTAATTGTAATTTTATTATATATATTTCAGTAGCAGGTAGAGGCCCCAATCAGGGTTGTGATAGTTGCTGTATATACATATAGTAAGAGACAGTTCCTACCTTGAAGTATTTAAAATCCATTGTAAACAGAAGAGAGTGACTGATGATGGAAATGCCATGGGTGGTCAGGCCTAGTGGCAGGAGCTGGAGTCAGGACTCAAGGAGGACTAGAGCAAGGCAAGAGCAGGGCTGGGAACAAGACAGAAACAATCATAGCTGCAGGCATAAGCATTGAGCAGCTGTCAGCCTAATGCTGCTGATGGAGTTAAGAACATGTCTGTTGGCTCCTCCAGCCAATCAGGTGATTGTGCTGAAAGACAACTGGAATTCAGTTGTAAGTTCTCTGTTGCTCACTAGGGAGGTGGAGCTAGCTGGTTCCAGGCTTAGCTGCAAGACCTAATTCCTGATAGGAAAGGCTGATGGAGGAGACACAAGAGTAACAGCAAAGGGAATTCAAGGTTGTATTGGTTATGTGCTTTGTTTCTTTCTTTAACAGGATAGATTATGGTAGATGCCGTCCAACTAGCTATTGTCCTTGAGTAGTGTCCATGTGGACTGTGGTAGAAATGAGCATTCAGAAGGACTTGAGGGAGGACAGAAAAGGAGTTTTGCAGATGCAGTTGGGGAGAGGGTTTCATGAATAAAGAGCAGTATGGTAGAAAGAACTTGTGGAAGAAAGGTGTAAGAGAGGCAGCCATCATTCAGAGAGTGAAGGGGGTGGGCCACAGTGTATGTGTGTGTGTGTGGGGGGGGAACGGGGGGGACGGGACGGGACAGAAAAATGGATAAATAGGAATGAGCTAGGCTGTGAAGAGCCTTTAAGATAAATGACAAGGGAGAAATCCAGGCCACATTGTAGTCAATAGGAGTTTTATCATTGACTTATTTGGTGTTATCCTGGCCCTACTGAAGTTTACATTTGATGTTTTGAAGGAGTTGGGGCTGGAGCTGTACCCTGCAATACTCTTCATGGTACTGTCCCCCTACCTTCCGGCAAGTCACTGAGACTTTGAGGCTCAGCTTTCAAATGTGTAAAACAGGGATTACTGGAGAACTTAACAACATGATGTAGCTGCAGATATCTGAAATCTTGTTTGTTGTTGAATTTTACCCATAGTATATATCATTGCCTCTGTTACAAATGGGGGAAACTAAGATTTGGAGAAGTAAACCGGCATATTTGGGAGGGCATTTCATCTACTATGTTTCTTCAGGGAGACATCAGCCCTATTTTATTATAGTTATATTATTTCTTTATAGCACCAATTGCCTCAGCACCCAGCTGCTGTGATAAAAAACATTGCTCATAATGAGCTGCATGGAGACCATCTCTAATAATGTAAGCCACAGTAACCAATCATTACCATGGGCAAATCACCAGTCCCTCAGCCTCCTATTCCCTACCATAGCAGACAAGCTCTTTTTTTAGCTCTTCATTCTTCTCATTTTGAAAGACTTGTCCGATGATGATGCCTTCCTTGTGTGAAATGTGCTTTTGATGCTGGCTTTCCATTTGACACTCCTTTTGTTGAAAAACCCACATCAGAGCTGATGCTTTAAACAACATTTCAATCAGTAACTCGCAACTTACTGGAAATCCAATGTGAACCGAGCAAACAGAGATGTAGAAGATGATGAGTAGAAGTCTGGCTGAGCACTTAAATGTTGGTTGTTTATTTAAAGAAGTGTATGTATGTTTGTGGATGAGTGGGTATTAATTTTATTGATGTGCTCTGCTCATCTCCTGAAATCAGGTCAGACTTTTAAGATGAGTCCAGTTACAAGAATTCATTTGCTGGAGTCTGAATCTTTAGGGAGCAACTTTCTGCAGCTCCAAACATTGTACACTGCCTATGCAATACATAAAATTGTTGTTTTGCTTTCTTTAATCTTCTGTTTCAAGCACCATCTGATGGTTATAGTGCAAAGTGCAGGTTGTTCTTCAGTACAGAACAGCTGCAAATTGTTGTTCATTGCAGATCAGTTCCTACCAGGAGAAAGCTATAGAACTTAATAGATCAAATTCCAGTCCAAAAATGTAATAGATTGAGGGAGTTGGTTTTCATTTTTAGAGTATAATACAGATCCAAATGCCCAGGGTATTATGATTTCACCATGCAAATACATTATACTACAAAGTAACCATTCATAGCAGTAGACAGTGTACTTGGCTCAAATAATTTGCCAAATAGAAACTGGGAAAAATTTTCCTTTTTTAAAGTTATACGTCCTATTTGAAAGGAACCACTGCATTCCTTTTCTCTTAATTTTTTTATAACATTTGTTCATTACAGTGAACACAGAGCTGCATTATTGTACATACTTTTACTATTTCTGGAGAGTCCTTTCCTGTATTATTTATTTAAATGTATATAATGTATGCCTCCCATGCTCTAAGCACATGCACAGATAATTTGATACAAATCATAATTTTTGTTTGTGCTTTTATGATTATATCAGTAGTTAAGGTCTCCCAAACCCTCCTATTTCCAAAAGCCTGGGAAAATGAATAAACCTTGTCATGTACACTGAAAGTCAACAAACACAGATCTTGACATATCAAGTCTACTCTTTGGGTCCTTCCAGCTGATTCCAAGCCCTGGGTGAAACTAATTAACTTATGATCGTCTAAATCTATGTTTTTTAGATTTTCTACTCTGACTAGAGCTGGGTGGGAAACAGTCCTTCCCTTCTGCAAAAGTTTTGAAAAAATTTTGTTCCAAAACTTAGACAAAAATATTAATGGGAGGGGAAGACTGGAAAAAAAAATGTGGTGGGGAGAACCAAAATGGAATTTGTTGGCTTGCTCCCCCTAGATACCCAGGGAGCCAGCTCATGCAACAGGCTGCTCAGGCTGTGGGGCGCTCCAGCTCCGAAGATCCTCGCCAGGTGGTACAGTGTGGAGCCTGGGAAATTGCAACTCCCAGCCTCACCACCAGGCAGGCTGTTGAGAACAGGCAGGCAGGTGGGCCAGCTGGCAGGAAACTAAGCAGGTTTTCATCAGAAAAGTTTGCTAAAAGTTTTATGTCAAAAGTGACATATCTCCTAGAATGGGTCATACTGACAAAGTGGTATTTTTTCTGACCAGCTCTTTAGTGTTGGAGGTTGTCATTCCTCTGCTCTCTTATTATTTCCCCTCCTTTGCTCTTTCCTCCATTGTCTTGTTTGAGTTTAGTTTGTTTCTAAAAGCATTGTTCTCCGTGTGGCAAATTCTTGTAACTTCACCATGTATTATGGTGGTTTTTTTTTGGTAAAGCCCCTGGCTCTGAAGTTAGCAAAATCTCAGCTTTCATGTAAAAGCATGAGGAAGGTTCTAGCCCTGTTGGTGGTAGAGATAAGCTTGAAAACCTAAGTGTTAAAAACCTAGGAGGCACATAAAAAGGACCATCCAATGTATTAGTTTTAAACCAATCTCAAGATTTTTGGGGCTATGATTTTTTGAATGATTGAGGTTAGCTGTACTGGTCTGATTTTTCAGTGACTGAAAACTGCTACTCAGTTGGCCTTTGTATGTTCTGGTAATCACCAGGACCTGCCACCCCTATTTGTAATACAGCATCTAGGATAACATAAGGGAAATATTTAGCATGAGGAAAATATGGCTGTCTTGAGGCACTTCTCAGCTGCATGACAAATAGGAATTAATATGAAAATCATGGATCAGAAACATGATGTGGAGGAATATCCATTTCCTTTGTTCCTACTTGGACTTTCAAACAGCTCAAAACTCACTTATTTTTTTCCTGCTCTTACCACTTCCTTCAGAACTCAAAGTACAAAATAAATTCATAAAGACATTGTAAAGAAGTTGTAAGAGATCAATAATATGCAGGCATTTACCATCTCTGCAATCAACATACTTCCCAACTACATCTCATTAGAAGCAATATTTTAGACTCCGATTAACCTTTGTTCAACAGAAACCTGGTATTGCACAATCTTTTACTGTAAATTATCTAAATCAGGAATGCTGGAGCTATATACGAATTACTTATAGTAAAGTCATTAATTTCACTTGATATCTGAGTTTCCTGAAATGCTGTGGGGTTTTGTTGTTGTTGCTCATTTTGGGGTTTGGTCTTTCACTTTGTTGTTCCCATGTGGATCTTTGGAAGCATAGAAATAAATAGGTAAGGTTAGTATCTGAAGCATTTTGTAGCCACTCAAATGCAGTAAAATAAGGAGTTGTGGTAATATCATGGTTTCCAGTGAGCTAGTTTTTATTTCCTCCTAAAATCTTGAATTTGATTCCTCTTATTGAAGCTGATGAATCCAAACTGGAAGTGAACTTGAATATGGCTTGGTTAGTACAAAGTATTGGCCTAGATTCTCTTTGATGCCTCCACATGCTGATCCCCTTCCCACATGGAAGTGGGGAGAGTGCTGTCTCCACAGTACCATCACCTTCATGTATTTGTGGTTGATCTGTTAACAAGGGACATTGTGGATTTCTAGGCTGGGAAAGTAATGGGACTGGGACTTAACTGTGTGGGTAGTTTAAGAGTGGCAGCAGGATCTAGGACCTTGTATAGGGACACTGGGCTTTTCTGTTGAGTCACCCTATTTTCAGGCGCCAGAACAATGCACAGAAATCCAGAGTAATTTCTGCTGACTCATCAACTCCAGCCAGCATATAAATGATTGAAGTTTCTTTCAGAAGTTAACCCTGGGAAGGCTGTGAGTTTTGAGCACCAAGTTAGTATGTGCATGCTGTGTTGAGAGTGCAGGCTGGGGTCTGTCTGTGGGCAATAGCAATGTTTAGTTACTATTTAATGTTACATATTCATGTTTTATTTTAAAAAACCTCCAATATTGTGCATTTAGAAATGAAACCCTAGAAATGTTGAGAAGCAAACCCGTTTGGAATTTGAAGAAAGTACGGTACATTTTCAGTTCAGTGGCTTATCTACATAGAATTTGCTGTGGATAGCAACAGCATTTATTAAAGCAAAAGTGTAAACTCATCAATATTAAATCTTAATTACAAATTAGTTTTTAATTGAATTCAGTAGCAAATGTTTTTTTTTCCAGCACAGCTGAAAATTTCGTAGACTTCACGCTAAAAAGTAAGTTGTTGTGTTCAAGGGATGTACAATTACCTAAGCAAGGACATTTTCTTTCCACTGGTTCTCTTTCAGAAGCTTTAATACCCTGTCTTTAATCTCTCAGGCAGAAACCTATTTCCAAGAGGTTAAGTATTCATTTAGATAAGATGGAGCAAAAGATTGAACACATTGTTAAGGAACATCATCCATAAACTAATTTAGCTCTCACTCACACAAAAGCCAAACTCATCTTTATTCACTTAATGCATGGCAAGAGTATATTTCAGGATTACAATCAAAAACTAATTTTTGCTCCACTTGGTTGGATTTTACCAATGTTGGATTTAAAGCATTACTAACAAATCCAATTTGGGAATATTTTCTCATGAAAAATCAGGACATATCTCAGTGCTGTACTTATCAGGCAATGGATATGGGCATCCACTCCATAGAAATACAATGGTGATTGACATCAGTGCACACCTATGCCCTGATCATGAAATGCATCCATGCTTAGTCCTGTGCCAGGGCCGGCTCTAACTTTTTTGCTGCCCCAAGCAGCAAAAAAAAGCGCCGCCCCCCCCCCCGC
>NW_020664413.1:23142464-23227246 GCF_002925995.2 Terrapene triunguis | reverse complement strand
CCCCCCCCGCTGAGCGCCGCGCCGCCGGAACCCCCCCTGCGCCGCCGAGCGCTGCACCGCCAGAGCACTCCCCCCCCGCGGAATGCCACGCCGCCGGAGCGCCCCCCACGCCGCCCCTTACCAGGTGCCGCCCCAAGCATGTGCGTGGTTGCCTGGTGCCTGGAGCCGGCCCTGTCCTGTGCCCACGCAAAGGCCTGCTGAAATCAATGGAGGTCTGTGTGGGAGCAGGAATTTGCCCACATGTATGCAATTGTAGGATCAGGGCTTAGTTTGTGTTCAGTGAACGTCCTTTGAAATCTGCAGAGGTCTAGTCTGGGTTTGGCTATTCTGGATGCTGAATTAATTAGGACAGATTCAGAAAAGGGCCTCATGCCAGTTGCAGGGTGACCAAATAACATGGCCTCACAGCTGAGGAGTTGAAACACATCTAAATAGTGATTTCATTTTTCCTTGGACAGGATTCCTAAAAAAAAAAAAAAGTCTGAATTTAGATAAACAAGAAAAGATTTATTCCATGAAGTCTACAATTTAAAGGGAAAATGCCCGTTTTAAGCCTAAATTGGCTTTACTTATACCTTTCAGTATTAGCATAATACTTTGCACTTTCAAAACTAAGGGTAAAATTTTTCAACTACATTTTCAAACTTTCTGATACAGTTATTGACCAGTATTGCATCTTTCTTTCTTGGTCAACATTGTGGAGAACGTTGTGTGAGGCAACTCTCTATTCAGGTGTTTCTGATCTCCTTCCCCATTGTCAATCTGAGTAGAGACCAGGCTTTGGCCCAGGGATTGGATTGCTCATGCTGGTCAATGAACTGTTCTTGTAGATGGATGACGACTAGGGTCCAGACTCATTATTAGATCTTTCAACTGCCTTTGATATAATTCATCACAAGGTGTTGCTTACCTCACCAATGGACCCTAGAGGGAGTGGATGGGGCTGCTCTTCATTAGCAATATTGTTTTCTCTCTGAGGGTATGTGTATACTTTGAGCTGCAGTGGTAAATTCCAGCTCGAGGAGACATACCAACACCAGCTCTGATCAAGCTAGCATGCTAAAAATAGAGTGTAGCCATTCTGGTGCAGGTGGCAGGAGGAGCCAGCTACCCCAAGTACGTACCTAGCATCTCGCAATACATTCTCTGTGGGGTTACACCTTAAAATCATTCTGACACTGAAACTTGTGTAGAACACAACAGTTCACATATTGACCAGGGCATCTTATATAAGAGAGAGGGCAGCTGGCGGGATGGTCTCTGTGAGGGCTCTGAGACTCTAGAATTTGCTCTCCTCTAAGCCTGAAATAGCCCAAATTTGGAGATATTACAGATATACTGCAAGACAATTGTTTTTAGAGAGCTTTTGAAGAGAGCTGAGGAAATACTTCCCACATGATGAATGGGTAGAAAGGAGTTTCTCTAGGTGTTTGGCTGTCATTCCTATTGAAATAATTACTTCCATGCTTCTGGGATTTTATTATATTCTATACATTAATGAAGGTACTAGGATGACTAGCGCTTTGGATAGATATCTTTATCATTTTAAAATATAAATAATAATACCCCCCCCACTCCTAAGTGACTTAAGAGCCAAGGTTCACTTTTTAAAAAGTGATTTAGGTATGTAGGATCCTGTCTCATTGCAAGTCAATAAATTGCGAGTCCTAAATCACTTAGGGATTTCTGAGAATTTGCCCCTACACGTGGAGTATTTCCTACAGATTCAAAATAGCTAATTTAGTTAAATAGGTTTTGAAAACAATTTAATTCTCATTCAAAATATAGGGAAAACATACTTTTTATCTTGCCCTTACCTTAGTAAATAAATTAAAATAATTTTAATTCAATAAAATAAACTAAGATGGAACATTGTTAGCCACATGGGAAAGTGTGCCATCTTGCCTAGAATGCCAACCCGAGGCAAACACTGCAGCCCAGTTTAATCCTGGATACACACCCAAAGAAGGTATTACTGTATAAATAATTAAAAACCTTTGCATTTCATGGTGCTCTCTTCAGGTTTAATAATCCATCTTTCTAGTTCATGGACTATTGCCCAAAAAAAAAAGATATTTCTTTTAGCACTTATAAATTTCAGAGTGTTGGAAATACATTCCCATTCTAAAGAATGTGGGTACCCATGTCTAGTTTCAAAGCAGTCAGAAGAGGTTGAACTTTTGGACTAAATGGTGAGAAGCAAATGAATACACTGCCAGTATTAAGTATACATAGTAATTTTTTTTCATTTATTACTCTTTTGGGTTTAATGTCTTTTTTTTAATTAGTTGGGCAAGACAGAAGTTTGCCATATTTTTCCCACTAAGTAAATAAAGTTGACAGTCCATCCACAGAGGGAGAGGACTATTCGTTTATCTTCTGATTCAGGTGACTACAGGTTTATAAATCCATTATTTGGTTATGGGGGGACAGATTTAGGCATTTCTGACTCAGTGTTTCAAAGAGTCAGGATGAGACCTGGCGGTATGAGTTTTTCCTCACTTCCACTGAGCTTTCTATGGCCGGCACATGTGCAACTGAAACAGTAACCACAAAAGGTATCCATAGCCCTGCTAAATAACTGCTGAATTACTGAGAAAGGAGGACAACTTCAGGACCCATTGGGGTGAGATTGCTACCCTGCTCCAGCCCCTTTACTCCAGGTAAAAGGGCTGGAGTAGTAAGTTGCTCAAAAAGCCCTGGATGCAGCCAGAGGAGAATCTTCCCAGCACAGGAACTGAGGACGACTGCTGCAGGCTGCCTTCTGAGGGCCTCTCTGGAAGCCCTGGCATAGGAAGTGGGACTAGGGGGCAGAAAGGATATGTCGATAGTGGGGCTAGAGCACTTTTCTATAATTTATTGGGGGCTTCTCCAGCCCCTGGAGCAGCCCAGAATTGGGAGGGCGCAAAGGTGGCTTAAAGTCACCTAATCCCTTTGCTATCCCTTGACTGCAAACTCTGTACTGCAGCTCTATGAGGTGCGGAACAGAATCTCACTGATAATTTTTTGGGACTATGGGTCTTCTATGGTTAATCTGAGAATATCATAACTTGATAGAAATTAAATAGGATACTGAATATATTAGAACTTGGAATAGTTTTGATTTTTTTAATTTGAGGTTTGTGAAAGGCCTTCATGAGAATAGATTTCTGGAGAGAAAATCAAAATGTTGACTTGTAGGTTTTTATACTTTTCAAGACAGTAGCCTCTACAACACCTTGTACTACAGTAAAAACAATTAAAAGTTGTGGAGAAAATCAGGAGTTACAGAAATATGAAGCACAAAACAGTGCAAATTAGTGCACTATTTTTTAAAAAATATCCTCAGTCCAAAGGATATATTTAACATAACTGAATTGTTTCATTTCAGAAAAACTTAGTTTTAAGCTAAAATATGACATCACCTTGTTTTCAAAGAGCGAACTACAAAGGCAGGTTGAAACGAATCCATCCATCTCTTACTGCCTAGAGGGATGTTGGATGTGTTCTGAATTCAACAGGTTTCTACATGTCACATGAAAAGCGGTTATTGTTTGTGCAGATTTCAAGTAATGTTGAAACAGCCATGCTCTGATCACATGCTTTTTTTCACAGAAATCAGTCACCAGAGAACTCTTTCCCTCCACCCCCACCCCCAGTCTGTATTTGGATTTGCTTTTAAATGGTTCTCAGCTGTATGAAGAGTCATTAAAATGTTGGGCAATTCAGAAATGCATGAGATCCAGTTTGGAAAAAAATTCCATTGTTTCAGAAAGGCTGAGGCAACTGTTTCTAGAGAAGTCTCTTTTTGCCAAAAGAACTCATTCTTTACATTCTGTTCTTTCTTGTGCCTCTGCCAAGTTATAGGTAAACAAACTTATTACATGTTCTCTGTGTATGGTTTTTTAAGAGTGATGTGTGAAGTTTGAAGGGCAGATGGGAGTTTAACCTTTTAGAATAAATAAAACGAGCAATAAACATGTAATTATAAACCAGTGAATACTTTTTTTGCTGACACTCCTGTTTGACTATGTAGATTGTGCAATGTTTCTTAACAAAATAAAAAACCTGATGTGTCTACATTTATATTCTTTTAAGCAATAAGTTAGGAATAAACTGTTCTCAGCTTGGAAATGTAATCTCTTTTTAAAGTAAACACCTGGTTTATATATTATTAGTGAGTTGGCCATGATTTTTCTTTTGTGTGTGTGTGTGTGTGTGTGTGTATATACTTGCCTCAAGTGTTCTACATTTTTTATTTTACATTTTCTGCACATGAATAGTTACTTTTCTTAAAGAATTTGTATTATCTCTATAGTACCAGAAAGCGCCAGAAGGAAGATAAGGAGCTTTATTGTACATTAGGGTTCTCTGAAACTTTAAAGAAATAACCTGGTTACCTTCTAAATAGTTTCAGTTAACAATTATTGTTCTGATACATTTTCACTCCAGATCATGACCTGTCCTGAGCGCTGGTACAAGGGAGTAGAGGAGGTGTAAGGTGCCCCCTAAGTCCCTTCCTTCAGTGCTCTGTACCACCACGGCCTGTGTGTGGGAGGAGGCAGACTCTGCAGAGCTGCTACATATCCAACTCATGTAAATGGGTGGAGAGCAGTTATTAAGTCAAGCCTTCAGAGCCCTAGTGTATCTGGTGGTGTATTTATGTTGGTGTACTGTGCAAAAACAGGGAGACCAGGAAGGAGATTGTGATTCAGGGAGTCCAGGAGATCCATCTTCTTTCATCCCTTCCCCATTTCTTAACAAACAGGAAAACAAAACAACAACCAACACAACAAGAACATACAAGCACAAAACAAACAAGCAATCCACCACCAACACAGCAAAAACCAAACAAATAATTAAGACCCCTAAAGGTATTTTTCCCCCTAAAAGGAGTTTGTTTAATGATCACATTCCCGCTTTAAAAATTGGATTCATTTTATTTGTTTGTGTATGTTTATATGTGAAGAGAGTAGGACACATTTTTATTAAGCTGTTATATTGTAATTGCTTTGATTCTATTGCACAGCATCCCAAAAGCTGAGGCAAGGGACTGGAACAGTGATATATAAATATAACTATTAAGAGTAATATTGGTATTGTGCATGATTCCAGCATTTGTCTATGAAAAAAGGATGTGGGCAGATTTTCTAAGCAACTAGCAGTTCCTATTTAGGACTTTAAATAAGTGGTTAGATTTTTAAAAGAACTCAGCTGTCATTTAGGTGCCTAAATTAAGTGGGAACAACAGGAACTACTGGGTGCTGAGCACTTTTGAACATCTGGCTCTCAAAATGTGCAGGGCTTAAACAGGGCTGGCGCAACCCATTAGGCGACCTAGGCGGTCGCCTAGGGCACTAATATTTGGGGGGGCAGCGACCGCGGCAGCCGGATCTTTGGCCGCCCTGGTTGTCGACGGTATTTTGGGGGTGGGACCTTCCGCCGCCTAGGGCGGCAAAAAAGCTGGCGGTGCTCCTGGGCTTAAAGAGGACTTCACATCTGTAGGCTCTTTTCAAATTCAAAATCCCTACAGAGAGCTGCAGTTTAGTATTATATTTAACATTTTCTAAAATGTCAGTAACTTACAATATTATATTTTTTCCAGCATACTAACTACATGTTAAAAGTGTAAGTACTCTGTAGGTAGGAGATTTTTGAACATGAATTCTTAAGGGTGTTAGTCTACACAGGAAATAATACATTGATTTAATGTAGTAAGCCATGTCTGCTTACTGACTAAAGACTGATAGCCTGAGTCTGATCTCGCTTATGGGTGCACCCTGGCAAATGCAGTTGCATGATCTAACTCTTAAGCTGGTATAAAGTGAAAACAACTTCACCGAAGTCAGTGGAATCGCATCAGTGTAAAACTGACATAAGTGAGATTAGAACCCGCTAATAGCTGGAGAAAGAGGCTGTCACGGCTCACATAACAAATTGTTACTGTTCAGACTTTATCTGAACAAGCATCTAGAAATATAGATACAGAGAATGCTGGACCTAATAACTGAAATACAGGAGATTTCTGAAATTTGAAAATTGTTCCATTTTCGATACTGCTGAGCACAACATCAGCAGCCACAAGAAGTAAATGTTTCCCTTACATTCTTCCGTGATTACCCCACATTTATTTCCTTTCCTTTTTGGTTCCTGTATTTTAGCTATTTGGCCTTCCTCTCTACTCTGAAATGGGATCTGATATGCTGGTTTTCTTAAAGAAAGTCAGCTATTTTTAGCAATGCAACCAGAGACTGATACTTTAAAACTAAATCCAATACAATTTCACCTATTTATTCAGATATATTTTATGTGTTTTGGATATATTACATTAGAAAATAGTCTATTGACTGCTTCTATGCATGCTGTGGTTTAAGACATGCAGTCTCTCTCTGTATTGCCTGGGACAGCTGAGACTGCAGTGAGAGTGCTGAGCAAACAGTACAGCTGTGGAAATCCATCCCTCAAGGTAGAATGGAGGAAAAGAGGAGATTCAGTATTGCCAACATCAATAGGTCAAAAATCATGATTTTGTGACTTTAAAAAAAAAACCAAACAAAAACAAATAAAATTTTGTTAGTTTAATTTGCATTCTGGAGTCTGAGCCTTTAGGTTACTCACTTCACATTTTCAACCTTTTCTCTCCAATCATGAGGGCTAGAAACTTATGATTTTCTTAACTGGACCAACTTCTGTTGGTGAGAGAGACAAGCTTCCAACTTACACAGAGCTCTTCTTCAGGTCTGGGAAAGGTACTCAGAGTGTCACAGTTAAATACAAAGTGGAAAGCTGAGAATCTCAGTCTTTTTTTTTTTTTTAAGTTCAAAACTGCTCAGAATTTTTAAATGTTGGACATATCCCCGGGGCTAATAGGCAGAGGGTAGGTGAGGAAATCAATTTAGGATAAACTGTGGACTCATGTGATAAATGGCTGCCATTTGTTACATACATATCACCAACACACACGTGACCCTTGTACACTGTACCCTGGCACTACTCCCTTCATCAGCTCTATTGTCTCTGACCTGAGTGTCTGATCTTGCTTTACATTCTTATCATCTCTCCCTCAGCTTACAGTTTCCTTAGAGGGCATCTTGCCCCTAAGGCATAGTGAAGCTCCAGCCTACCACTCAATAGGAGGGGTTTCATGAAGAGGGGCAAGTTGTTACATGCTCTTTTGGTTATGGGACCATTCACAATGTGTCCCTTAGTGCATGTTCACTGCGTTCCCTGTGTTTAAAATTTTCAGAATATGCCTATCTCTAAGATCCCAGTCTTATCCCCTTCCTCAATAATAATGATCATTAATAATAATAGACCTGCTGTCCACAGGAGGTAAGAAAGTTTTTGGAATTCATCTTTTCCTTCTAACTCCTTGGCTAACCTTAATTCTGGTATTTCATAAGTTTTGAAAGTTTGGAACTTTCAAAAAGTTTGGAACTCTAATGTTCTTTTAAAGTGAGTTTTTGTGTGTAAATTATGCTTGCTTTCTGTTAGTAATATGTAAAGTTTGTGGCAGGTGTCCTATGTCATTAGGATGCTAAGGGAGCCTGGCTAATTATTGGCATTCCTCACTCTAGCATGACATTACTGCAAGTTGTGTAAAGTTATTTTTGGTTATAACACAGTGATACTACATTTTAAAGAATGATTCCTTCCCCCTATATGAAACATGTAGATTATTTACCAAGATACTCAAGTACACCAACTACTTACCTGTAATGGTCATTTCCATTGATATACATCTTATAAATAAAAGAGGAAAACTAGGATAGTCCCAACAAAAGGTACATTGAATACACTGAGCAGACGAGAGAGAGGCAAACAGTTGTCCAAAGCAAACACAGTCCAACTTCAGTTAAACTCAAGCAGATCCAATGAAACAGAGTACAGAGGAATTGCAAATTACAACACAATGCTGTGAAACAAAGTCAGGCAAGCAAACAGCAGACACTGTGAGAAGTACTGGAAACAGAGCTAGTGATCTTTAGCACAGGAAAAAAACAAGGATAAAGTTGGACACCAAGCTGGCAGACGTTAGTGTCATCTGTAAAATGATAGTCTGCCAGAAACCTGGTGCCAATTCATACATTTTTCTGAATTCACAAGTTACAAGTGTGCAGCTGTGAGGCTATTGAATTTCATGACTGTACATTTGCAGCTTGTGAATTTGTCACTAGACATTTCCATCTTGCTAATAGTTGTTGAGAGCTGTGCAATATATATTGCCCTTTTCCTGGAGGTGCCCAGTCCAATTTGAAAATGCTGAACAGAGAATCTGTATTGGACAAGAACAGAAGATCTCTCTACTAACGTATTTTCTTATTTAATATTTACATTATTCTGGGTGCTCAGATCACAATCAGTATTGGGGCTATATTGCACTTGATGCCTTACAAACATGCAGTGACACAGGCCTTGTCCCAGAATTAGAAGTAGATCTGCAGAAATACAGGGACACAACCCCAACACACTTATGGTTACCTGTTGTAAAATTTCCTACTATTTTGTTATAATACTGATATTTTTGACATGTAAAGCAGACAGTGCCAACTTAGTAGCATGTTACAAGCACTAATTTATTAACATCCAAAGACCCACATAAGTGAGTAAACATTACACCCATTTTGAAGATGGAGAAACTGACAACAGAAAATATAAGGGGTTTGCTCAAAAACACAAAGAAAGTGTAGTGTCAGAAATGGGATTTGGAGTATATCTTTCTTAAAACCTCTAAATGATTGGGGCTAGATTGTGCCTTTAAGACACAGTCCTGCAGGTAGTAGGGGTACCTAGGAGCTGTATAGCACTGGGATCCCTAAGGAGAAATTCTGGTTGATTCAGCCAGTGGGGATCCCAGAGCTCTAGTGTTATGTGCGTCTGGCAATACACCATGTGTTAGGCAGGTAACTTTTTATTGGGGGAAACAATGCCAATTGTATTTTCTTACTGACCACAAAAGTACAATTAAATCAGAAGTGATAAGTGTGGATGTCATCTGACCTTTCCTTAAGTAGTGATGTAAACAAACAAAACAATATTCTTAACATTTTTTCTGGGCTTCTACCCAGTGCTCCTAAGATAATGAATTAGTAACACAGGCGTATTCAGAACATTTGATTAATACTTTTGCCTTTTGACTGATTGTCTTCTGAAGCTCAGTTCCTTGGGCTGTCTGACAAGATTTTTGGCTCAACTTTAGTCTGGTAAAGAGCCCAGTTGCCTGACTGTTGATACAAACTAAGAAAACGGAACCTGTCACACCAGCACCAAAATTCCCGTTTGCTGACAGCCAGTGCAAGACAGTGCTGATTTTAAAGTCTTGTTACTTCATTTCAAGTCAGTGCAGGAATTTGGCTTCACTTATTTAACTGGGATGACGAAGATAACATTTAGCACTTGTATAGAGTTTTGCACCTTTGAAAGGTTATCAAAAATAACTAATTAATCCCGTCACTGCTACACAGTCACACTCTTCACTAAGCAGGCTGTGTTCTGCTTTGAATAGTCAGGTTTAAGTTGTTATGTTTTGCATAATACTTTTGAATTGTATTGCCCTTCTGCTAGGATAATTCACAGGAAGAGGCGAGGAAGGAGGGAATCTCAGTGATGATGCCCTTGTGGAGTTCCTCCCTGATCATTCCATAAGAGGAGTGGGGATGGGTGTTAAATTAGGGGCTATCTGCACAGAGACCCCTGTTCTGTGCCCACCTCACACGCCTACCCCACCATGGTCCCTGGTACTGTAACTCCAATGGATTATAATACCAGGAGCTCCCCCAGCCCGTGGCTTCCTCAGAGATCTTTTTTTTAAAAAAAGAGAGTGCTTCACCACCACCAAAGAAAAGGGAAGGATGGTATGCCACCCACCTCAGCTCAACTGCCACCTCAGCTCAACTGTTCGTGGCTACCCACAACTTGCCCAAACCCTGTCCTTTCCTCCATATAGATTGTAATCTTATAGAAAGCCCTATTGAAGAAAGGTGGGATGCTGCCTCTAGGGTAGCAGAAACCCCTTTCATGAAAGGGGAGGAAGTGCACATGCAGGGTCTCCTGTGCACATGGATCTTGGGGTCATGATTTAACACCTTATATTTACATTAAACTATTTATTTATCATATTTACATTTTATGTAGGGCTGGTTGGAAATTCTCAGTTGGAACTGTTTTTTCAATGGACAATTGGGTTTTTGATTAAACATGGTATGTGAAAAGTGTCATGATGCATGGTGGCCGGGGCTCCTATGACACACCCTCACGTACCAGGAAGGCAGAAAGTGGTATATTAAGGGAGAAGTAATCTGGCCAGAGATCCCACCCCTAATAATAATAATTAATAAAAAGAATGGGAGCATGCGGCACCTGAACTACAACTCCTATGAGAGACTGTGGCTCCATTTTGAATTGAAATATGTCAATTTTTACCTGAAATATTTCTATTTTTGATATTTTGCCCCAAAAGTTAAAATTTGCTATGGAAAACATTGATGGAAACAAAATAAATATTTTTTGTTGAAATTTCCCCCCCAAAATTCTATTTTCTGATCAACTCTTCCTTTATGTGTGATCATCAAGTTGAACTCACTGCATATTGGGATTTTGGCTATTCTGGTACCAAGTGATGTAAATATTTACCAAGTGATGTCAGGGATGCTGATATTGTCAGTGTTTAAATCCTCTCTTATGGCCTAACTTTTGCAATACACATTCATGGTTACCAGTGTTTTATTGATAACTCCATTATTATTTGTATTAGTGCTTAGTGATCCTTTTTATTAGGTTGGGGAAAATATTGCTGTTTGACTCTTACTTGAGAATTATATGACTTCATTAGCGATTATTTTAAAGTCTTTTGATTTTCATTGTTAATGGTGCTGTTGGGGCTAGCCCTAAATTTCTACACAATATAAAATGTGTAAGCCTTTGAAAACAGGTGCCAACTTTTTTCTGCGCCGGTGGGTGCTCGCGCCCCCGCTCCGACTCCACCTCTGCCCCAAAGTCCCTGCCCTAACTCTGTCCCTCCCTGCCCCTATTGGACCCCTCCCCAAATCCCCGCCCTGGCCCTGCCTCATTCCCCAAGCATGCCACGTTCCCCCTCCTCCCAGGCTTGCCGCGCAAAACAGCTGCTTCACGGCGCAAGTGCTGGGAGGGAGGGGGGAGAAGCAGGATGTGGCGGTGCGCTCAGGGGAGGAGCCAGAGGCAAGCTGGGATGGGGGGGGGCAGTGAGAGGAGCTGCTGGTGGGTGCAGAGCACCCACCAATTTTTCCCTGTGGGTGCTCCAGCCCCAAAGCACACACGGAGTCAGCGCCTATGCCTGTGAATACCATAGCTAATGTATGTCTCTTGATGGAGAGAGTTGAACAATGAGGCAGAAGATTGGGATATTTGTGGGAAGAGGTGTGAAGTAGAAGGCTTGAACTAGAAGTTAGGGTGTATTGATTTGGGGTGTATTTGTAAAGGCATGTTAGACCCCCAAGGGATCCAAGCACAAACAGTTTTCAGGGTTGTTCTGAGAAGGGTGCTAACAGAGGAGGGAACTCAGCTGTATGGAGTTTATATATTTGGCACATGCCAAAAACTGGCCCCGAGTACAGAATAAAGTTAATCTTTAAAAAATATTATAGTTACTAGTCTCATCAAATGTGTTTTAATAACAATATATTAAGGGATTTCCTGTTTAGCAAGCCTACTCTGATATATTATGCACCAAAAAACTATATTAAAAGAACACCCCATTGATTTGCAGTACCCCTGCAGTACCTCCTTGCTCAGTTACCCCTCACAGATCCTCATCTGATCTCAGTTTTACCCCTCTGCCATCCAGTCTCCACCCCCTCAGTTTTTCTCCCTGGCTCACAGTCCAAATCCCAGTCTCCTCCCTCTAGTTCCCAGTCTCCGTCTCCTTGCCCAGCCAGCTCCTGTCTCCCTCAACCCCAAGTCTCAGGTCCAATTTCTCTCTTGCCCAACCAGCCTCCAGTCCCAGCTCCTTATCACAATCTACTCCCTTCTAGGTCCAGCTCTTGTCATCTCTGCATTCATTTGAGGGCTTCATCCTCCGTGCTGCTTGGTGAAAGTGAGTGAGGGTTGGGGAGAGCGAGCAACGGAGGGAGGGGTAATGGAGAGAGCAGGGTGGGGCCTCAGAGAAGGGGCGGGGCAGGGTGTGGCCTCAGGGCATGGGTGAGGCAGGGGCTGTGGCAAGGGTGTTTGGGTTTGTGTGATTAGTTATTTCTACATTTTCTTTGAGCTAGATCCTGGGTTGCACTTACATTCAAAAAGTGATCTTGTGCTTAAAAAGGTTGTAAACCACTGCTCTAGAAAGTCTTTACAAAGCATGTGAAAACTGTAAGTTGTCAAAGACACATAACTTGACCAAATTTGGGTGGATTTTCACAGGGACAGTTAAAGGCACATCCCTGACACAAATTCCACCCACCTGCCAAATTTCAAGTCTCTGCTCCTAAGTATGGGGGCAGTTGAGATTCTCAAAGAAAAAGTCACTAACATTTTTTGTAATATGGGCTGAACAAAGTATTTTTCTCCTGAGTTGTTATTGGAAATGGCTAAGTGATTTTGGCTGAGAATTTTTCCAGAGAATTCAGTTTGAGGCAGACATTCCGCATGTAAAATTTCAGTTTAAACAGTTAAAGTTTGACAAAATTATAAGCAACTGAAGCACAAGATCTTATAATGGGAAGTGTTGGCAGTCCCAATAGAATGCGATGCTACCAGCCCTGCCTATAATGACAAATGATGATTATTAATAGTTCTCTGCTAAAATTACTTAATTAGCTATAAAATAATTAACTACTAATAGTTTTTCTTTTCTCACAATAGTTGTTAAATTAGCATGAATTACTACCATTTTATATATGTTGTGGCAGCACCCAAAAGCTCCACTCAAGATTGCGGCTCCAGTGTCTAAGCATTGTACAAACACATAGGAAGATGTGAAACACTCTGGTCTGAAGAACTCCCAATCTTATTTAATTTAACATGACACTCAACCACTGAGCAATAAACAATAAGGGGACTGGTGAGAGAGTTGTAAAATTGTGCTATTACACAGGCTGAAGTTGTACAAAACTTGAGGATTCCAAATAATGTACAAATATTTTATTCATTCTTAAATAAATGAAGATCACCATAGCCAAATATGTCACAACCTAGACATTATTAGTTCATAGATTACAAAGGCAACAGGCCACTGATCATCTAATCTGACTTCCTGCATATCGCAGGCCATAGAACTTCCCTGAATGGATTCCTGTTTGTACTAGAGCATATCTTTTAGAAAGAAAACATCCAATCTTAATTCAAAAATTGCCATTGATGGAGAATCCACCTCAGTCCTTCGTAGGTTGTTCCAATGGTTAATTACCTGCACTGTTAAAAATGTGTACCTTATTTCCAGTCTGACTTTGTCGAGCTTCAACTTCTAGCCATTGGATCATGTTATACCGCTGTCTGCTAGACTGAAGAGCCCATTATCAATTTTTTTGTTCCCCATGTAGATACTTATAGACTGTGATCCATTTGTGTTAACCGTCTCTTTGTTAGACTCAGAGTTCAATCTATTTAATTTATCAAAGCATGTTTTCTGACCCTTTAATCATTCTCCTGGCCCTTCTCTGAACCCTCTCCAGTTTATCAACAGCCTTCTTGAATTGTTGACACCAGCGCTGATCAGAGCATTCCAGCAGTGGTTGTACCAGTGCCAGACACATAGGTAATACAGCCTCTCTACTCCTGCTCTAAGATTACCCTGTTTATACATCCAAGGATTGAATTAGCCCCTTTGGCTGAGTGTTGCCCTTAGAACTTATGTTCAACTGATTATCCACCATGACCCCCACCATGACTTTTTCATCCTGTTAGAAACACCTGTGTTCTTTGTTCCTAGATGTATAACTTTACATATTGTTTCCTTGTACCCTGCTTGCCAAGTGATCCAGATCAATGACCTATCCTCTTCATTACTTGCTACCTCCCCAATTTTTGAGTCATCTGCAAACTTTATCAGTGATGATTTTCTGCTTTCTTCTAGGTCATTGACAAAAATGTTATATAGTATAGGGTAAGAACCGATCCCTGTGGTACCTGACTAGCAACACACCCACTCAGTCATAGAATCATAGAACTGGAAGGGACCTTGAAAGTTCATCTAGTCCAGTCCCCTGCACTCAAGGCAGGATTAAGTATTATCTTTGATTACCTATTTACAATTACATTTTGAGACTGAAGGTGGGCGAGGTAATATCTTTTGTTGTACCAACTTCTTTTGGTGAGAGAGACAAGCTTTAGAGCTTGCACAGAACTCTTCTTCTGGTCTGGGAAACATACTCAGAGTGTCACAGCTAAATACAAGGTAGAATAGATAGTTTATCATAAATAGCTAACTTATTTCAAGGGACTATTCAAGGTGAAGTGGCCCATTGAGACCCGTCAGTTAGCCGGTTTTTAATTCATTTAATATGTGCGATATTAGTTTTGTATTGTTCTAGTTCTTTAATTAAAAATATCCTGTTTTACCAAGTGAAATGCCTTACAGAAATCTAAGGATATTACTTTATCACTATTACCTTTATAAACCTGTAATCTCATTAGAAAAAGATATCGGGTTAGACAAGTTCTATTTTCTATAAACCCATGTTGTTCAGCATTAAATATTATCCTCATTTTATTCTTTTGTAAGTGATGTTGGTGCCTCTGTGGTTTAAAATTGACTGAAAAATGCTAATGATTTTCCTTAAGAATTTTTAAAAAAAAATCAAAATTTCCGGAGTCGCTTTTTTATGGAAAAAAAACAAACCTCCAAAAATGTTGGTCTTCAAAAATTGTTTCAAGTGAAAATTGTTGGGTTTGGGGTGGGGGATGGAGGCAGATTTGATCTTTCAAAACCAAATATTTTACTAAAAACCCAAATCTTTTACCAACAAAAAAAAATGTAGTTTTCGGTTTCCATTTTTCTTTGTAAACCTGGAAATTTCAGTCAAAAAGTGTTTTGATGAAAAATCTTTAATCAGCTCTGCTACCAATTAATTCCATGCATAAGCGGTTGTTCCACGCCTAAGTGTTTGACACATTAGTGGGCACTGTGGGGAAGCGTATACTGCTGCTTCATGTGCTACATTTGTAGAGTGCATCAAATTCCTCAGTCCCAAAGACTGAGAGTCTGGCACTTCTACGGATTATTCAATTCACTCAAATTTTAATAAATGAATGATGTAAAATCCACTTGTATTCTATTAGCTGGTAGACAATGGGTGACATTTTGACCCGGGACAAATCCATTTTAAGGGTGTATGAAAATCTGGTTTTGGAAAGCAAAACCCAGGACTTTGGCAGACTGTAATTCCTTACCTGAACCTCATAATACACTTTAAGAATGCATTGCTGGCTCAGTGGAGTTTACTTTTCAAAGATTTGCAGCCAGGACCTTTTGTCTCCTAGACAGGCAAAAGAATATCTCTTTATCCCAAATATAGTCCCGAAAACAAGGAGGACAAGAGAAATAAAAAGTGCATCTAAAATTATTAGGAGAAAGAAAACCATGTTAGTTCAAATTTTTAAAGTTATTTATCTCCTCTATATCTTTTAATGGTTGAAATGATTATGTTCTGATTCTATAGCACAAATCCTGATTTGTTGAAATACAGGGGTTTCATCTGCACAGAGCTGCAAATTGCTAAGATATGAATACCTGAATACTTTTATGGCACATTCTAAAGTCAATAGGCAAGAGGTTTCTAAATAAAAGCCTTAAAATTACCTTATGAATTATTAACTATAGCCTATATTACCTTTGAATTATAAAAGCATAGAAAAATGGGAAGGAGAATTGAAATGCATCAATCTCAGGTTCTTTAAAAATGTAATACTAATCATTTGAGCAATGTACAAATCTTTTATTAAAGATAGAAAGGAGGTTATACTTTTATTATTAACTGGAGGATATGTTCAATCCACATGATTAAAAATCTCATTACTAACTCAGGTCAGGAAAAGTGATTTATTACTGCAATGAAATAGAAACTATTCTTCTGCCCATAGCTCTGTTTATCAAGAGCAGAGCTATCAGTTTGTATCTACTTTAGTGTATTTAATATTTCTAAAGGTAGCCTTACACTCTGCTTTGAGAATGAAGTTTCTAATTCAGAGCAGTGTTCAATTGGCATACTACCTTAAGAGGAAATGCTTGCATGAAAAGTCTACATACCTGGAGATGCATTTTGCAGGAGCAGATTCAGATAAGACAAACTATTTTCTTTGATTAGAAAACAGGACATGCAGCAATTCAAGATTCGATAAGAAACAAAACAAAACAATCTCTGCATTTGATAAATGTAGCAGACTACTTAAATACAATTAATACTGTAAGGGGATATCTGACTGGAGAAGTGTTTAGAGGCTCATGGAAGATCTTTTATTAGGACAATCTGCAATCTTTTATTCACATTACATAGAAGTACTGTCCCCTTTCCCCCTTCCCCCCAAAAAGAGTTCTATGGGTGTCCAATGACATTATTTCCAGAAGTGCCATCTGGTTTAGGGAGTACATATAGAAGGGATATAAACATTGTGCCCTGCCAATACCAGGTGAGTGTCAGGCAGTGATCTGCATGTCTTTATAATGTTTAAGACTTCCATAGCATCTTGCAGCTGAAAAGAGCAAGTGGTATAAAAATATTATTGAAGTACTCCTAACAGCATCTCTGTGACATAGGTAAATTCAGTATTAAGTTTATTTTACAGCTGGGGAAACAGGTTCAGAGCGATTAAGTGATTCACCTAAAGTCTCCCAGAAAGTCTGTGGTAGAGCCAAGACGAGAATCCAAGTCTCCTGAAGTCTGACTCTTAGTGCAGTACTTTCCCAAAGTTAGCTCAAATATTAGCGGTACTGCAAAAATCAATTTTTTCCAGATAGTAATTAGGAAAACGTCTTGTTTCTAGTTATTTGAGAGTACACGTGCCTATGAAGGTTTGGGTTAGAGGGAGATTTTTTAAGTCTTATGGATGCATTCCAAGTAGCCGTGGTCTTGAAATGGGCCTTTGAATCTGAACACCCTTAAACTTTGGAGGTAGTTCCAAAACTAGACCCGAACCCAGGTATCACTTGTGTGTCTTGAGCTCATCTCTGATTCCAACCAGAGAGAGACTGGATTTAGAATTTGTCACATGACCTGTGTGACTCGCTTCCTTTTCTAGTTTTTCATGCTGGAGGCTGGAACCAGTTTATTGCTGGTGCACCTTCCCTACTCAGGGCTGCCTGCATCTCTGTTATCATGAAGAACATTAACTGAACTCCAATAATAATAATGAAATAAAATCATCTTGATCTTCCTTTCAGTATTGTCTTGTGAGGCTTCCCTCATTGCCCAGCCCATTATAGTTTGTCTTAATTTGAGCTCTGATCCTAGTAGCGGACCAACTTGCGGAATTGAAGCCTTAGCTAGTAAACTGTTGGGTTCAGGAGCTGTTATGCCTTTATTTCCAATATAATTTTTTCCTGAATACAAGTATTCACAGATATTTCAACAATAGAAACTCTAAATCTAAATAACATCTGTACCAGATCCAGGGAAATCTACCTAATCCTGCTTCCTACTGGAATGCTTTATACCTTGGTCTGTTTGAAATGGTAGCCTAGCACAAACATGGGAAACTCATCCCTCCACCCCCACACAACGATGCCTTAAGAAAATCTGCAAAGTCCCTCCTTCCCCAAGCAAAGATTTCACTTATTACTTTATGCATTTTATTATGGGAATTGATTAAGTTTATTACAAATTAAAGAACAATCTTTCTGAGGATATGAACTCTCAGAACAAGCAATGCTACCATTTGGCTATAAGTGTGAATTAATCTCCTCCCACACTACTATGGCCCTTATTCCTCTCAGTGTCTGCATCCCTGAGCTGGGAGATCCCTGGAGCTGGCTCTGGGATTATTCGCTCAGTGTAAGCACTCCACCATTTTGGTTAAGGGCAAACCTTCACACGATTAAAGGCAAAAATCCAAAATGTATAGGAACCCTTTAAACTAACCCCTCCCCCCTGATCCCCTAGTATTGTGACACTTCTGATATAATTGCAGGAGTGTGCCATACTGCATCCCTCTCTCACAACTGTTTTGTACTATACCAGCAGGCATTTGCTCTCGCTCATCTTATCCCAATAAGTGCCAAGAAAAACTTTATATCATATCAAACCATTATGTGGGCTATATATACCACAAGCGATATAAAATTATTCTTATAAAAATTTGAGGTTTTTTAAGCACATTGGTACTATTTTTTGTCTCTCTCCACCTGTATAGCCAGGTGTCTTATTTATCATGTGTCCAAATGCACAGTCTTCACAAGAAGTCATAAAAACTTCTGAAAATTATTATTCTTTCATGTGTACTGTGTACTGCAGTAACATCCAGGAGCCACTGAACAGATTGGGGCCCTTTTGAGCTAGGTGCTGCCAAAGCACAGAGTAAAACAGTCCTTGACCCAAAGAGTTTACAATCTAAGGCCTCAGTTCTGCACTTGATCTGCTCGCAGCATCAAAGCTCAAATTAAAACAAGATACATTAACTGATTATACCAAACAAGTAGGGGGAAAGGAGGAGGGAAGTTGAGGATAACAGTGATAGGTTGTTGCTATGTGAAAAATTTGCAAAATCAGATTTTATGTACTAATCTGTAAACAGAAAATGATATTAATGATGTCATCGATCCTCGAAAGCCACCGAAATAGCTTTTCTTATACATAAATAGTCAGACTATTAAGATCTGATATCTGGAGAGTTTCCAAGGCTAAAAACATTTGCAGTGCAACTCTTTGGAAACCTAGGAATCTCTTCTCTTTCAGTGGTATAAAACTCCTACTTCTGGCCTTGCAGATGCAGGACATGTTGTACCTTAAATTCACCACTGAGCCTGGACAAAAGATTTCCAGTCCTGGGGTAAAGAAACATTTCTGTGACAGATTGATTTAAGAACATGGCAGCTGCTTGAAGCTGCTCAGATGGTTTAAAATGCTAGAAATAATCTTGGAGAGAGAGATTAGTTGGCAGAGGGCAAATGAGTCAGTCAGATGTGCATAATAAATCGTAGAATCATATAATGTTTTTGTGACAAATAAATATTGCAAAAATATCATTGTCATTTATGAAGGTATTCATGTGACACTTGGCAAAGCCATGTGATAAATGGATTTATTGAGCACCTTTGACCATCTCCTGTATACTCTGCCCACTAATCCATTTCTCCTGAGGCTTATTCTAATATTCAAACTGCTGAGCAGTTTCAAAAACTTACAATTTAAAAAAAAGAAACACTCTGCCACAGAAATATTTTTTGTTTGTAACCCAGATGCTTGCATTGCAGCATGTAGTGGTGTAAGTGAGGGAAGAAACAGTGGGGAGGATACATAACTCCTGTTTTTCTTTTGGGTACTTTGTGTGTCTACAGACTTGCTGGAGCCAGATGGGGTGACTCTTCCGCATAGGACAGAATCATTCAGAAATTGGGTGTGGCAGACACTAGGCACTGAAGCTACCTAGGTGGATTCTATTGTGAGCAGGTAGCCTTGCAGAATACACCCAGAGTGGATGGGTCACTACAGAAAATAAATCAATTTGTTAGTCTCTAAGGTGCCACAAGTACTCCTCCGTTGTTTTTACAAAAACTAATTTCCCCTTGCTAAATACTGTTTGTCTACTGTTTGAAATGGGCCACCTTGTTTACATTGGCCTCATTAACACTACAAAAGTGATTTCCAATCCTTCTTGTCAACTGTTGAGAATTGTCTATTTCCAACTTAAATTGAATTGGCTCGTTAGCACTGACCCCCCACTTGGTAAGGCAACTCCCATCTTTTCATATGCTGTGTATTTATACCTTTCTACTTTATGTTCCACTCCATGCATCTGATGAAGTTGGTTTTAGCCCACGAAAGCTTATGCCCAAATAAATTTGTTAGTCTCTAAAGTGCCTCAAGGACTCCTCGTTGTTTTTACACTGAGTGTCACTCCCTGAGCGTGGAACCAATGAAAATTCAAGGGTAGGAGGGAGGAGTTTATAAATAGGAGGAGTGGGAGGAGATTGAAGGACTGAGTGGTGGAGCAGTACAAGGAGCAGAAAGGTCTGCTGTAAGAATTGTGTTCCAGGGACTTTGTCAGTTTTGTTGGATGTAGACTGTAGGCTCCCTCACTCCACTGGAGAAGAGGACTAGAATTTGCTGCAGACTGTGCAAACTATAGAGTGATGTTGCAAAGACTTTAAGAGAGTTTGAACGAGACTGTTTGCCAACTTTAAGGAGCTGGGATGCCTCACGGAAGATTTGGACACCATTCCACAGAGATTGAGGGGGTAAATCTTCACAGAGAAGAGCCCTAGGGCAGTGTATGTACATGCCCCCATAATTTTATTTTACATTGAACTTGTGATAGTAACAAGTAGTAAAACTTGGAGGGGGGGGTGGGGAAATGTGAAAGTGTTATCTTTAAAAAGTTATTATTGATAATATTCACAGTTGTTTCATGAATTATAAACTGTTATGCATGCATACACACACATACAGAGGGAGAGAGAAAGAGTTGAGATTTAATACACACTTTTCCTTTAGAAATGAGTTACTTTTGTTCTTTGAGATTTAACTATCTGTAATGCAAAGTCCTGAAAAGACTAAACTCTGGTCTGTATCCAAACAAAGAAATATTCTACCAAATATTAGCATAATGCATTTCCTAAGCCTGTTATTTCTCTCTACCCAAAGCAACATCTTCCTGAAACCCAGAATGGCCGTTGATCCTGAGCAAGTTCAGTGTATTTTTCTTTTTAAACCTAAGAAGTCTGATATCTGTTTGCCCAATTGAGCTAGCTGCAGGAATTTTTGACCACTGGCTATGAAGACATTCCCAGCTTTCCAATGAGACTTGGCACTCACTTGTAGGCCTGGAAAGGCCCAAGGTATCAGACTTCAGATTGTGACATTTGAAGATATAGAAAACTGTATGTAATTTTTATGGTTCTTTGTATGGGTGGATGTATAGTAACAAGTAAGCCACCTGGCTTTAGAGGAGGTGGTAGGATGTGGAAAATAGCTCCAGTAAAATGTTTTAATCCTTTTAAAACATAATACCTCCATGACGTTGTTTACTTTTCTAGTTTTGCTAGTGAATGGGCCTTAGAAAAAATTCTCTGTTCCACTTTTTCTTTTTTTTATCACATTTTCTTCCTTTTTTCCCTTCTGCATGGTGCATAACTTTTGCAACACTTTCCATTCCATCTGAGAGGCATAATCTTCCTCTGAAACCTCAGTTGTTGCAGCTTTATGAATTGGTAGCCAAGGGATAATAAATCTGAGTGTATTAAAGCTCCTTTTTTCTCCTGTATATTCTGCATGACACTTTGGGGATTAAAACCCAAACTCTAGTCTGGAGGATGGTCATTACAAGCTGGACAAATCCACCTAAGCAAGACAATGTAACTGTGCCTCACATGTGGTCTAAAATAGGTGAGTTTGCATGTCTGGATGCCATTTTGCACTGGTCCCATGAAGTTACTTAATCTGAATTTTCCCTAGGCTTGTTCGGTTCCAAGGCTGCTCTTTATTTTAGGTATTTTCAATAACAAGCTATGACATGGACATCAATTAGTTCAGAACTAGTCAGTATCCATGGTCTATCAAATAACTATTGAAATGTGAGTTTGCATGAAAATATTTTCAACAGTTCACCAGCTCCATTATGGATATGATCACATTGTTTGTTTCCTGAGGTATTCTGGAGACTGGCCCATCTTGCAAAATCAGATCTGGGTTTCAAACACCCCAACATTTGGGGGGATGCTTAGATCAGCTTCCCCAGGGACCAGTGGTAAAGATTAGACCTGGATCTGCGTTCAGATACTGATTACCCTTCTTATGCTTGTATTCAAGTTTTTGGTTTGGTTTCACCTTTAGGATGTTACACAGTAACTGGTACCTATATGAGACACAACGTGTTCTTTTACTCTGCAATCTCAATGAAGCTTTAAGATAACATTACACTGTAGCCAGCCTCAATATAGGCGGAAAATACATTGCAGTAAAATCTGATAAGCCTAAACTATGACAGAAAAAAATAAAATAAAACAGTGCTCTACTGCTGAAGTGGTGGTGTTCTCACCATTGCAAACATTGGATGTTCACTGTATTTCTGGCTTAATGACCTCTATTTTAGTAAGTGATCAAGATTGGTAAAATAATGCTTTTTCTAGGATGTGTTTATGGAGCAGGGATTATGTGACTCCCTTTGAAGGGTTAGTTGAGGAATGTGGTACATAATATGCATTAGGAAGGACTATAACAGATGCACTTGTCTTTTTTGCCACTTGCCAAATTATCAAAAAAAATCAAGAAAATCTTTGTACAAATATGGTTAGACATGCCTGACTATGCCTCAGCATTCCAAACAGTTGACCAAACATATACTTAAACTTAAAAGGCTTGATCTTGAGAAATGCACATTTTATGTTTTTAAGGAATAATGATACCTAGAACCATCAAGGTGTGCACATGCCTTACCTCAGCCTAAAGTCATTTGGAGCTGCAGATACTCAGTACCTGACAGGATCAGACCCTGGGATTATATACCCTCATGAGTTGGGTCGTGTCTCAGTCCTAGGCTGTCAACTCTTTGGGAAAGAGGCCTGTCTTTCAGTGGTTCCATAGACCATCCATAGACACTTCAGAAACAATGGTCCTAATTCTGCTTTCACTTACGCTAGTGCAAATAAGGGGTAGCTGCTAAAGTCAATGGTGCTATTCTGGTGCAAGCCATTTTAAGTGACAGGAGAAGCAGGCCTAATAAACAATCATAATTAATAATAAATGTGAGTTTAGAACCTGCAGTCGACATCTTTGGATCATGATCTGACTGAGCAGCTATCTAAAGAAAGAGCTATACAGTTCTCTACTAGATGGCTTACATCAAACATTACATCCTCCTTTACCTGTGCCAACAATTGCAACCCAGGGACTTAGTAGCACCACATCTGATATTTCTTGTATGCATATCATGTAGCAGTTGTAGCTGCCACATATAAATTGGTCTTAATGCCAGCTAAGTGATGGATTGAGTGTAGGCTTGCTGGCATATCAAGGCAAGTGTTATGCAAAATGATCAAAATGAATAGCTGTGCTAATGCAAAACAGCAGATTGATATAATCCGCAAGCCCCATGTTGTAGCCAGAGCTGCCACCATTGCTGAGGGCCCCCTGACTTTGAGGGACTAGAAATGTAAAGGAGAATCTCAGTTTTCAATGAAGTAATAAGTTTCGATCCTTTTTCCTTGAGCAAATTGCCTTGCAAACATAAACTGATATAAACCAATCAATAGGGCTGAAAGTAGGTGAGCTGGGTAGAAAGAAATCAGTTGAGGCCCCTATCCTGTGCCAGTCAGAGAAGTCTGCCCATGCAGAGCTCATAGCAGTAACAGGGCTAGTATTTGGATGGAGAGAAGCATAAAAATTGTGCAGGCCCACTAGAAAATTCAAACTTGTTGTTAGTCATTATGGCCTTGAACCTGTAACTGCATCGGTAGCCACAAGATCTGTGTGGATATAGTTGTGGGTTCAGGATCTATATGAGCTATACCTTAACACTTATATTTAATCAAGTAATAGTTATTATACTGACAATATTAGGTAGCTGCATCCAGTCTGCAAGTAATTATTGAAGAGTGTTTGGAGTGTGAAAAGTCTTTTCTGGTGACAGAGCAGGAAGACTGAATTGCTAGTTTGTAGCAGATATATTTTTGTCTTGCTCTGAGGCCTGCAGGTAAAATTAGGAGAATAATTTTTTAGAATTCTTATGTAGGTGCTATAGATTGTATCCCATGTATCTCTTGATAATGCTGCTCATTTTTTGGTGGTACATGCTAGGTCTGTGGGTTGTTGTTATAAACACAAAGAAGTTTAATTCCAGTAATGAGGAAAGTGAAGTCAATGTGTCACTTCAGGTATTTCAGTTTTCTGCTTGGATCCCAAGCTCAAAACGGGAGGTTGAAAACACCCGAAAACAGGTCTGTAAATGAAAATTTTGTTCTCTGTGACATCAATAGAGGTGACAGCAACAGGATGTTGGGTGGGCTATGAAAAAGAATTGGACAAATTAGGAAACTGGCAAAAACAGCACTTCTCTTTCTGTTTGGACTGGCTTTTTTTTTTTTTAAATACTGCTCTGAAATATTCTCAGTATATGAGAGAGATTCTGCTCACTGAGCTTCAGTTAGGCTCTTGCTCTAGGGTTTACATTCCACCCACTCAAGTCTAATTAGGATGTTACTATGGTCCATTACTCATCGCACTAACTCTGATCACCTGTGTAGAATGAGAAGCATGCTACTAGGAAATCACTACAGCTGTATAGCTGCTAATTTGTTAGTCTCAGCTGGAAAGATGGAACTGAACACACTTACAAAGTGCCTTATGCATTGTGTAGGCTGGCACTCAGAGTTTAGATATTCTGCTGTTGGTTTTCAGGCAAACAAAACATTATTTCCAGTCAAGTTTTTTCCCCTCACGTTCAGCCAAATAGGGGAAAAAGGGGAAATGGCTAAATTATCTTCCCAGTGTGCAGTTTAAATGGGTGGACTAGGTGGTAAGAGTACTGTTGGAGGAATGGCCTCCTTTCTTCAAAATACAGCTGCACAGGGTCTGGAGAAGCACTGCTGCCACTCTGGCCATATTCATCTTCAAGTGCTGGTCCTTATGTGTATAGCACACATGAGTCCACGTGTGCATCATGAGCCTGAGATCAGAGATTTCTAGCAAGTGGTGTCTATTGGGCTGTGCCTGCTCAGTTATTTTCCTTGTGCTCCAAACTGATAGGGACCACACATCTTGAAGAACTTCCAGTTACAGGTAAGTAACCTCCATTTTTTTTATCTATGTTAGGTAACCCATGTTAACTAACATGTTAAAATCCTAATGTAAACAAGGCAAGTTGTAGTTCTAACATTGTCTGGTCAAGGTAAACTCTAGGTTTAAGTTAATGTAGGATGTATGTCGCACTACTTGCATTATAGAAATGTATTGTCCTGTGAGTGTACTGTATCTGGAAAAGCCTGTGTCTATGCATTTGTGTTGTTTGTTCCACAAAATTCAAGTGGGTCAAATTCACAGTTGCAATGCCATTCAAATCAATGGAAACGCACCCACTTAGGCCATTGATGAATTTTCTGTCAGTGTCTTCAACTCTTAGTCTCTTTCTTCTTAGGCGGACAGTGGCTGAGAGCCCTGCTAGAAAAGAATAGGGCCTGCAGATAGGGTCTTCTGTAGGATAACTGTAAGCCCTCTGGCTGATGGAGGTTCAATGTGTCCCACCCTTCTTCAGCTGTGAGAAGAGATGACATTTCATGGCTACCAAAGAGTTAGCGATTCTAGTAGACAAAAATGGTGGGGGGAAGTCCTTGGAGTTTCATCATGGGACATGGGGAAAATTCTAGAAGGGGGAAAAAAAAAACGAAACACAAAACAGTCAATAGTGGGCACTTTTAAAATGGCCAAGTCCTTGTGAACACCCTATGGTTTTTGGGCTGCTGAAAGTAATACTCAGTGAACTAAAAAAAATGTTAGGCTGGTGGTCAAATTATAAAAAGCACAGCCAACCTAAAGGAGAGAGATGCCAAAATCTTAGTATCTCAGACTCTTCATGTTACTTTGGGCTAAACCTTTATATATAAATATAAACCAAATTCAATACCACCTCTCCTCATTGTTTTAAAATATTAAACTCTTGGTAAGGACAAGGTGTCTGAATAAATTTTGCTGAGACCCACTCTCAGACACTTTCTTGCTGAAAGTTATATTAAATTATAATTTTTTTTCCATGCTGTTCATGCATAAGGAACCCCAAATGGGATTCTGAAACATAAGAATGTCTTAAAACAGTCAAAATATCAATGTGAAAACTAACTACTAAGTATGCATGGTAGGGACTCTTTAGTTTTTGTAACCATGTTAATTCCCCATCTACTTATGTAACTAAGTCTGGACATTGTGGTAGATTTTCAAAGACATAAATACCATTTAGATACCTCTCTGCTACTGAATATCAACGGGAGCTATGCACCTGAATACCGCTTATGTCTTTGAAGATCTAACTCATTGTCACTAGTGCAGTGCAAAATCTTCACTGCAAAACCCCAACCTTGCCTGGTTTGAGTTTCGTTACAAGCTCAGACCATGTTCAGCAAACCTTTTGAAGTGAAGCAGGTCTAACTGATGTTTTTGCACTGATTAATGTGAAAGCCATGGTTTCTTATAGCATCATTGTGAAACTTGGTGAAATTCAGTAGTTATGCTTTGAGGTTTTGGGCTTGCTTAAATTTGAAATTCAGAGAAAAACTCAGGAGGCTGTGAATCCACGGAGATCAAAACAAAATGCACATAAGTGAAAATACAGTGCTGTCCACTCCCGTCCAGTAATGAGTAGAGACAAGCCAGGACCTGCAGACCTCTGCTTGGGTACACAAAAGCAACTCTTCCTCCTTGGCTTGATTGCCCAGAAACATCTCTGCAGGGTAGAATGTGTGCTCCACAGGTTGGAAGGAGGTAGGCTTGGGGACTGCAGCTTTCCTCAGCACCGCCTCACTCAACCCCATGGTTAAGAAGTGTACCATGTGAGAATATTTGAGCATTCAAACTAAAAAAGATCCCTTTTGATGAGTATTTGTGCTAGTAAAACTCCAGTACTCTAGGGTTTGAGCTAAGCAAATATGGATGTTTTGAACTCACTTTTGAATGCATATTTGCATATACTTTTGCACTACTGCACGGTCTACTGATGGCATAAAGAAGAGAAAAGGCATCTCAAAAACAGTTTGAAAGAGGAAAATTTGTGTTGATGTGATCAAGAGGAGAATGACTAATGTTTACCCATTGCCCAATCCGTTCTATAGATCTGTGTAATCTTAAAGTATTGGAACTGACAACTAAGATTAAAACAGATCTTCTTTCCAAAAGCTTTTGCAATCATTCCCCATTACTGGAACACTATAAAATGAAAAATATCTAGCACTGGTAATCCAGTCAAAGCACAGAACGTTTTGAAATGAAGTGTGCACTGTACATAAAGCACAAATGGAGACATGACACAAATTGAGACATTCTCAATGGTTTTTTTTCTTATTCACCTGTATATTCCTGACATTGCTTGTAAAAATTATCTTTTTTCTAATAATGCTACTGTATTCAACCTCATAGTGTAGAACCCTTAGTCCAAATAATATCCTAGTTTGTGTGTGATTTATGGTAGCCAGTGCCAAAGTCTGCAATATTTCAGTCTTTAATGTGCACAGAAATACTTTTTCTTCTTGTAACTTTTTCCATCCTTGATCATTTTTTGATAACTGATTAGGAAAAAATAATACATGCTGAGACTGTAATGTAATAATTTCCAGTAGGGAAAAAAATTCTTACTGTGCTGTGTCAACTCAGTTAATAATAACCATTAAGCGATAGAAGAAATATTTACAAACCTCCCCCACATGTTGCTGTGAGCTGCATTAGAGAAAGGATGCCAAAAGAAGTTGCTCAGATTCCAGATGCACATGCATATAAATGTGTGATTGTGCTGGTTCCATCAGGGCTTTGATTTTAATCCTGTTTTCTTATGCCTGCAACTTTAAAAAAAAATTACCTTTTTTTAAAAAAAAGAAAGTTTAATTGAAATTTCTTCAGCCATTTTTTGAATGATCTATTAAGGAGATTGATTCAAGAAAGGATCTACAGTTAGCAACAGGCTTGAACCAAAACCATAGTACTGTGGACAACGTTGGGAAAATCTGGATCCAAATCTGAAAACTTGCTTCTTGGACCCAAAGCTACTGCAAATAATACAGATAATGGAATGCCACACATACAAATCCTGGTTAATTTCTTGGTTTTCTTATGTCAGATCTTCCTAGCTTAAGATGCTATGGAAGCTATATTGGTCACATTAAGAATCTTAGCCACCAGGAAATGTTCTTGAACTCATAACAAATAAAAGTTTTATTGAGCTTTAAAAGTGTTACTGGAATGATTCTAGCTGCTAGAAACCTTATGTCTAAGGTCAAAAGAAGACATTCTGTCCTAGATTTCTGGTCATGGAAAGTATGGAGTTAAAAAAAAAATCAAGAAAATATTAATGAAAGAAACATATTGTACATTTTGAATAATATCAAACTCTCCACAGAAAGAAAGAAAATTAAATTGCACTTAACCAGATAACAGTATTAACTATAGTGTAATATTTAAATGACAGAGAAAAAAGTCATCTATAATAAAAATTAAAATTGCGCTATATTTACTCAGCATTAATGTGACTTGCATGTCTGCAATACAATAATTGACCTAATTTATCATTTGTTCTCACTTGACATTATGGTTGTTATGAAGCCACAGGAGAAGCAAAGGAATTCAGCACTCAGAATGCAGATGCTTTGGCAGGTCACCTCTTCACTACCTAATGATGACACACAGCTTTCTTCTCTTGTTTTCTGCACATTTCTCTTCAGCCAAGCAGTACAGCTGTAGTTTTACTGATCACCCTTTGATCTCTCTGGTGCCCGTTACTGTAATATCTGGGTGCCTCTGGGTTAGATCCCCAATTTGAGAATACTTCATCTCTGGCTTTCATATGCTTCATTCTGGGTTTTCCTGTCTCCATTGTCCCAAAGGATATGACAGTCTTGGCAGTACATAGCGAAGCAGTCTCTTATGTAGCTGTTACTTGAACCAACAATGACTTTGAAGATCAGGGCCCAGACTTGGAGAGGGACTGGAGCATTGAGGTGAAATGTTCTGAGAGTAAGCAATGATGAAAGCAGGCAGCCATGTTTGCACAAGCTGGAGTCTTCGTGTTATTTTTACATTCAGCTTCTATACAGTTGAATTACAGTATTCCAGTTTAGATGGAAGGACAGGATCACAGCCAGTTTTTCAGAATGTAAAGCAGATGGAAATCTACCCTAATGGGGCTTTAGGATTCCTTTCAAGTAGGTAGCATAATCTGACATAGCTGGCTCTTCTCTGTCCACCATTGACCTCTCCCTCCAACTGTAGGAGGCACGTTGGAGCAGAAGGTGACTGTACTTCAGTGACCCTGGGAGAGTAGCACAGCCCCTAAGAAGTGTTACTATTGGTGTGACTTAGAGGGGCTTGCACAGACTCCCAGTCAGCCCCAAGACTGTGTGTTAGTGTGTGTGAGTGTGTTGAAAGGTGGCATAGAGCACCTCTTTTCCCTTCCACCCTGAGTCCAGTACCAAGTATAGCATCTGACAGTGCTGCTTTATAAAAGAACCAAAAGGTGGAGAAATAATTGAGATCATCAATCAGGGCTTTGCACTGTTTTAATACGGCAGGACACAATTGGAAGAGCTGTACAAGGCAACTCAGTTTCTTACATGGTGAAGATGTTCTTTTGCTTTATCTTTTTACACAAAGACTGAGTAATTCTAAATAAAGCAAAAGAGTTAGAATAGCTGCTAGTTAATATTTAATAAATAGGAAAGTCCAATTCCAAAGATGCCCCTACTGGTTGTATTTATAAAGCAATAAAACACAACAGGCAGAGCATTTCTAGGTGATTACAGCACACCTCAGGTGGTGTTATAAGGCACAGGGTGAAGGCTGTGTGACTTTTACCATCTGAGAATTGCAATAATCCCTTAGCAATGCTTTGCCTCCTATTTGGAAATGGAACTTACAAATAAAATAAGAAAAATAGGCAGGCCTATCCATATACTTGGCGTTGTTGACATGAGCATAACTGAACAGTCAGCCAGTAAGAAATCACGGTTTAGGCAAGAATTCTATTATAATTTATAGGGTAGTAAGAGGACAATAAAGCCATTTCATAACCATATGGTATATTTAGAATATTTATGATTTAGTACTAAAGTACAAGCAAAACAAGGAACATTCGAACTACACCAGATGAATTCTAAAAGAAATGTTTTGTATTAGAGAATTGCTAATATTTGCGATACCTTCAAATATAGTCATAGCTTTTCCCTTCACAGGCATAGGAGCAATTTTGTTAAAACTAAACCAGGTGGTCTTTAAACTTTGAAACTATCAAATTCTGAATTCATAAACCGTCATAGGGAACTGTAGAAAGAAGAAACATTGGCTTCTCGTGTTCCCTTTTGGGTTGTAATGTAATTATAATTGAATCTGTGAGAAGAAAGAGAAATTAAGCTGCTGATATATCTGTTTTAAAAGTAGTTATTACCAGATTCACTGACTATTTACTGTGATAGATTTGGTATGAAAAATAAATCCTATTTCATAACAAATATAAAGACATTTTAGAGATGAATAGTCGGGAAGAAACTAATGATGCTGAGGAAGATAGTGGAAAAAGCCTCATTTTCAAAGTGATCTAAGGAAGAAGGAGTCTTTGCTTACAGCCCTGTGTGTGAGTTAGTGTGTGCATGTGCATGCAGACAGAGAGCTAAAAGGTAATAGCTGAAATGACATACCAAATGGTCCCTTGAAGTACTTATGAGAAAATAAAAAAGACCTGGCTAGAAGTGTTCATGTTCCTTCAGTATGGGATACAATAATTTTTCTGCCAGAGTGTAGAAAGTCATAAACTTATTTCAGGGTACTGAAGTGAAACAAAAACTGTTGCTCTTATGCTGATGCAAAAGATGGCTTGATGGCTAGACTGATAAAGGAAGGTTCACATCTCAGCATCCAAGTAGCCTAAGAGAGAGTGCTCACTGACAGAGAGGAGATCTAATTTGGGAAAGGTGATGCAGACAGAGGGAGTCTAAGAGGAAAGCTTTTCAGCAACAGAGGGCCAGACAAAAGAACATGGCTTAACCTGGGATGTAACATTGTCCTCCTTAAACCTAATTGGTAACACTAAAGAGTGCTTCTGCTTATCCAGCAAGGTTGCTTATAACCTTATACGCCAATATGAAGATTTTTAAATTTGTTTTATTTTCACAGATTCTCTATTTTCATGTTATTTAAACTTTGATCAACTTAAGTAATATCAGAGCTGCTGACTGTTTTGGGGTTATTGCTGTGAGTCCCCATGAGCAGATAAAAATGATCCTTCCACCTGTGAGAGGAGGGATCTGAGTTGAAGCCCTGCTCAGGTTCTCAGTGCCAAACATGGATCAGGATTTCCCGTCTCACAGAGTGCTTTTGGAACCCTGGCTGTGATAGGCTTTTTTTTTGTGCTTCAATACTAAAGAACCTACCAGTAGGATGAGCACTGTGGTTAAAGGTGTCCTCTCCACTGACAAGATTTTACTCACTGGATATTATTTTGGAAAGTCCAATCTGAAATTTTTTCTGCATAGGGAGTAAAAGAAACAATAATGAGAAAGATATAGAGGGATAAAACAAAGTACTTTGTACACCTTCAGTTGGAGTCTCCTGCTCCATTCTCTTGTTAACTTAATGGACATTAACCTCTACACAGAATTCACTAACCATCTAACTATCTTAATCTGCCTATCGTGCACATTATTTTTGTTAATTCAGCTTGTCTCTACTAAAAATCAGCGTATGTTGTAATTCAGTTTTCACATTCATTGATTGTTCCAAATATGATTTTGCTACTGCAAGGATTCCCCAGTCATAATTACAAAAATGACAATCAGTACTTTCTGTAATCTCCATATTTGATGCATGAAAGAAGACTATATTCCTGTTTTGGATAAACAACATAATAAGGTTATTGAGACTAGAGACCATTACTATATAAAATTATGTCTAAGTGGCACATATAATTAACATTGGATTGTAATTACACTAATTACAAGTCACATTAAGATACTCCTGTAATGACAAAGTGAGCACCCTATAATTGAATGGAATAAGTAGGGAAACATGCTGCTCACACTAATTACCTAAATGAGCTAATATGTCTTCAGAGTGACAGCCAGGCTCAATGTTTTTACACAGGCAAGACACTTCTGTAAGTTTTTTAAAAAAAATCTAATTTCCTTCCATCCTTCTCTTCAGCACCTATTTCAAATAATCAGGAGCTTCAGAATTTCTCTCTCTTGAGCCAAAAATAGAGAGAGCAGACAGCTAAGGCATATCTAATTTTGTTTAGCAAAACACAGTCTTCTATGTTACACACTGATTTTGAAGTATTCCTGCTGCTTTGAAAGTAAAATTTGCCTTGTTGTGTGTGTTTTTGGTAGGATTCCTTGACAAGCCAATCTACTCTGATTTCTTCACTTGTCTGAATTTAAAACTAACAAAATTGTGTAACTTGAGCTCAGCATGCTCTACCGCATGAAGTGTACTTATTTGGTCGGCTCCAGAGTAACAAATATGGCTTAGAACAGTCTGGCTCCAGTTGTGCCCTTGAGAGTGGTAAAATTTGAATTATTCAAGGCAATTAGTATGGGCATTGCAGTGAACTCAAATTTCAGCTGTAGCTGCTAAGTAAGACTATACACTAATATGAGAATATGAATTCTATGCATTGTGGAAAACAAAAGCATGTTACTATTGCTTTTCCTTTAAACACTTCCAGATGTCTGGAGGGTCTGCTTGGAAAGAAAGAAAAATAAAAGATTTTATAAATGTTTCAGACAGTACCCTGGGAAAAAAATAAAAGCAGCACAGCTTTTGCTACAGAAAACAAATGCATCTCATCAGACTGACAGTAGTTTATATTTGCCCAAAATGATATGTTTCTTTTGTACAGGTGTGGCCTGCTTTTTTAGAAGTAGTGAAGCCCAGATCATTAAAAGTACTTATGTTTTGTTCACTTTTGCAGCACCTAACCCATAGGCAGCCTGCTGCCCAGTGGAATTTTCAGCTCCACGGTACGTACCCAGGTTCCCCATATAATGAACAAGTAGATTTAGGTGCCTAAGGAAGCGATTTGCAGAAGCTGGCTGCTGAGTAGGGCAGGGAAATGTGCCGGGAGGAGACAAAGTCTTAGGCACCTACGAGGCTGACTTGGTGCACATGGATGGTGGTGCACCTGGTTGCTCAGGATTCTCAGCCATGAACACTTACCTGGAGTCAAGCAGTTGACTTTGCTTAGGTTCCTAGGTAGCCCATGCCCTAGCAACTGTAACGATCACTTTCTCTCTCCTGCTCGAGATCTTTCACACTCACCCTGCTGTGCTCCTATATGTGTGGTGTGTTTTTTGTTTTTTTGTTTTTTGTTTTTTTTGAGTGGAAGGCCTCTCTGCTCCTATCAGTGGCCTGCCTTCAGCTCACCTGATGCAAAGGCTGGCCGGTAACAGATGGTGGGCATGCTCTGAGGATTTGGGCTTGAGCACCCACAGCTCCCATTGTCTTGGTGCTTGACAAAAACCAGAGGCATAAGTGTGGCAGGCCTAAACCAAACCCCCAGCTTAGCCATCTCTGAACTTCAGTAAACATCTAGAGCTGAACTTTGTGGCATGGGTGCATTGTTACCTTTGGGGGAACTGTTTCAAATCACCTTATTCATGTACACGTGTGTCTTTTTTTCTCATTGCACACGGGAAAAAATAGCTTCTGTTTGTCACATGAAAATCTGCAGTCATTTGTTGGAAACCTATGCTAGTACATGTATTCTTTAAATATGAGGCAACATCCCAAACAGGTTAGGTTCATTAGCAAATGGGCAGTATATTACAATTAGGATGAAGACTCACGCCCCCACACTACATTTATGCTTGGTGTACAACTCTGACAGCCTATATTCCCTTGAACTCTTCTGTGCTCAGATCTTTGATTATTGTAATCAGCTACATTTTAGTTTAAAGTGATCTGATTTTATCTTTATATTTGGGAAGAGCCTCAAAATCATGTGACCATGTGAAATTAAACTGTAGGAGTCACAAATCATTTAACAGATACTGATGGAAGAGAATGCTATGCCAGAATAATTCTGTCTTGATACTGCATGGCTGCTCAGATAATATCTGAGGCATTTAAAGAAAATAAATATCAAGATGTAGCTGAAGCATTTATTTTCAAAGCAGAGGACAGTGATCTTGTGATAATGTTGTATCAAAATGACTTTCATTTCCTATTATAACATATGATTGGTACAGATCTAATCATGTAAGCTGATGACTGCTAGGGCAGTAAAATGCCTCTTGACTCTGCCAGTACTGACCATTGCACTTTGACTGGTATAGAGACAAAACTTATTATGAGCTTCAGCTTATTCAGAAAATGAGGTTTGTTTTTTTCTGAAACATCTGGAGCTAACTAATAATTATGGCACATTGTTTGGACTTAACTGAAACATTGGCTATATTAACTTTGATTCTCTCCACTGACAATGAGCTTAGGCAGCGAGCCAGTAAAACAACCCCCTCTACACTGACTCTAGAGAGATACAAATGCCTCAATCTCTGTCATCCCAGTCCATTGCAGTTGTTGTACAGAGCCAATTATATTCAATTTCTCTCCCAAATCTCCTGTGGGAGCTTAATGCATTGAAAGACTTGTCAGTTAGCTGGATTGGACACTTTAACTCTATCAAAACTGTCACTCTTCTTTGTATTCCACATATCCCTACCTTGCTTCCTTGTTCTTTTTTAAAAATACCTAAGCAGGCAAATCAGTGGAGTCACTTGCCCTGAAAAAAAAGTGCCTTAAAATTGAAGATGCCTAAGAATTTGGGAATATAATTTTTCACTTTGGGATTTAAAAGCCTGGAGAATTGTGATTTAAATTAGCAGAATTATTAAATAATTTAAACAGATTTTCAGCTCTTTCTAAACAGACGACTATGTATTTGTAATTGAATGTTTGATAAATGAAAAGAGACAAAATGTTCTACTTTTCAGCACATTTGAATCCACAGCTGTTGCGCAGACTGGTGCAGAGTGTATGTTAGCTTTAGCTGTGATTTTTTTTCAAGTTGAGATTTGCTATATTTAGACCTCTGGCTATTTAGAATTGCTGGAAGTAAATATTTTAACTTTGGAAAATGAGTGAAAAGGCTGCTTAATGGAGACTTCAGTCCACCAGAAAAATACCCATGTTTGACTCTGAGCCTGCGATGTTACATGTATGGGAGAAGAACTGTTTCTAGTAGCTAGCTCTGTAAAATGGTTTTCATCTCTTCTGTTAAGTACCTATTAAGTGATGGAAAGTGATGTGAGCATAAGGATTGGATGCATAGGCGCCCATATATAGGGAGTTATATATAGAGAATAGAGTTAGTTCTGATCCTTCGATTTGAGACATAACAAACATTGGGGAGCGGGGGGAGGGGAATAAAGATATTTGGTAATTTACCTAGACAGTTCAATAATGTTTATCATATTTGAAAAGCATTTATCTTGGCAAAAACTTCTAATATATACTGAAAAAATGTTTTTTATGGTTTGCTAGAGTAAAAAAACCAAAAATCCTCCTCACTTTGCTGAAGCAAATATTCCCAGACGTCAATAGGCCTGATTCTGCTTTCACCGCTGTTGGTACTGAACTTGTTTCAGCATATATTCAAGTCCCATTGAAGTAATTTCTGATCTGAATTCTGCTACTGACTCATGTGGGTGTGTCTCTACTGCCAAAAGATGTGGTTTAATTCAGGTTATCTAACCCATATTAGCTAACTTAGATTAATTGCAGTGAAAACACAGCAACTCAGCTTTTATCTCAGGTGTAGTTCAACACTGGGATTCCCTATAGACTAGCCACTCAAACTGGCTAATGCAAATTAAAAGCCAAGCTGCTGTCTTCACTATTTTAATCCAAGTTAGCACACGCGAGTTAGCTAACCTCAGTTGAGAACACACTACCTTTTATTTTAATTTTTTTGCAGTGTAGACATACACAGTTTGGCTCAGAGCTAGGCCTTCGGCTCACTGTCTGTGTTTCTATCTATAAAATGGGATAATACTTACTTCTTGACCTTCTGGTTATGTTATGAAGATTAATTCATTAATGTTTGTACAGTCCTGTGAAGTTTTAAAGAGCTACGTAACTACTGACTTACTGAAATCATTATAAAGATATTGAGCAAAAATGTTGTTTGAATGATTGTAAAATAAACAGCTCAGGGCTGTCACTATGCTAATCAAAATACCCAAGTTAATTTAATTGTTGTTATTTAGAACAGCAGTTCTTTCACTTTGGCATAAATATAGATCACAGCCATTCAAGATAAATAATCATCACTAAAACAGGGTAAATTGTTCCAGTTTCATTATGTCAGCATAAGCACAATAGCACGAGGATTGAATACAAGACTTAAGACAGTGAAGCACTTCCATTGTAACCATCTATTTCAAACTCCTATAACTAAGGTGTTAAAATTGCTCAGGACTGTAATATTGTTTATAGGAGCTATACCGTAGCATCTTATATAAATCTAAGGTGCTATTTATAAATATCTTATAGCAGTTGTAGCAGAAACATAACTCCAGTTATTAAAATTACAATTGGGATCATGTGCCGCATCTATAATATAGTGCAACTGCACTTAGTATTGTGTGGGAAAATATGTGGAACTCTGAACAGTGGCTACTGTGGATGCACTGCTACTTTTCAATAGGACTTCCCTTCTGCCTTGAAATATATATCACACAGCGTATATAAATTCACATAGTTAGACATAGACTTGAACAGGCCAAAAAGGAAAAGTCAAGATCTACATTGAGGTCAATAAATTATTTAGATTGTTTTAAAAACCATGGGTGAAATCCTGGTCCTATGGAAGTCAATTGGAATTTTGCTGCAGGAAGAAGTGTATATACCACTCAGGAAAACATTGCACCTGGACCATTATTAGATCATTCAAGTGATATTTCTTACTAGAGGATAGATTCTCAAAGATGCCTAAGTCCAACATTTAGGTGCCACTGATACAGCACCACTCAGCTGCTGCTTAACCCTCGAGTGTCCAAGTTTCTGTTGGTGGGCATGTACAAAGCTAACTTTGTTCTGAAGCTACACAACAGCTAGCGAGCTGCCCAGAACCCTTGTTCAAGCCAAAACCTCACTGGGATGCTCACAGTAGGCGTTCATCTACCTATCTTCTCGGAGGGGCTTGATCCTGGAGGTGTTCTCAGAGCATGCCTACTGGATTGGCCCTGGACAAAAGACAGCCGGGGCAAGCAGATTGGGAAATTTTGGAGGACTTGTGTGTGAGACCCCCTTCAGAACATCAAACAGTCCAGTGATTAGTGCACTCACTGGGATGTGGAAGACCCCAATTCAAATCCCTTCTCTGGAGCATGTACTTGAACCCCAGGCCTTCCACCTCCCTATCAGGGCCCTAACCACCAAGCCTGGGCATTCTGGGGGGTGTCTCTGTCTCTTCTGTTGGAGCTTTTCCACTTTGCATAAATAATTAAATATTTATTGGAGATGGGGTTTTAATCTGCATCTCCCACCTACTAGGTGATTGTCTTGTCTTGATTTACTGACTATAGTAGGGTGTGGTCTTTCTTACAGAAAACCAGAGAGAGGAAGGGCTGACCTGGATTAGGTACCTAACTCCACAGCTGAGTACCCCGAGCAGAGACAGGGCCTCCCTCCAGCCTGTCAGTGAGGTGCCTAGAGGCCCAGATTAATGGGAGTTAGATGGCCACATACCTTTATGGGATGGGGCCTAACCCCTGCTCCTTTCTTCTGCATTTCACTCCTGACTAGTTTAGGTGGTTCCCTGCTCAACATGCTGGCTTCTGTAAATCCTTTTCTTAGGTACCTATCTCTCCCTAATGAATACATGGGCACCTAGCTTGGGGCTGAGAATTCAGCTAGGGAGCAGGGTACCTAGGAGTTAGGCATTGCAATGCCTAGCGGTGCAATGCCTAAGTACCTTTGTGACTCGAGCACTAAGTTATTCCATACTACTCCTTTGTGAGTCATTTCTTTTATATTTTTCCAACCTTTAGTGCATGTAACACTACCTTTAAAAAAAACAAAAAAAACAAAAAAAAAAAACTGGCCAGTCCAGAGGCAGACCTTTCTGGTTAAAAGGAATTGCACTGAAAAGAGTGGAAGTCTGAGAATGAAAATGTATTGGTGTGTAGAAAAACTCAGCAGCAGGTAATTGTTTTGCAGAACAGACCCATACTAAACAGTGCATGATGTGTCATGGGCTTTCCTTTCAAACCAAATAAGTAAAAATCCTTGATTTTAAAAACCCAAAACTTTTGTTCTAGCTTTATTAGAGAAGGTGTTGGTTCCCAACAAGAAGTGGTGTGGTATGAAAACAGAGTTGAAAGGTATCAGGGATCTAGGTTCCATAGCTTTACGTTTTAATACATTAGCTTTTCTCCTGGAGCCAGTTGGGTTGAAACTCTATCTTGCTTCTCAACTGAAAATGAATTTATAAGGAAGTGGTCATTAGACATTGACTCGCATCACAAAATGGAATCTGATAACCTGAGCATTCTCTGCTTGAGAGGCCTACGTACCAGAAAGAATGCTGTGTTACAACTGAGGCACATTGGTGAAGCACAGTATGTGCTAATACTATGCCTGAGTTAGCCAAACTATTAGTCCCTCATTGGTATCAGCACCAAGTTTTCACAAATTAAAAGAAAAGAGAGAGAAAAAACAGGATCCAATTATAGACCAGTGAAGTGCAAAAGGAAGTGACAACGCCTGAGTTCTTTCAGTGCCTGCATGGCTTATACTTTATTTTTAAGAAATCTCAAGTTTTAAGCATACCGAATAGAAATCCATCTGGTGATTTTACTGCTTCTGGACTACATAAGAGATTGAGTTGGCAGATTTTACAACCCTGTTATCTTGCAATCTCAGACCTTCAATAGTTTTCTGTGGCAGGTAAATACTGGAAAGGAAACCTAGCTTAGTATCAGAATTTATCTGAAGTGTAATAAAATAAATATTTCTCTAATTCCTTGGGTACAGTCTTAACTTTGCGGTGTCCTTTTCTGGGAAATAGTTGTGTGATAACTTTTAAAGAATCTGTTTTTGACAGGCTTCTGATAACTCAGGTTCATAGGAAACAATGATAGAGTTCTGGAGTGTACTGAGTTCTTTGAGTACTAAAATCTGCATGAAGAAACTTGAGCCTCTCAGAGTTTGATTGTGAGAACCTGGCCTTTTAGAAAAGATTTGGAGAGAAAGATACATTAAAAATAAATAAATAGAGATATTCTATCTCCTAGAACTGAAAGGGACCTTGAAAGGTCATTGAGTCCAGCCCCCTGCCTTCACTAGCAGGACCAAGTACTGATTTTGCCCCAGATCCCTAAGTGGCCCCCTCAAGGATTGAATTCACAACCCTGGGTTTAGCAGGCCAATGCTCAAACCACTGAGCTATCCCTTCCCCCCTCTGACAATAAATCCTCCCATTCTGACAATAAATGGAAGGGAACATAGAAACTATGATAATGGAAGTTGTATGTCAGCATTTTAGGTGGAGTACTTGCTTAAATGCTACATGTGCTCATTAATTAGGACATTTTATTTAGTCACTTCTGTGGCTACCTGGCTGTAAGTGAAGCTGCATCGCAGGTGCTTTGTAACACACGTCAGGAATGTACATACTTACACTGTCTAGTCTGGGCACTGAAGTAGCTTACCATCATGGATGCCCCACCTCGAAGAGCCATTCTATTAAATTAATAGCTGTGAATACTGTATAGAATTGGAATGAAGATTTTTTTTAACTGATTTCTTTATTCAGCGCTGGAGTAATGGGGAACAACTCTAGTGAAGTTAGTTGAGTTGCAACCATTCCTGCCAAGGCTGAATCTGCCCCTAGATGAACAAGCAGTAACCTAGAGCAGGATTTATACTTCACAAATCCTCTCTCAGCCTGGAAGCTTTAAAAACACTGTTCTACAATGGTTCTTATTCTGGTCTTTTTTGAACTAGCTATGTACCAGTGTAACTTCATTGGCTTCAAGTGAGATACTCCTGATGTACTTCTTTATAAATCTCTGAAACCTACTAAAGTGGCTATATGATTTCTGTTGTGAAGAGAGAGAGAAATTAATCAATATGGAGTAGAAGAAGCAGCTGAGATGGAAAGTTTTAATTTTTTCAATTTATGAGAACTCGTGTTTAGTTCCCCCTTTAACACAGCTGCCCTGTGGCTATTAAGTAATTTTTTTTTTTTTTTTTTTTTTTTTTTTTAAACAAAAATACCCTACTTGAAAGGAAGCAAAACCAATCTGCAGAAACCATATCTCAGGAAATTTTCCTCTTTGAAACTGTGGGTATAGTCCAGTGGTCTGTGCAGGTGAAGGATATTAGACAAGCAGGAAATCTGGGGAACAGATGTGACCGTAAACAAGTGAGCAAGAAGAGGAACGTAATACAGAACCAGAGGCTGTGTGCAAGTTTTGTTTATTAGCCTGATTTGAATTAATTTAATTTGATAAAACAATGGAGACAGACACCTACACGACAACTGGATGCCAAAGCAGCATTGCGTCTGCTTACTGGAAGCATTTGTTAAAGAGATTTTGAGAGTACTAATTGGAGGAAAATAGCAGTTGTGAAGATAAAATGTGCTGAGATCATTTTTCCTGTAAAGGGAATCTGGAGATATTAAGATTTAAAGCTATCAAGAGGACGAAAGATCTTCCCAAATAGATTCAGCATTAGCTATTTGGGGAGATCTTTCATCCTCTTCATAGCCCTGAAGTCTCTCTTTGTGGTCTTCTTATTTTGTGGTTATATAATAGTTAAATATCAGATAAGCCGTTGGAAGGTGCATGCTCTGAACTTTCCTGTAGTACAACCACTTTCTTGAACTAAATAACTATCTGGAACAGCTGGGCTACCTGCCCTCTGGCTACAGAATGTGAAAATGACAAGGTCAGACCTTTCTGCCTTCATTGTCGATCTTGGTTTGGTGATTTTAACCTAAGCATGAGAATCATCTGGCACCAGAAAGGCTAAAAATCACAGGCTTAGATCATCCTTTTCCATGAAGAAGTCTGCAGAAAAGGGCTCTGGGGAAGAAAACTTATCTGAAATTTCCCTTGGGGAGTTCCTCCCTATTCATTCCATTGGTAGCCAGATTTCATTCGCCACCAGCAGAATAGTTCATGAGCCCCACCCCAAGCCTTCAGGAGCCTTCAGGCTATCTACTCTGAGGGTATGTCTACACCCAGCCGCTAGGTCGGCGGCTGGGAATCGAAGTTCTGGGTTCGACTTATCGCGTCTTGTCTGGACGCGATAAGTCGAACCAGGAAGTGATCGCCGTCGACTGCGGTACTCCAGCTATACGAGAGGAGTACCGCGGCGTCGACGGGGGAGCCTGCCTGCCGCGTGTGGACCGAGGTAAGTTCGAACTAAGGTACTTTGACTTCAGCTACGTTATTCACGTAGCTGAAGTTGCGTACCTTAGTTCGAATTGGGGGGTAAGTGTAGACCAGGCCTGAGACTCTGTGTATCCCCAGTGGCTCTGGCTGCCTGCGTGTGCCCCATCCTTTCCCCCCTGAGCTGTAATAATGAGGATACCCGTTGGGTCTGACTTTTCCCAGGACCTCATTCTGCAGGGTTTCCAAAGCAATTCAAACAAGCCACCTACCTGATTCCTCAAATTTTAATATGCTTGTTGTAGGTGCATTGCTTGGTTTATTCACTCATTTAGGATAAATCTATTTGTCTCTCTCACTTCAAATTTGAGGGCGAAAATGTCTTCAAAAGGGTAAAATGGAACAAAATGGACCCTGGGAAGATTTCTAGGATGCTTCGCAGGTTGGCTAGATGTGCAGAAAACTTGCAGAAGCATGAAATTCATCATATGTATTAATGCTTCTGATTTAAAAAGGGTATTATATAGAAATTAAAACTTCTGATTATATAGCGAACAGTTTTATATTTGGTTGTGTAGTGTGGGTCCTGATTAATGTTCTAACCAGTGAGAAGTTGTTTGCAAAAATAACAACAAACAGAAGACACCCCTAAAATAGTACAAAATTAGGGATGGGGAAGGTTAGAGTTCTACTGCCTTTTGAATGGGGGAGGGCAGAGTGTGGGGCATGCATTGTCCCTCCCATCGAACACCTGGAGACTTCAAAGGGCAAATAATTCAGACAGAAGGTGGGATCCTGCAGCCCAGCTGAGATGCAATTGTTGTAGGACTGGAGAAAGGGGGCAAAGGGGGCTTTATACCACCTTTACACCCTTTCCTTGAACCAGGGGTTGGCCAGGGTCCCATCTGGCTCTCAATGCAATTAAGGGCAGCTTCAGAGCTGGCTGTCCATTTGTTTTGCACAGTCAGAGCAGTGAAATTAGAGGTGGTATTATTTTAACAAGTCTCTTTCACCATGCTGGGGATCTGTGTTTTAGAGCGATCCTAGGGCCAGCCATTTGAGCAATGTTGGCAGAGACTAGACACTAGAAACCCAGCACCAGTCTAGTGCCTTTTAATGACCACCCAAGATCCATGCAGATTTCAGGAGATCCGTGTTTCATGCTATTTTTCATGTCCAACCGTGGCCTCCTGGAGTCCCCTCAGTCCCTGGTGTTTTAGTAATAGAGACAGCCCAAAATGTCCTTGTATTTTACCTATTTCCCCCCATTTTCCATTGGGGAAAAAAGATCAAGACATTTTTAACCAGCTCTAGCTAATAGAGTGGTTGGTAGCATCTTTTCAGTGGGTGATTTGCCACAATAGGATTTCAAATATAGCTCCCAATAGCCCAGGAAATTGTAATGAACTTTATTTAGACAGATGTATTGCTAAACAAGTTAATATAATACATAGCACTTAAATAGTGATTTACGTCATCGGCATGCTATACAAATGTTAAGCCTCACCATGAGTTAGCTATGATTATCCTCCATTTTAAGTTGAGGAAATTGAGACACAGTAGGGTTAAGTGTCTAGCCTATGATCACACAAGAAGTCAGTAGGCACAACAGAAATTAGAAGTCAGGAGTTTCTGGAGACTAATCCTATGCTTAATCCACAAAACTATATTGTCTGTGAATACTTTCCCATCTCCCTGTTTAATGACAATCATAAACCTGCTTCTTTGTCCTCAGAGAGATCAAGAACCTGTGTAGCAGGCTGAGTCTCCATGTATCAATACATGTGTTCATATTCCATGCTAAACTCTGGAAGATAATTTCTCTGAGTTTATGCTGGACTGAAGCTATAAATAGTAATCGTAGTTTTATTGAACTAGGTCATAATGATGCATATCATAGTCATATTCTGGAGGCCTGTGGAAACTCAACTCAAATGTGTGGATTTCAAGAACTAAACTATTTTAGGAGAGAACCACCATCACTTGGCTCTATCCGGAACAAGATTAATATAATAAGGCAATAAATTATGTCATTTATGGAGTGAAACACTTAGAAGCTTTGTATAAAATGGCACTGGCAGCATCCCCCTTTTTACTCTGGATGTCATAGTTTCTTAATTACAGCCACGGCTGAAATGTTTAGTGTTTGGGATTGGAATGAGTTCACAGAAGCACTTACATTATCAGGAAATACAAATAGTTAATTTATTCGTAGGACTGTTGCAATGTTCCTACTACAGTTTTTATTGATGGACACTTGAAGTGTATCAATCCACTTAAAATTCAGAATGATTCTTTTGTGCAAGAGGTTTATGGCAAAAGCACTATAATTTAATTTAATATAATGTTTTTTTAAAACTATGATGTTTGCTTCATAAATGAATATTTTATATGTTTAATTAAAATAAAATTCTGCTACTGATCTAGAAAACACAAAACAGACTTGAGTTTATATTTATGAAGTGTAGCAATATTGGCAAGAAACAACTTATCTTGTTTATGAGACATGTCTGCTATTACTTCTACAGATTGCAGACATTTTATTGCTGAGCTTTACATGGTTTACAACACAAGAAATGCAATGAAACTGTCACCATGAAAATAAGCCTATAAAAGTAGGGTTTTTTTTTTTTTTTTTTTAAAGGTTGGCATTTACAGATCAAAATATGTTTTCCGTGTAGCTCTGGTAATTTGTTTGCTGCTAAATCCTTGCAAATAGAGGTCAGACATCTAAACACAAAAGCAAAACTGATTAAGGTAATATCTTAGCAGCTATTATCTGATTAATTTTGAATGGGAATATCTTCCTTTATTCTCCTGAAAGGAGTCCAGGTAGGCTGGGATCTAGAGATGGGTCTGAACTGGAACATGAGGCCTGAGCATTCACCCTGAACATTGAAGTTCTTAGCCTAGCTTTTTGATCAGTTGAACTGTAGACACTAAATCAGAAAAGCACAATGTCCTTTTCAAAATTTGACTGTAGTAAACACCTCAAGTACTAAGGCATTTATTTGTTTCTGTAGCATTCATTACCATAATATCTGAGCACCTAATTAATAATGGCACTGTACAGTGTACAAAAATGCAGTAAAACAGTGTAAAAATGCAAAAAAGCAGTGTACAAAAATGAAGTACTTAATCTATACAAGGCCCATGTGATATATGTTAGTAAATATTATCCCTAGGTTTCAGATGAGAGATACTGAGGCAGGTAGGTGCAGTGAGTTGCTCAAGGTCACACATTGAGTCAGTGGAAGAATTATGAATAGAACTCATTACATCCTGGTTCCCTGCCCCTGAGTTTTGTTCCTCCTGACCTTTCTGCCTCCCTCAATGACATCTTTTATAAGAGGTACAAAGACACAAAGTGTCTCTCTCTATATCAGTAGAAATAATCAAATACTATTAAACCTATTAGTGCTGGAATAGTTTTTCTTCTACAGTGTTTTCTTTTGTCTCCCCAAACCTAGAAACAATTCAAACCATGATAAATAAAATAAAAATTGAACTACAAAAGGCTGCAAATACATCTGAAATCTGCCGAACAAATCTGTCCTTTTGAGACCTCATACCCATCTTTTTGTCAATGAACGTATAGTTTTATCCTGACCAGATTCCACGCTTCAGGACTTCCTTGAAAGGTTTTTCAGACTGCATAAAAATCAAGAGGTTAATTATCCTCTGACATGATCATTTTTCTATAACAGTATTTTGACCAACACAGGGAGTGTGTGGGAGGTTTGGCTGCTAGTGAGCATATTAAGATTCTTTCCCTAAAAGGGCTAGCCAGGAACATTTCAGAATGTTGGGGGTTATCAGTGATGGATAATTTGACTATTAATCATATGGGAGAACACAGTGGCCCAGTGTCTCCTGTGCTCTTCTTCAGTATCCTTCTACTAGAATAACTGGAACCAAAATTTTGTCCATTCTTAGTTTAATATTCAAACTGTTTACCACTACTGCCTTAACAAATACCTAAGGGTGGTCAGCCCCTTTCAAGGGGAATTAGACCAGCCTTACCTGTGACTGATCAGGTACCTACCAGTTGAGACTGATTAAGGGTTTGAAGACGGTCTCTGGGTCAGCTGAAATGAATAGGTTTATATGTGGAAGTTATGTTGAATTGTTTTATTGCGTTTAAAGAATAAACTGAGCCCTGATGAAAGGGTTTGTTTAGTGTGGGTGGTAGTCTTTCCCAGGTTGGGGGAGACATTCCTACAGATAGTGTCTGCATATTAGGCTTAGTTAACTTATTTACTTATCACTTATAAAATGGATCCATCAGAAATCTTTCTAAGCAGATGTACCTGCTCAAAGAGCATAACTAATGGACAGCTGTTCATACTAAGAACTTTCTCCCTATACATTAAAACCAAATGATCTTTTCCCCACCCACTTTGAACAAATAGTTGAATACTTGCTACAACACATTGTAAGACCCTTGCCTCTTATAATCATATCAGGTTGTTTTAGCACCCAACCCCTCCAACATTTATTACTGAGCTTTGGCCCAGATCTTCAAAGGTAGTGAGACTCCTGATTTCCATTGAAGTCAGTAGTAGTGTGGCTACTAGCCAATTTTAAGAAAATGTCAGCGTTGACAAATGTCTGTCCAAGATTATTTTTATTTTAAACAAAGACCAAAGCTTGTCTCCAGCCTTTGAAGAGTGAGTGAATTCCAGTCCTGAGGAGCTTCTGCAAAGAATGCTTTGCTGCCCACCCCTAACCCTACTCTAGGGATAGATAGCAAGATCATTGCAGCTGACTGGAAGATATGCAAAAAATATAGCGGGTGGAGCAGTCCCAGACATAGGCCAAAAGGCATTTATATCTTTCTAAATAATCACTGTTCCTTGAGTTGCATGTAGAACCAGATAGGAGGTGTATTTAGATTTATAACCTTTTTCTAAATGGATTGTTACTGGTGTGGGTGGGATACAAATACGTATTGAGAAGAAAACTTCTTTAGATATGGGGGAAACTTTGTTTTAAACTGTTGTGGCAATACCTTTGTGTATTTTGAATGTACATGTTCATAGAGCATTTCTCTTGTGTAAGAATTTGAATAGCATACTTTTAAAATTCTGTTTATTGTACTGCAAAATTTGACATTTTTGACTGTCTAACTATAGCAGGTTATAATAAAGAAGACTAACAGCCTGAATGCTTAACTGGATGTCATTGCCTTAGTGCTTTTATGTAGAATCTACCCTACTAGGATTTTAAAATGTCAGTGGTTTAATTTTCACTCCAGGACACTCAAATTTGAAGAACATTTAGTTCTTAGCCTGATATTTTCAAAATATTTCAAGCAACTAGTGCCATGTTCTTATTCTTTTGACTAGGAGGTGTTACATAGACCTTTGAAGATCCTCAGAGTAACTGAAGACATCCTCAACATGATCTCAGAACTATATATATATATTACAAACAAAAACAACCATTCAATGCGTTAAATCAGTTGTTTTAAAGGGACACTTGATAGATTAGGCTCAAAATTTAACCTTTTAAATTTAAGAAATTTAAAGTTAAGGGGTGAAATCCTGGTTTCATTTGAATTGAATGACAAAGCTTGCATTGACTTTGATGGGGCCAAGATTTCACCCCAGCACCTACAGCAGCTTTGTTTCTGCTCACTTACGCTTTTACGTTATAATGGGATCATTCATGTTTAATTGTATATTTGTTTACACAAAGTTGCTCAAACTACTTGGTTTGATCGAATATTTCTTATGAAGTTTTAACCCCTCTTTCCTTTGTGAATCATTCAAAAACCAGTATATTTTCTGCTCATGTATTTAAGTTATTATGGAATAACTGGCATTAGTAACTTTCAGTTTGAGTTGTTTGCCAACTATTTGCTTTGATTATTCATCATGTGTATTATGAGCATTCAGCAAATGTTTCTGTTCTCTGATTGAATTAACTAAATCTTTTAAAACTTGAGAGCAATGATAAAGAAAGATAAATTTTGCATGAACAGACTTTTGTGTTTGAAATTAATTAAACTTTCAAGATCCACCAAAGTTTTACAAAGATGTAGTAGTTGCCTCAGTGATGGTGAACAATGAAAAATGTTCACAAATCAGTTATTTTAGCTAACCATCTCTCATTGTTACGTACATTTATGGTACTCCATAAATGCTTGAGTCGTAATTATACACTTAATTATGTTCAGCTATCTTTGTAGAAAAGAGTACATTTCTTTAGTATTATGGAGATGTCAGTAGTGACTTCACAATGAAGGTTACACTGAGATTTTTTTAAAATTTTTTCTAAGGATCTCAAATAACGTCACAAATGTTTATTAAATAATTCTTCTCTCCACCATTGGCATAAATCCAGGGTGACCCATTACCTTCAGTGGAGTTACCCTGGATTTAAATTGTCCCTAAGTTATAGAAAATGCTGTTTAATATGGCTATAGGCAAAAAATGGTATGCAATTTTCTTACTGATACTCCATGTTGGAACCCTCACATTTAGTCTTGTTCCACATTGTTTCCTTCATTTTCCCTGAGCAGTATGTAGTATAGACTAAGTGATGCATCACCTCTGTGATTACTATAATTGTATTATTAAAAATATTTATTTGTACTGCAGTAGCACCTAGAGGCCCCGATCATGGACCAGAGATCAATTAGGCTAGCCCTGTACTGTTTTGCACCCAAATGTAGCTTGATACCTTAATTGAGTGGAATAAAGAGGGACACGAAGCAGCTTGTTACAAGTTTCCCCCATTCCTCCTACTTCCATTCTTAGTTTCTTTATGGCCCAGCCTGCTCAGACAGTATAAATATGCCTAGAGATGTATTTTCCAGTTTCTTTGGCAACCAGTCCTGGCTGCTAGTTTCCTCTCCACATCCTAACCAAGAATTCTTCAGTCATCAGTTCTAGTTCCCATCTCCAAATATCAGTGCTTCCGCTATGTTCCTTGATATAGTGTTTTGGTGTTTTTGATCTTCCCTAATGGCCTCTCCCTAAATCCAGGTGTGCATGTCTAATTTCATGTCGGCTGCTACACCGTGCAAGAGCTGGGTCCTTTTATACCTAGATAGATGGGATTTAGGCCCAGATTCTCAAAGGTATTTAGATACCTACCTCTCATTGAAATCAGTATGAGTTAGGGGCCTAAATACCTTTAAAGGTCTGGACCTGAGAGATAATCCATCAGAAATAGCAAAGTTGTGCTGCTCTGCTCTGCTTGCAGATACGGCCATCCATACTCATTCAATCGGATCCCTTGATAGCTTGCTAACCTGCATATCCTGCATCACAAATTGATATCATTGAGTTGACTTTTTTTGCATTATATGCATAATTGTAAACTAATAACATTATTCGGCTAGCTTCTAAGCATAAGGTGACTAAGCACTCCTATGACAGTGAGGAAATTGGCTTTGTGGTACCTGCTGATGTACTTGGACAGCAGACAAATACTGCAGTTTAACATTCAGCTAACATTACTAATAACTAAATCTCCAAACATTTCAACATTAAACTGAAATTTAAAAAATGCTTACAAGTTCAATAACAACATTTAATAGTGAAACACTATTTCAGATGTTTGGGAAAGTTTTAAATTTTATACTGATGGGATGTCAAGGACTAGTGGATATCTTTGATACTATTTACATTTCAAATGCAGAAATTTAATAAGAATCAAACAATCCTGCTTTATCCTGTCAGCAGCTTATTTGTAGTCTGAATTTACAGTAACACTATCATGCAGTGTAATGATTATAATTCATCTTGTGAGTGTTTCAGCAAAATAAAATATTGGTACATAGTTTGGAGATTGATAGCCATGACTTTTTTATTGATTACACTAGTGAAAGAGGAAAAACAAAATAGAAAAAGGATGCATTTTTCAAAGCTGATGCTGACATGATGAGTAACTTGAAATGTAGCATTTTTAACAGTCCTGTATAATTTGGATGCAGCTTAGAAACATAAAGAGAAGCAGTGTTGTATTATCATGCAAAAGCCAGTTCCACATTGTTTTTCTTTTCACAAATTCTCAGTGCTCTAAATATTTAAAACCATGTCATCAACCTGTCAAAATGATTTTACCTGTCATCTCACTTGCATTAATCCTTTTTCATCTAGTTCTTTCTCAGTGGCAAACAATGAAGTCTTGAGAATCCTCCAACAGAAAAAAAGTTCCTTTGAAATATCTAGAAAGTTGACTTAAATTTAAGGAGGGACCTAGACAAAGCAAACCAGATCAGATTTTCTAAACCAGATTCCTGCATCTGAGCACATTCTGGAATCTTTCCCTAAAGATCCTGGTTTCTAAATGAATTCATCATCCTGATCTTTGAAGGGCCAGGTTAAGATTTGGGAATTAGCCCATTAAAAGTGAAGAAGAAAATAAAATGTATCTTAGCTTACACTGAGACCTAAGTATCTAACCAATTCTGATACTCTAATGGTGATGTCCTGCTGATTTCTCTCCGTCCTTCTCTCCTCAAATCCAGACCATCATCTAATCCGGAGATGTTTTTCTCTAGCTCATCTCCAAAATAAGTCCCATCTTCTCCTCTGCTGAAACTCTAGCACATGTTTTGGATAGCTTCTGCCTCTATTATTGTAACCTACTCCTGTACAACTTTGTCTGTCTTTCTCCCCTCCAGTTAATTCAAAGTGTAATTTATCTTTCTTCCCCTTTGCATGACTCTGGTTCACCACTTTTTACATGCCTCAATAGCTTCGACTCTATACTATACATAATTCATGCTTCTCCTTTTCCAGCAAAGGCCTCCATAATGCCGTCTCTGCCGTCACATTGTTTCATGTTGCTCAGTATGCCCAAGGCAGTCTCCTAAATAGCAGAGACCTAGTCCCTGAAGTCCTTGGTCTACGTTATTTACAGTGCCAACATTGCAACATGTTCTGTACAAAAATAATAGAAGACATAGGCCCTTCCCTGAGGACCGTGTATGTAATACAGGTAGATAATTAAACTAATTTGCTATCAAACCACAGACAAGGTGGGTGAGGTAATGTTTTTTCACTGGGCCAACTTCTATTGGTGAAAAAGACAAGCTTTCAGTACTACAAAGAGCTTTTCTTCAGGTATGGGAAAAGTACTCAGGCCTGGTTTATATTAGAGTTAGGTCAATGTAAGGCAGCTTACATCAATCTAACTCTGTAAGTGTCTACACTAGAAAGTTGCTCCTGCCGATATAAGTTGCCCACTACACCAACTTAAAAAAAACAGTGAGGAGTCCTTGTGGCACCTTAGAGATTAACAAATTTATTTGGGCATAAGCTTTTGTGGGCTAGAACCCACTTCATCAGATGTATGGAGTGGAAAATACAGGAGCAGATATAAATACATGAAAATATGGGATTTTCCTTGACAAGTGTGAGGTCAGTCTAATGAGACAATTCAATTAACAGTAGGATACCAAGAGAGGAAAAATAACTTATGTAGTGGTAATGAGTGGCCCATTTCAGACAGTTGAAAAGAAGGTGTGAATAACAGTAGGGGGAAATGAGTATGGGAGAAATTAGGTTTAGATTTTGTAATGACACAATCACTCCCAGTCTTTATTCAGGCCTAATTTGATGGTGTCCAGTTTGCAAATTAATTCCAGTTCTGCAGGTTCATGTTGGAGTCTGTTTTTGAAGTTTGTTTGTTGAAGAATTGCCACTTTTAGGTCTGTTATGGAGTGACCAGGGAGATTGAAGTGTTCTCCTACTGGTTTTTGAATGTTATAATTCCTGATGTCAGATTTGGGTCCATTTATTCTTTTGCGTAGAGACTGTCTGGTTTGGCCAATGTACATGGCAGAGGGGCATTGCTGGCACATGTTGGCATATATCACATTGGTAGATGTGCAGGTGAATGAGCCTCTGATGGTGTGGCTGATGTGGTTAGGTCCTATGATCGTGTCCCTTGAATAGATATGTGGACAGAATTGGCACGGGGCTTTGTTGCAGGGTTTGGTTTCTGGGTTGGTGTTTTTGTTGTGTGGTGTGTAGTTGCTGGTGAGTATTTGCTTCAGGTTGGGGGGCTGTCTGTAAGCGAGGACTGGCCTGTCTCCCAAGGTCTGTGAGAGTGAGGGATCGTCCTTCAGGATAGGTTGTAGATCCTTGATGATGTGCTGGAGAGGTTTTAGTTGGGGGCTGTAGGTGACGGCTAGTGGCGTTCTGTTACTTTCTTTGTTGGGCCTGTCTTGTAGTAGGTGACTTCCGGGTACCCTTCTGGCTCTATCAATCTGTTTCTTCACTTCACCAGGTGGGTACTGTAGTTTTAAGAATGCTTGATAGAGATCCTGTAGGTGTTCGTCTCTGTCTGAGGGATTGGAGCAAATGCGGATGTATCTTAGAGCTTGGCTATAGACAATGGATCATGTGATGTGGTCTGTATGAAATCTGGAGGCATGTAGGTAAGTATAGCGGTCAGTAGGAAGCGTTGGTTGTTCTAAGTCAGCCATAAAAATGTTGGCATACTGTGGGGCCATGCGGGTACCCATAGCAGTCCCGCTGACTTGAAGGTATAAATTGTCCCCAAATCTGAAATAGTTGTGGGTGAAGACACAGTCACAAATTCAGCCACCAGGTTTGCTGTGATAGTATTGGGGATGCTATTCCTGATGGCTTGTAGTCCATTTTTGTGTGGAATGTTCATGTAGAGAGCTTCTACATCCATAGTGGCTAGGATGGTGTGGTGCTTAGGTTGATGTAGTTAGGTCGACACAGTGTCAGTATAGACACTCCGTTGCTTACATGAGACTGTTCCAATTGTCAGCCCCTGGTGGCTGACAGCAGGAGCCCCGCCGCCCAGGGCTGGCTGACAGTTAAATCAGTGCAAGTGTTCCTGTGAGGATGTGTAGTGCCAACAGAAGGAACTAGTGTGGACATGCAATACTGATTTAATTACTGTGGTGGCGGTACGGTGACATAACTTAAGTCGACCTAATTTTGTAGTGTAGACTTGCTCTCTGTGTATCATACAACTAAATACAAACTGGAACAGTTTGTTTAGCATAGGGATTTAACACATGTTTCAAAAGACCATTGAATGTGAAGGGGGCAGTTAACTCCTCTGCAGTCACAGGACAAAGGCAGGTTAGTGGGATGACAGATTGTTCTAATTTGCCATAAATCTGGTGTCTTTGAGTCCATGGTTTTTAGTGTCTAGAAAAGTTATAAATATAAACTCCCAGAATTATCTTTTGAAGGTATTGTACAGGTTTCCTTTAGGGACAAGGACTGAGATGTCCGATATGGAGTCATCATTTTGTCAAATGTGTTCACACACAGGTGATAGGTTTTTTTTCTTCTGGTTGTAGTGATCGTCTCATTTCCCCAAGATAGGTGTTGTTGGGGCAGTTGAGGTACAGCATATGGTGTGATAGGCACGTGTGGGACTGCACATCCTTAGTTGTCCTCTACCACCCCACACTGGAACCCATATGGGGTATCATGAAACAATTACAACCCATACTCAATAGAGACCGCATCCTAAAAAAAATCTTTCCTGGCCCTCCTTTTCTGGCCTTCAAACAACTTCCCAGCTTTGCCACATTCTTCATCAGAAACAAGCTCTCCACACACCAAGACCCACTAACTTAAAGTGGCACCAGATGCTGCCCTAACAACAGATGCAAAACCTGAAGACCGATCTTCCTGTTACACTTATCAGTACCCCCCACAACACACCTTTCAAGATCTGTGAGTTCTACACCTGCCTATTACAACATGTGGTGTACCTCATCCTGTGCACTAAATGCCCCAATAACAACTATCTTGGTGAAACCAATCACTATGCTCTTGAATGAATTCACACACAAAAATGATAAGACAAAAACACTATCACCTGTGAGAGAACACTTTCATGAAACGATCACTCCCTATATGACCTCTCCGTCCTCATCCTCAAAGGAAACCTGCACAACACCTTCAAAAGATGAACCTGGGAGTTTAAATTCATAACTTTGCTAGACACGACAAATCATGAACTTAATAAAAATAGTGGATTTATGGCTCATTACAACAATCTATAACCCACTAACCCTCCTTTATCCTCCTACGCAGAGGTGATAATTTCCCACTTCACCTCGAATGGTCTCTCACCAAATGTGTTAACTCCTTATGCTGAACAATCTGTACCACCTTGTATTTAACTGTGACACTCTGAGCACCTTTCCCAGACCTGAAGAGAAGCTCTGTGTAATCTTGAAAGCTTGTCTCTTTCACCAACAGAAGTTGATCCAATGAAAGATATTACCTTAACTATCTTGGCTCTCTGATATCCTGGGACAAACACGTCTACAACAACACTACAAATATCAAACCACAGGGCAGATGAGAGAGGCTTGAAAATAAGAAAAAGATGAGAAGACACTTAGGATAGCAATAGCTTTTTAAAACACTGTCTGTATGAACTGGACATATTAGGGTTGCCACTGGCTCAGTGTATCATTAGACATATCACAACCTCTTTATACAGTTTAGCCATCTGTTAAATGGGGACATTTAAGGGATGTTTCCCTGCTAATTCACTATAATGTTCATATAGCACTTTGAGATCCTGTGATGAGGGGTCTGATTGTAGACATACATTTCCCTAGATTTAGTTTAGAATCTTTACACTCCTCAAAATTGCAATATGCATGGATTCACCAATTCCTAGGGCCTACTCCTAATTCAAATCAGTGTTGTAATGCATTGTAACAGCATAATAATGAATATCTACTGTTACTAAATTGGATTAATAGATCTTAATAACAAATCTGACACAGATAATGTTAATTTCTCTCTTTTCCTGTACAGGGATAACGTCTTCAGCTATCTACAGGAGAATCCTTAGTACTTGTTGGTCCAAATATTCGCGGACTGAATAATTTTGGGGGCCTCATTTTTTGGATACCTCAAAATTAGAAACACCTGCAATTAATGGCCTATTTCACTTTTTTTCTACCATATGAAAGCAAGGAAATGGAATTTTTAAAAAATATTTATTAAATTCCAATTTAACTTTCTAAAAATATTTATATGAATTCCCCGGGGAGTTTGAAAAGAACAAGACTCTTTCAGAAAACACACTTTTTAAATGCCTTTGCCCTGAATAGTGCTCTAAAAGTTTTTTTTCTAGAGTGAATTATGGGCCTTGTGCTCCTTGTTACAGATAACGCAGAGCCTTCCCTGATCATCCTCAGGCTAGAGTGATTAGAATACAAAGCCCTTTCTGATTCTTACTTTGTTAAACTTCCACTGGTTTCAATGGAACTAAAACCGTTTTCCTTTAAAAATTAAATAACTAAAAAAATTATTAAATAACAAATAAAAAAAATAGTTATGCCAGCAGAAAATTTGTGCCAGAATATTTTAAACCCTATAGCAACTTTAAAGGTAACATATGATTATACTTGGGGGATGGGAGAGCTCAGTGGTTTGAGCATTGGCCTGTTAAATCCAGGGTTGTGAGTTCAATCCTTGAGGGGGCCACTTAGGAATCTGAGGCAAAATCAGTACTTGGTCCTGCTAGTGAAGGCAGGGGGCTGGACTCAATGACCTTTCAAGGTCCCTTCCAATTCTAGGAGATAGGTATATCTCCATATATTATATTAATCTTTTAATTCTTGTTTGCCTCTAAATTTGGGTGGGATGAAAGAGTCTAGATATAAGAAACGAAATGAGTTGAGAGGAACAATAATTACCCTTAATAAGAAACCTAATATGGTAAAGGATATTTTCCTGTTAAAAACTGTGTTAAAGAACTACTTGAGCTTTGGCAAGAGAAATCCAGAACCATTTTTCAATGCTGTAGGTTCCAAGGTGAGTGTTTCATCTTCAGACTGTTCAAGAGTTGGTTTAAAAGTTTCTCAATGTTTACAAGGCCTAAGGCAACTGTTAGCTGAGTTAAACTTAATACCCTTTAAACCTATTCACTGTACCTTAAATCTTTCACACTGTACATTTTGAATGATTTTTGTGGTCACCTTGTTTCAATGAGACCACTAGGCAAAAACAGATTTAAAGAATACTCTGTGGAGTGTTCCCATAGATCATGACTGTAAAAACAACAACAAATGTCATGAGAGAGATTTTTGACTTCTGGCTTGTGTCACTAACTCCAAGAATATTTCCTGTGCTCTTTCAGTGATTCTTGCTATTCACTTTCTGAAGATTTCCCTTTTAGAAAGAGAATATTCACAGATTCATTTCTATTGGGAAACTTGACATCTAGAGAAGGTTCTGCCGACTTTTACTTTCAGAAATGTCATGACTCAGAGGCATTCTCTTCAGAGAGTTCTTGCTCCTTATCATGTTGTCTGATAGTACTCATTCCTATCAGGTGTTGCTTTGTTTGGCCTGAGTGGTTAGCCAATATTCAGGGCCTTGCACATTTATTTCTGTTAACTAGATTTCTGCTTCTAGGTCCCACAGCCTGCAAATCCAAACACCTAGTACCTCTGTTTGCAGCCAATGAAATTCCTGTTCATATGCCTTGGTTAGTTCTGTTCAGGACTCACTATGGGGGTTTATTGCCTTAGGTGGTAGCTTCCATTTTTTCCAGCCATCTCACTACATACAAGGGACAATTTGCTTCTTTAATTGCTTAGCACACTCATTGACTTTAACAAGGTCTGTGATGGTCTTTGGATCTCATTTGGTAGCACCCATCACTCCCTTCTTGTATATAACAGAAGAGTTGGGTAGATCTAATAAATTATATTTTTTAAAGATTTCCAAAATAATGGTGGATTATGAAGGCCCTACTTGAATCAGGGTATGATCTTCAAATAATTGTGGCTGAGTTGCGGACAAGATGTGGAAAATCATGGAAAAGTTATGGAACTTTATTAATAGCGGTAATTTGGAAAAGCCAGAGTAGACCTATTTGTTTAAGAAAAAATTGCTGGAACAATATAAAAACTCAAGTATTATGTTATACCTGCTAATTGTTTTAATAATCAGACATTTTGCCGCAACTATATTAAATTCATTAAAAAAAGTAAGTGACCAGTACAACATAAAATTCAGAAGACTGAAAGTCTTAACACAACTGATGTAGAAATTGAGTCCAGTCACTTTAGCCTTTTATATTTTACAAACAGTGAATGTTAGTGCAATACACCCCACTACAGTGATCTGCTTCATGGGCTGTCTTTGCTTTGTGAAGGTTTGTCCGTGCGAGACACTGCACACTTGGCATCCACAGAGTTAGGCAAGATTGATAGTGATCGCTTTGCTGTCTCTACCTCTGGAAAACCCTATAGAACTGCAGGTGAATTCCAAAACTCTCCAAGATAATTTAATTCACATTCACTTGCAAAAAATGTGTAGGGGGCAAGCTGTGCTTTAGCTTCATGGTCAAACATAGGGATTGCCTCCAGAGGGAACGCCTGTTCCGATACCGTATTCACTTGTTTCACACCAAATACCCAAACTGCTTTCATAAATAATAGTCCAGGCTGTGTGAACCTTGGTTCTCGTCAAGCTGGTCTAGCAACACTCTCCTCAGTGTTGCAGTTGTATTCCTTCAGTTTGTCTGCTGTTTTCTTGAACGGTCCTTGTAAAAACATATTTTGCTCTGCATCTTCACTGCTTTTTTTTTGGTGCTTTTCTCTGCCCAGTGTGTCAAATCCATTTCAGGGTTGTATTCTGTTTCTATCCATCAATCGCAAATCTTAAAAGATTTAATGGTTTTCATCAACGGGTTGGCATTCCGAGCAATGAACTTCTCTGTCAAGTGGCAAGTTCATGTCATTTAAAAGCAAGATCAGTCTGTCCATTGAGTATCATGTGAAATCTCCATTTCATTTTCAATAAACTCACGTTAGTCACTTACATGCTCAGCGTGGTAAAGAACTACTTCAAACCATGAATTCCATCTTGTCGCTATTGGTTCTGGACACAGAGGCACTTGGTCAGGATTAAGCTGCTGGGTTTTTTTCCTGCAAAGAAAGCCTTGAAACACAGTTTGCGAGCTGGTCAGTGTTTAAACGTTTTCTTCATTGCAGCTGTGAATTTATCGACTTCAGAAAAATGAACGTGCCACTTCTTACAATATGCACATTACAAGTTACATGCACCAAATTAGGAACTAGCCCCTGTAGAACCTGATTATATGCTCAAGTATAGTATATTGCATTGCCTGTCACTATCTTGGACACCTTATTAAAGTCTATATCAAAATTGATCAGGTACTTCATGACAGCTTGTAACATAGTTGAATAATTTACCAGGTTAAGAACAGGACTGTCCAAAAGAAATGATTGTAGCTTTTCTGAGCCACTCATTTGGGGTACAGCAATGATATGCAGTACATAATTATCTTTGTCATCTATTGACTCATCAAACACAATGCATACAGAATCAGCTACCTTCATACACTCTTTCAGTTCCTTTCTGCGTACTTCAAATGCTTCGGGTAAGTAATCTTGGTGAAGCTTGTTAGCAAAAGAAAGAGCACCTGTGTTTGGAATTTGTTTCTGAATGTACACCCTTAAAACTGGGTTATCTGGTTTCTCCATTGGTAAATTTGCACTTGAGAATGCCTCACCAAGTTCAAAATATGCCACATTTTGAGTGTCACAACTCTCAGCACTGCAATTAAACATAGATACGACATAGTGTAACGTTTTGCTTTTGATGTCAGATCTGTCTCTGCTTTGCGTTTGGCATGATGATGCCGATCAGAATTTAAATTAACATTAATACTGAATTTACATGTATGGTCTAACTTGACATTGCAGGTTGTACAAAACAACTTTCCACCATCAGCATGCAGTTGCTTGGGATACTGCTTTGCATGATGTAAAGCACTGATATTTTCTGTAGTTTTTGAGTCTTTAGCAGGGTTCACCATTTGCTTAAACTCATGGAAATACTGTACTGTATGTAAACAACCGTTTGGCTCCTAGCAACATATAAGTATAGCGAGATCGGATGAGTTCATTCAAGTTTGAATGCTCATGACAAATTGAAGAAATATTGCCAAAGCTACCGTAGTTAAGGAGGGAAGTACTGGGGGGAAGTGTATGTTTCAAACCTCAAAAATGTATGCAAAATTGTGAACTGTGCAAAGTAAGCTAATTAAAATCAAAATTGCAGTGGAAGCCTAATATTACGGGTTTAGAATTTCCACAATATCATGAATGAAATAGGGCCTTATGGATTATGCTTTTTGAGAATAGCATATTTTAGGAGCGGTAATCCCATCCAGTAAATAGGGCACTGGATTAGAAATCAGGAAACCTACATTCTATTCCCCTACTCTGCCACTGACTTGTGTGATCTTGGGGAAGTCACTTATCTCTCTCAACTTCGTTTTCCCCCTCTGTAAAATAGGGATAATGATGCTTGCCTGTTTTTGTATGGTGCTGTGAGATCTATTATTTAAGTATTTTTATTATTGGAAGAGGTTTTCCCCTGAATGGTTAGCAAATTGTTGGAGCTCCTCTGAAAAAGTTTTCATAACTTTGAGAAAAAAGTTCACTCTAAGAAAACTCTGTTTATTGGGTTAAACTATTCCATTTTGTTGAAAATTACAGTAAAGAGTAAAAAATTGTAAGGAATTGCATTCTTACTAATTACACTGAATAATTATATATAATAATAACCATTTTACGCCACACTGACTGACACCTCTGATACAGACAAATAGTGTCAGCACAGAATTCCAATTTAACAAATAGATCTTAATAAATCAGTATTCAGGGTGATTCATTTTTATTTTTTCATTAACTTCACAATCCAAGATCAGGACCTTTTGTAAAGTAATTCTTTGTCAGCACTTCATTTATAATTTGATATATTTTTTTGCCACCTATGAACTGTCGTGGGATTTCTTATTAACTGATTTAATTTGGTTCCTAGATACAGTGCAAGAGCCTTGGTATCTGTAGGTGACTCTTCACCAGTGACTAATGGTGTCACAGGGATGTATATCATTAAAATATAATGGACAGTATTTGGTGTGATGGTGATCACCAGCGATTAGGGGAATATTCAGAAGCTTTAATCACAATATTAAAGGGCAAATTAATGATTGAAAACTCTATAATAGAGACTTTCCTCAGGAAATCAGTATACCCGGTATGTCCTCCAAAACATGGCAGAGAACTGATCATCTGAAAACATTTAGCAATGCCCATAAAAATGCTTGATATTATAAATATAAGCATAGGCTGCCTGCTATTTATTATTTACCACTGAATTGTATGCAATGTAGAATAATATTTTGAATTCATATTTGTATAGATAGTTTAAAAGAAAGCTGCACCTGTATAGCTCAGATACAGTGAACTGAAAGAATACTTGGGGAAAGCACTTCTTGTCCCATTTTATCTGGAGTCTGAATTGTCTAGAAAAGGGATGTTCACAATTAAAATAAACATTGCTGGATGTATTGCTGAAATGAGAGTTCAGGCCTGATTCTTCTTCAACTGAAATTAAAGCGACAAAAATCCCAATGACTTCATTGGAAGCAGAATTGGGCTCAGAATTGGGCTCAGCAGCATAGGTGAATGTTAGAAATGTAAACTATTTTCCACCCATCATACTAATAATCTATCAATCAGAAAATGAATATTATATCAACAACCTTTGATACTTTACACGATATACACTGTCTCTTTGTTGTTATGGAATGATCAGAGTGAGATTTAAACTGGCTTACAATATCATTGAGGCCCCAGTCTTTCAGTTGACTCTTCAGGATCAGATTCTGGCATTGACAGAATGCATTCCTCAGGTGTACAGGAGTCTGCCCAGGCAGAATCAATTGCTGGATTGGGACCTTCACTTCCGATTGCTGGTATCCCAGATAATGCCATTTCTTAGCTTTGATGCCAGTCTTCAGCAAAAGGTTCAAAAACAACTAAGTAAAACCTTTATTTTTCATAACATCTCATGTTTGAAGCAGGATGAGTGATTAAAAAATGTTATCTGTGGAATATTTGATTTGAAAAATATAATGGAATTCATTGAACAAATTATTCAGTAAATATATTCATCCACCTCTATAAAATGGGTGACTAATAAAAATAATGCATTCACTGAATGATTTATTTGAAAAGAATGTTAAATTAACTGGAAAAAAATAATTTGACCAGCTCTACTTGTGATTTCTTAAACGGAATGAACGAGCAGCAAACTGTGTTGTTAGTATTCAGAGTAATATGGTATAGAAGGTTAAAATATTCTTGGAAAATTTGATGATAGGAGGTAGAAAGAGAATTATCTCTTGTGTGTCACTCAACTTTGTAATCTCTATTTGAATGTTGAATATTAGTGTGATGAGGCCTATAGAAGTACTCCGTTACAGTACTAGAAAATATTTTTGAATGATATTTTATGGAAGAAAGAGCGATATTATGACTGATAATTTTTTTTGTTTTTCCTTGGAGAGTTTCTTCTTGAGGGAATGACCACTTGTGTGAATATGCAAACATTATAGGGCTGACTATGCATAGAGTATTGCTCAGTTATTCTTGATGGTACTATTCAGTGAGTGCTGTGACCAATGAATACATAGCATTTGGAATCTACCATAACTGTTTTCTAAGCATGACATCTTCACATTTGCATCGGTCTTAAAATGTACTAATCTCCTTCAGAGTCCACCTTGTCCTTGGTAGACCCATATACATATCCATGACAGAGTAACAGTCAGATTGTATTTCTGGTTAAAAAGAGTTAGCAGGTTATTGGCTTTATTTTAAGAGGCCATTTAAGTCAGTGGAACTGTGGGTGATCAGATTTTCTGAAAATCAGGCCATTGAATTCTGCAGTTTGAGATGGTAATGGGTTGGGCAAATGAGCTAACATAAAGTCAGTCCAACATGCTTTTAGTGGGTTTTCTTAATATATACTCATGCGCTTCCTGTGACAGATATGGCAGTTTCCTCCAATATCTTTGGGAGATATTACAGTATTAAGTGTATGCATCATTGTGGGCAAAGGATTATATGCAATTCAATGGGAGAGGGCCTTCAGGAATTCAGCCCTTGAGGAACTCAGACCAGTGAGGGGTGATTAGGTAAATTAACTCGGGTTGTAATATCTCCAAAGACTGACCACTTCCTGGAAAGGCTTGCCTATATTAGTTGAAACTGGATTCTCCAGTGGCCAACACAAAAAGAAAGGACTTTTGGATAAATAGCCTGAGTTTAAACTGACTCAGGGTCTTCTTTCCGATCAGGCAAACAGACAGGACCTTCTGCCCAAAGGGAGGGCCCCAATCCTTAGGGAAGAGTTGGAAGGACTGACGTTGACCAGAGCCCTAGGGAAGGTGGGAGGAGGTGATCCTGGTAAACTTATTAACACATATGTAGGTTCTTTTATTGTTGTAATATGTTTTCTTTGTAATGCCTTTACCTTCAGAATAAATGTGTTTGCTTAGGAAAAGCTGTATGGTAAGTTAACTGTGGGCAATTGCTGTTTATAGCTTCTGGGCAAGGAAAGCAAAGCAGGCCTGCTGAGGCACTTTAACTTGCTGGGGAATTCACAGCATATACAGGGGACTATGCAGTATTTGAAATACCCTGGTCAGGAGAGGGAGGGTCATGAGTATCCACCCCAGAGAGGTGATGCCTATGGAGCCGAAAGCCTAAGATTTGATTTCCTTGCTGGACCATAGAGAGGGAATACAGGTGCAGTTGCCCTGAACTGTGACACTTCCATATCCTGGTTCACCTTTGGTCTCAAAATAGAATTACCAGTAGCAGGGAACATGAGATCTCACATGAAGTGATGATCTTGTGAAGTTCCTAGACAAAGAGGTCAGCTAAACACAGATCAATGCCTTACCAGTACCCTAACTTTTATATGGATAATGACTAAAGCTCCAAACCTCTTGGGGTTCTTTCATTACTGATGATGATCTTTAAAATTCAGTCTTTCATCATTAAATGATAACCATATGAATTTCCTGTGATTCATTGTAAAGAACATTGGCTGATGTCATGTTGCTAGTAAAACTATGTTGTATCTTATGTTATTAATAATAATAATAATAATCATATTTTTTGTTATGTCTGGAAGTGATTTGGAATGGTAGGCACATACTACTGTGGTCTGACAATAGTGAGGCCATGGTTAAGGCTGCATCAGAATTTTCTGTTTTACAGGATCTGTACCTCAGCGTCTCATCTTTTTTTTTTTTTTCTTTTTCTTTCCAGAGCCTGTTTTTGTTTTTGTAAACAAGCCCTGGGGAATTTGAACCAAATTTCAGCCACTAATATGTGTGTGGCATGATCTCCAATGTGTATTTTGTGGTGCTTTTTTTCCAGCAAAATTTAGGAAAACTGGAAAAGCCTGATTTTCCTCCCCAACTCCCCTGCACATTTGCTGCTCCCCACTGCTGCCTGAGCATCAACATTTTGACATCAGAGATAATCAGCCACTCAGCACTCCCTTCCTCCTATTCATTTGCATACTTGGGGAGAGTCACTATTGCCCTGGTTGTCATGGCAACAGCTGCCTGCTAACTAATTTACCTCAGATGACTATAACCTTATTACAAATAAGGGTCCCAGGAAGAGCTGCAGTGAAATCAGATTGGGTTTGAATCAGCTCTGGCTGTGCTCCTTTGGATTTGTCCTGAGGTAAGTTACACTGTTTCTTTTCAGACTGTTGTCTTCCTTCAAACAGAGTTACATGAAAATATGACACACAAACTATATACATAAAAGTGAGCTGGAATAATCTGCTTCTTACAGATGGGGGCTATATCTTTCTGCATATTTGCCTTTAAGAAAAGTGGGTAATCCCCTAATCAGTTTTCTGTTAAACAATTAAATAAAAATGTCACTTAGGAGTTGCAGTAAAATTGAGGTGGCAATAAAAATGTTTTGATTAAATACAATTTAATTTAATTACTTCAAATATCTTGGTCAACATGGCACTGAATGGTGAAATATGGAGCTGTCACAAAGATAACAATGGCAATAAAAGGCACACTGAAGACAATAAAAGTGTAAGTGCTTTATTATTTAATAAGACACGGGAAATATTTTCTTTCTACTAAACACCTAAGGAAATTCACAAACAAAAAATTTCATCTAGCATTAGATGAACATGGCTGTCATGAATAAACTAAACCATTAAAAATATTTGGGGAAAACCCCCTAAAACATTTTAAAAATAGGAAATACAAAATTAAGGATTAAAAGGTTGTAAAGTCAAGTACTGTCGAGTTAGAAATGCCAGAATGAACATTGTCCATGCATCCTTAATTCAGGTGCCTTGTGTGTATGCATTATGATATAGCCTTTAATTACATGCAGAAGTGTAAAAAATTGGTGCAAGTGTAAGTGAATTGCCCAGCATCACATAAGAACTCAGTGGCAGGGACAGAATCCAAATCCCCTGGTCTTGGCCATAGCCACAAGACCATTCTTTATCTTCCTGAATGTCCCCTGGCTCATTCAGTACAAATCATCCAACTTCTGCAAAAATGAGGCAGAGCTACAACAGACTTCTTTAATACACATCCCTGATTCATCCCCAGAATTCATCCTGTGCACTGATTGAACCAGAGGTCAATGAAATTTTGTATGTGAATTTTTTTTTAAAAATGGAATCATAGTATTTTAAAGACTGTGTCATAATGCATACACACAAGGGGGCTGAATTAAAGTTGCAGGGGCAACATTCATTCTGGCCTTTCCTAATTTGAGCATGCTTGACTCTGCATAATCCTTAAATTTGTATTTTCTAATTTTTTATTGTTTAGTTTATTCAGGAGAGCAACTTTAACTTATGTTAAACTAAATGTTTTGTTTGTGAATATAATACTGTAGAATGAATTTCCAGTACTTTTAACGGTTTTAGCTATCAAGTTTTTTTTAGTTAGGTGAAAGGGAAATTTGAATGATTTTCCTTCCCTTTTACATATCTGATAAATTTTAAATTAGGAATATTCTCTGCTGTACAAAATGTAATGGGCCAAAGGCTGGGCAGGTGTAAGTGGGTAGCAACTCCTCTGGAATTAATAGAGACAAGGAGAATTTTTAAACATGCAGCACAGAAACACCTTTTTAAAAACATTTTCTATTTAGGGGAATTTTACAGATTAAAGTCCCAATCCTACAAACACTTAGGCATGTGCTTAACTTCAAGCATATGAGTAGTCTCGTTGCCTTTAAGCCTATGTACATTTTTGCAGCATCAGGACCTATATCCTCAAGGATATTGTCTCACTGGTGGAAAACCAGGACATCAGAGAGATTAGTTTAAGTATAGTTGGATCACAGAAACCTTTCTATCTATGCATGTTGTTCTGCTCCGCTCCAGAAATATGTCAGTAAAAAACAAATACACACAACGTGTCCAGTCAAGGATTTGTTTTAAGCAGAAACTATAGCTTGCAGTACTCTGTTACATTTTAATTTTGTTTTCAAAGTACAAAAAGAAGCCTTTGTTTGTATTCGGAAGAGCACCTGTGGAATCCTCAAACATTTACAGGCTTGTCTTTAAAAAGCTCATCGTTGTGGTTAAGATTTAATCTATCAAAGTGGTATAAATAATGTAGACATAGCCTTAGGTGCCACTTCTTCCCAGAGCAGGTAGAAAATAACTAGGCTAAGTACTTCTCTTTCATGATATGGTACAGATATAACATTGACAGGGTTCAATACTGTCCTTGAGTTATAACCTGATAACTACTTATTACTGATTATTAATAATGTGCTAAATACACAAGTGGAAAGTACTGGGCTTCTGCCAAAGATAAAGACATATATAATAAAGATCAAATAGTATCTTATTAAAACAGAAAGTCACAAATAAACTTCTATGGGTTTTCCCTTTTAAATACTAGAAAAAAAAAGTCAGAGTGGCTGGAAGGGATAATCAGTAGATTTATGCCCCACATTTGACCTACTTTTAAATTATAATGATTGTTTGATAAATGTCTCCTGGAATCTGAATAGCTTTAAACTATAAGAAAGCCATCTCTGTTTGTGAAGCTATTTAAAACAAAAAAAGCCCTGATTTTTCAAGCCAGTAATTACATATACAAAAATGTTCATACAGCTGAACACCTGATTGAAGCATGTTCAGACGCTGAACATGATTGTCGTATCCTGGTCCCCATTGCCTTTCTACTCACAACAGGGCTCAATAACTTTCTCTCAGCCAGGCTACATGTCCTCCCTAACTTTGTGGTTCCTTAGTTCTCAGCCCAGTCTCCAAAGTACTTCCCTGGACCTGAGACAAGGCTGAATTCCAACTCTTTTTTCCCCTGGCATGTGGCAGAGGCTCCAGTGTTTCCAACTCATGATTTTTTTTCATGAGGCTCACAGTATTTAATGTTTTGCTTAAAGCTTCAATCCTTGGAACCATATTATTGAGAATTTCAACCTTCATTTTAAAGCAAAGGAAGTCTCTAGCCCTCATGTGGTAGGAAAAAGCTTGAAAATATGAACACCTAACAGTTCAAAAACTAAAAGGCCAATTCAAAGTTGTTGTTTGGCTTGAAAAAATCATGATGTTTCAAGCCAACCTCATGATTTGGGGGGAGGAGGGGCTTACATTTTTTTTTTTGAACATTTGGGGTTGGTGATATTTTAGAGGGACTGGTGGTTCCTGGCTCAGGTCCTGGGAGTGGCTGCTCTTGGGGGAAGTGGTGAAGGAGGAGGCAGCTTTTCCCTCTGTTGGCAGTTCCTACCAGCTCACCACAGACCACTCAGGAGAGCACTGCAAACCTCAACTACAGGAAGCAGTACCCTAACACCAGGGAAAAGCAGAGACCAGGTACTGGGAATTAATGGAGGGGAAAGGGGGTATCATGCTGTAAGGCTCTTGGAGGAGGAAAAACTGTGTTTGCCTTACTGCCGACCCCTTTTCCTGCTCACTCCCAGTGCAAACCCATTTACGGAGTTTTCTACCCTGTTTTTTACCAGTCGTGGCTCTGAGTCCCCCCACAGCACCTATATCTTCCTCCTCTCCTATCAGTTTTCCACTGCTGGGTCCCCCCCGCCCCCAATTTTGTAATGATGTCTTTCTTCCTGTTCCCTTTTTATTTCTTTTTCCTCTCTTTCAATCGATAGAGACTTGACTCCTATCATCCCCTTCCACCCTCATGTTTTTCTCCCCAAACTGCCACCCAATGTATATGTGTCTATTTGCCTCTCATGCCAGCCCCCATTTGTGGTGGTCTCTCTTCCTCCTCTACCCCTTTCCATTCGTGCCTCTCTCTCCCTGTTTCTTTTCTTTGCTTGTCTTTGTTTCTCCCTTTCTCCTCTTTTACCTTGGGTTTTCACTCTTTCCCTCCCATGCTCACTGTTCTCCTGCCTACTGCGTGAGCCTGTGTCATCTTCATTCCCTGTGTTAAGGCAGGTGAAGAGGGCCAGTCCAATGATGCCATCTTTAATAGCAGCCGTGATCAAAGGAAGAGGAGACACTGGCCTGATTCTCAGCAGTGCTGGCAGCAGCTCCTTGTGGAGGGAGGCTGTAGGTTTAGCAGGTAGCAGCAGCAACAGCAAGGATTTGGAGCTGAGATCTCACTGTTTTGAGTGGACCCCCTTCCAGGGTTAGGTCCCCCCCCCAGGCACTTTGGAAGCTGGGATTCACGTCCTTGATCTATTCTTGGGTAAACCAATGACTTTTTGAGGGCTTTCAATCTGGTACCTTTTCTAAGCCTTACATTTGCTTACAAAATAAATAGAAAAATGACCCAGTTTTTATTGAACTCTAAAATGTAAGCCAGCCTACAGTTTGTGAGATAAAACATTCAATTAGACAGAATTCACAAAATGTCAACGTTTTGTCCAAGAGGCTTTTTCAAAGCATAGCCCAGAAGTAAAACCACAGTTGTCCTGGTGTTTCTGCATCAGAGGGAGTTCTTGATGTAATTCACAATTATATCCAAGTCACTTTCTGGTGTCTCTTTAGGACTTAATTGGAATAGCCCTTAAACAAACAACCCCAAACTTTCTTTCACATATTTATTAAACAACTCTGCTTGTTATTTCTGGAACATGTTTTGAAAAATGCCTTTTGGCCAGGAGGTTGACATTTTATGAATGCTGACTAATATAATGAATGTGAATTTAATGATTTCAAACAGATTGGTCTGTACTTGCTGCCCTAAAATTCAGGAAGATTTTTTCCTATTAGAAGTTAATGCTCTGGAACCACTATAATTTATGGGAGCATCCTATATGGGCCCGATCCTGCAATCCTGATCCAGGAAAAACTACATCTGAAGTACCTTTATTGGTAGTGTATATATAAACAAGATCAATTTTCAATCTTGATGACCAAGGTTTGAGTGGCCATTTCTGTCTCTAGCAGCTCAAATCATCCTGAAGTGCTCAAATATCCATTTCTGCTATCTGTTTGCTAAATACAGCACTCAAATCCAGATTGGAGGTCCCCTATCTGTGATACCAGGTTTCTGAATTGGATTCAGTGAGTTATTTTGAATTGCTGGGGATCTGAAAATGTTTTGTTTTAAAAAGTGCCTACAGGCATTCTTGCTCTGTGGCAGAACAAATGAGCCAATCACCACAGGAAGTGGAGACTAACTAGCAAACACTGCATGTGACTGAACTTCACTCTTAGAGAAGAGGGCCAGCAAAAGCCTGTGAACCACTTAAACCCTATTTGGATGACTTAAGGGATGAATTTCAACTGCAGTCCATTCTTTCATTTCTGGAGCCTTTAAAGGCTTGTTCTGCTAGTCTTATCAATATAAGAGGGTAACATGGACACTTAGCTAAATATCTTAAATAACTGCAAGCCCAGACATAACAGGCAGCTCCTCTTTCTTTACTTTATTATTATTTCAAGCTGACTAATCCTTTGAACAGCCTTGCTATCATTTATTTTATGCATCGCCTACCATGTTGTTGCATTTATATTTGAGAAGCTGTTCTAATGATACAGACAGGATGGAGAGACTGCTCCAAAGTACCTGTAAGAGAGGTTTCTGAGAGTCATCCTGTAAAATTGAGTTGGTCTAACTGGATGTCAGCAGTGCCTGTGGATGGTGTATTCCCTAAACTGCTAAATTTTCTAATCTGGGTCTCCCCATCCTTAGTGAAGATTTACAAAGGTGCTACTGCATATCAATGGTTTTTAAAGTTTGTACTTCGAAGCTTTTCTCCTTGTAAATCTCAAGTGATATTCTGCACACACAACTTTGGTCTTTGACCAAACTTAGAACTCAGCAGTGTTCTAAGAGTAAATGTCTACATCTTCCTAAGTAACAATTTCCAAAACAATTCTTTTCAAAGCTGCAGTATATGAGTGGGACTAGTGAAAATGCTGTGAAAAATCAGAAACTGTGAAACTTAGCCAATGTACGGAACAGCATAAATGGCAAAAGTGCCACAAATGGTCTGTGTTTTCTTTAACAGTTTTGAATTCATTCATTGAAAACTTTGGGCCAGAGCTTCAGCTGTGAGGGAGGAGAGGAAAGCTGGTCCTTCTGCTTCCCTGATTTTGTGTTGGGGGCAAAATGACTGTTCTAAATTATGTTGTGTGCAGCAATCATCTTGGGACCACAGCACTGGCCAAGGATCTGATGGAGTTGCTATGTATGCTGCACAGCCTCACCTCTAGTGTGCTCTTTCCTATACCACCTCTGGTGGGCCACTTATGTGCTGAGGGGAGGGCAGAGTGGCTGGCATAGAGCCAGCTCTGCACCACCCAAAGATTCCTCTCTGTCAGAGGGAATCTGCCAATATCTTTACAGGGCAGATTTTTACACGCTTTTGGGGAGTTTTGGCACTGCCTCAGTAGCACAGCAGCTGGAGCTGGGGTGAGAATGTTGCCCCTTAAATGCAGTGGACATTGCACATAAACATTTTAATTCATAAATATAAATCCAATGGGTTTAATTCACCACTAGCCTAGGCAGATGCAACTCTATTAATATCACTGGGAGTTGCACTCACTTGTGCTATCAGCAAATCTAGCCCTGTATGATGATGATGTATTTACTGGGCAAAATTTGGAGGTGGTATAAATTAGTTGTAAAATGATTAGCAAATGGTGTAAGCAGCATAAACCTAATTTGGTTTCTGTGGGTGTCCAAAATAGTGTGATTTGATTATTTTTTCTTAGGATGTGTGATGGAAGCAGGGGGGTTGCAAGAACAGGGAACATGCTTGGTAGGGAGAAAAGGGCATATAAAGAGTTCCTCTAAGCCTAACTTGTGGTGATACAAGCAGGCAACTTTCTTAGCAGGAATATTTAAGATAAAGCAACAGCCCCCAATGCTGTAATTTATAGTCATTCCCAACAATACTCCCAGGGGTGAAACATAGCTCTGGAGTGAGTACAACTTCCACTGAATTAAATGGGAGTTTACGTCTGCTTACTACAGAGCTGAATTCTAGCTCTAGTCAGGTGCTTTCACTTGTACCAATTATGAACTTTTCTATTCACAAACCAGGTAGGCCTGATTCTGATCTCAGATTAGTTTATAGCAGTGGAGTTCCTCCTGATTTATCCTCGTGAGAGATCGGAATCCAGCTATCTATGTTTATGGCATGCCATATAACTGCTGTGGATGGGAGCTCCCCAGTGGCTGTCGATTTTGCAAGTCCCTTGAAGCTGGCTCTGTAGAGATGAAAGACTCAATATCCCTGTTAATAATCCCCCCCAAGCCATATAGTCCCCCAAATCTTTGCTAAAGGCTTATCTTTGGTTTCATGCACTAAGGGTTTTATTTTGCTTGAGAAAGAGAGCTAACTTCTGAATATTTTCCCCAAAGTATATTCAGTCTCAGGCAAAAAAAATTAATTAACCTAAGAAATGTAATTTTACTACTGGAAAGTCAACATAAACTAGCTTTTGTAGGGAAAAAGTAGTTCAATTAAAACAAAAGACCTAGGTGGAACAGACTCTGCCAACCCACCTCACATGCAGTTTTCAGACAAGTGACAAATTAATAGAGGTATTAAGAAATTATATCACTTTGCACTTCTATAAACTCTAAACTATACCAGTGTGGAAAAGATAAATAGTGTCTGCAGACAGTTCTATATTTGTGAAATAAAAACTAATAGGATGGAAAATTATTATGAAGAAAATGTGCTGAGATGTTAAATAATCAACAATTTTTACTTGAAGTTATCTAACAGTTGGCTGACAACTAGGATAGACAGTGTTTATGATGCTGAAAAAACATCTTTTTACACACCTGATTAAATAAAGTTTTTTTTATAAGTTGTGTAGCAACAGAAATAAAAAGAGAGGGACAAGCTTCTATCTTCATATTTTGTGAATGTTATTGCCAATGTCACAGCTATTTCTTATACGGCTCTTGTTTTTTTCCATCTAATTATTTATATTACAACAGGAGCGTACAGACTAAGTAAACAAGGGGTGGGATTTTTTTCAAAAGCATTTAGGAGCACATGTCCTATGGAAAGTGAGGGAGATTTGTAATCTGAAGTCACATAAGTGCTTTTGAAAATCCCCCAAAGACAGACAAATTTGGGAAGGGAAACAGAGGTGAAGTGACTTGCTCAAGGTCACACAGCAGGTCAGTGGCAGAACCAGGAACAGAAGTCAGGTCTCCTTACTTTCAGTCCAGTGCACCTAACTTCTGAAACATGCTGTCTTACTAAGGGACTAAGCGGGTGGAGAGGAGCCATGTGCTGGGCAGCAGAGATGGCTGGATGTTCCAGGGGAGGTAAACGCTTTCCAGGGCAAGGCTCAAGATGGGACTATGGGAGCGTGGGGAACAAGGAAGTTAGGGTTAGTATTGACAAGGGTTAGCAGAGCTCAGGGGAGCTTACAAATGCTAGCAAAGAAAGATTAAGGTGTAGGTAAGGGGAAATATGCATATAGGACACTCTGCTGTATTAACCCTTTTCTTTGCACCTTTGGATGGGTGAATGATAATGCTTTATTTTGAAGAGTCTGCCTGAGTTGCTTTAACCATCTCACTGATCACAGATCCATGGAGTGAAAGGGTTTACAGGTGCCAAACACAGATGGGCCTATTGTGTTAACAAGGTTGGGAACTACAGCCCAGAGATCCAGTCTAAGAGTGGTTGGAACCTCCCATTATGAGGATCAAGGAGTCAGGCCTGTCACCTACGAGTAGGATGACCAGATAGCAACTGTGAAAAAATGGGATGGGGTGGGGGATAATAGGCGCCTATATAAGAAAAAGTCCCAAAAAATGGGACTGTCCCTTTAAAAACAGGACATCTGGTTACTGTACCTAAGAGGTGCATTCAAGAGGGACTAAAAGGAATCTAAAGCACAGCTCCCCTTGTAACCATGATAGGAAGGAATTGTGATTGAGTCAGAATGAACTCTCAGGCCTCCACCTGTACTACCAGTTACTCAGAGTTAAAGGATCGATCCAGCTTCCATTGAAATCAGAGGAAATCTAAGGCTTTATAGGACTTCGTACCATGAATAGGGGCTACTCATGGAAAAACATTTAAATGTGTGTGAAAGTGTTTCCAGGGATGGGGTCTATATGAGTAATTTAGGAGTAGAAAATCCAAGAATGTTGTAGTTATCAAATCAAACACAACCCTAAACACTAGGGCTTAGAATTTCAACAGTAATTAGAGGTTTTGAGTACCTCTACTTTGAAATACCTTGTAGAGCCTGATTTTCAGAAAGAGCTGAGTTCTTTCTCTCTGAAAATCAGGCCTCCTTGAAGTGTCTCAATGGGGACACCAAAAAATGGAGGCACCTCAACTGACTAGTCACTTCTGAAAATCTAGGCCCAGAAACCAAGGAAATTCAGAGTTAAGATTAAATTTAAAAGAAATTCACCCCCATTTGAATGTATTAAAATGAAAGTGCACCCGAAAAGCCTTACCTCTGCACTTGCAGTGGTGCCAGGCTCCAGTCCCTTAGAGCCATGTTAGCTTTATTCAAAACACTGAAATAGCAATGTTTGATGAATGGAAAAGGGGGGAAAAAACTCTGTAGGAGGAAAATAATTTCAAACTTCTAACATGGTACTACAGTTTGAAGAATAACGATGACTTCACAATTAACCAAAACTGTGTTGGTAAAATTTGAAAGGTAGGAATTTTGCCTAAGAAAAGGAACATAAACATATATTTAGTGTTGATGTGACTCTTTGATGAACAGTTAATTATGAAAGATTTTTAGTGATGCTGAGAATGACATGGGTGGCTTAACTGAAAAGTTTGAGGGATGGCCACTAGGCAAAAATTTTAACAAAACAATATCTTGTAATAAGAGCCTATTGCATTCTTCATGTGCAATGAAACATAGAGCAGACAACTTAAAGGAAACTATCATTAGAACAGGACTGATTGGGTACAGAATTCATAGATGGCTACCTACAGCACCACTGTCCATGGGTATGGGATGACACAAATAGTATCACTCCTTGAAGAAGCTGCCAGGCCATCAGGAGAACTATCAAAGGCAGTGATTTGGTTGCAAACTTGTGAATATGAGCGCTCAGTTTTGGATGTGGAATATTCAAAGCTGAGTTGGTGGTGTAGGAATTCTGAAAATGTTGCCCCTACTTTGGGCTCCCAAAATGCCCAGGTGCTGCAACTCCAATTGAGTGTTAAGCCATTGGGAGTTGCAAAAGGCAGTTTGTTGTTGTAGATAATGGGACCAAGTGACTGTGTGCCCCCCTGTTGCTAAACACCAAAGTAATACCCCCTGCTCTGAGCCCCACTTCCTAAGCAGGAAACAAGTCAGGATACTTGGGGTAATGACTCGGTAGAGGTTACATCTCACCACCACCCGAACTCAGAGGAAACTCTGTCAAGGGAACCTCACCCAGTTTTCTGTCATCTTGGGTTTTTCATAGGAAGGGGTGATCTGGCTGTTGACATCTTGTTTCATGTATTACTTTGGAAAATTTGATCAAATATAATTTCCCCCCTTTTATTTTTGGCTTTAGAAAAGTGGTAAGAATGAGGAGAGCGGTTAGGGGTTCTCATTGAACAGTCAAGGAAGGATTATAAAAATATTTAAATTAAATTATAAAGAGAAAAATGTCTCAAAATAGAAAAATAAAGGATTGAGTTATTTCTGCTGTGAATCACCACATGGGCAGTAAAATGGCTAGCCTAGATCTCACTGCTAGAGCCAGGCTTCGGCTTGCTCCTATCTGACCTCCATGTCTGTCCTGGATGGACTGGACAGCTCACTTTATTATTGCTCTTATTATTATTAATTTACTACTGATAATGTGCCAGATGCAGCATAAGAAGAGAATACCATTTACTCCCTCACTTTGCCAGCTAGTTTGAATGCTGTGGGAATGTGCAGTCTCAGCCAGAGACCTAGGCAGCTGGCAAAGCAGTTTAAAAAAAAATTAGCTTCCCCTCACTAGGGTCTTGTGCTGTGGAGAGCAGGTTGGAGACCCAAGACTGCCTATGCTTCCCCCTCTTTGGCTTAGCTTATCTGCTATGGAACGCCTAAAAGCCAAGTGGAGGGAGCACAGAGGCAGCGGAGGAAGTGGCAAAGCTGCTTGTCCAGCCTGGTTGCTCCTATAGTATGTGCTGATGGAAAAAGTTGACTCAATTCTCCCACCCACTCCAGAGCCTCATCTCAGACTTGGTAGCGAGTACACTGGGTGATAGAGATCACATGGGGAACACATTAGGTGATGGGGCGGGGGCACCTGGAGGAAGCGAAGGCTGCGGACAAAAGGGTGGCACAGGGGGGTTGCTAGGAGACAAGGGGAACACTGGATAGGGGACTTTGGGGACAGGGGACACACAGAAGGACGATTATGATAATCTAGTCTGACCTTCTCCATAACACAGGCCATAGAACGTCTCTCAATTCCTCTTTGAACTACAGCATAATTCAAGAGTCCATTAGAGCAGGGGGACTGGACCCTGAGTCTCACATCCTGGGTGAATGCTCTAATCACCAGGCTATAAAGTCATTCTCATGCTTGGCGTGCTCTCATTAGGGCCCAATTGCTTTTTATTTAATCTATAGTGGAACAGCTTCAAAAGGAAACACTGAGTGTGCCCACATCAGAATATCCCATAGCCCAGTAAATAGGGCACTCACCAGAGAGGGGGCAGAACCCTCTTCAGATCCCTTCTCATCAGGTGGGGAGGGACTAGAAGGGGGGTCATTCACATCCCAGATGAGTACCCAGCCCCCATGGGCTAGAAGTTATGAGGGAGGTCATCCCCCTCACCCTGTGTTCTTACCAACAAAAAGTCTTACATATCTAACTCCAAGAAAGAGTTCATAGCTGAGAATTGCTGGCAGAGAAAGGCAGCTCTCTCCTCTGAGAGAGGGGTGGGGCTTAGCACACACTCTTCTCATCTGTATCTTCCATTGGCTAGCTTGGGCAGTTCCCTGCCTTGAATGCTGCTTCTGTAGATGGCATTCTAAGGTACCTCTCTCTCTCCCATGCATGGTTTAGGGAGCCCAGATGCCTAAATCAGGCTTTGTGAATTGCAATGTTGCTCCTATGATTTTTTGCCACAAAGTTAGTGTTGTGATGCTGAGCATCACCACACCTAAGTACCTTTGTGAATCTAGGCCTCAGTTCAGAGTGAATCTGTTCTGGCTTCTCCAAACACTGGGTGTGCTTAATGACTTAATAGGTTCAGGCCTACACTAACGTTCCATTCTTTCATTTGCAGAGCAACCACATAGCTGCAACATGATCTTTATCCTTGCAATTAATAGCTATGGTTTCAAAGGCTATAAAAAGAGCAGATCCCCACCTTTGATACAGTATTTCTTTAGTAAAACCACATTCACTGTTTGAACCAATCACAAGCAACGTCTGAAGGAAAATGGCCACCCAGTTACTACCCCACCTTCTCCTACTGCTTTCATTCCTGGTATAAGAGACTCTCAGCTCTATTTTTTCCTTCCTATTACAGAAAGCTCCAAACTATCAGGCTGATACTGAAGGTAAGTAGTGGCTTCCTGTCTCTCTGGCCATGTTGTTAAACAGACACCCCACTTGCAAGCAACCACACAAAGTATGTTATATTATGTAATCCTACACCACCTCTGGGTTACATAATAAAACAATTTCACATACACTTCAGATGAATTACCTTTCCCTAGGAAGAACAAACTACTCCTAAACTCAGAAGTTACTTTTAAAAAATCTCTTTTATCCAACAAATTCCTGATTTTAAATTAAAACTTGCATGTTTTAAGATTCACTCTACAACACATCAATGGCAAAAGAAAAAAGTCTGTCTGTAAAAAGCAAGCCATTCCATATACCTGCTATCAGTGCCCTGTGGTTGCTATCCTGAACATTTCTACCCCATTATTCAGGCTGCTACCAGATACTATACTTAATGCAAACATTTACTGCAAGCATGGTATGGTATGCTAACAGTTTGAGGGCTTCAGAGGGGAATTATAACAAACAAACAAACCCCCCAAACAAACAAAAAAACCTTAACCCACACATAAGATGAACAACAATTCTGCTACATATTTTGGTTATGTATTTCTGTATTAATAAGGCACTTATTAAAATGGTTTTGGAAATGCTTGTTCTGTACAAAAATGCAAAATGACTTCAATTCTTGAGGTCAGAAAAATAACCCAACATGCCCCATAGTCTTGGTTCAGTATAAAATGATCGCAGTGTTCTTTTTTCTAACATGTCTTTGTGTCATTATCATGGCTGTCACCTCCATGGAATTCAGACTTAATTTACTATGTTTTGCTTCTTCATCAAAAAAAAGTGTGAAGCAGAATATAGTGAGTATAGACAATAATGACGGAGCTCTGTTTCTGACATGGTTTTTAGTCACAATAGTGACTCTCACCTAATTAAAAGTGTGAAAATCTCTCTTTTTCTCCAGTTATTTTAGCTTGTCCTTGTTGAATAAGGAAAACACATAGTAAATTAAAAGTGACTTTCAAGATGATTTGCATGCATGTGAAATTTAATAGGAGCCTCAGAATACACTTTGTCTGAACAAAATAGTTAAGTATAATATTTTAAAACAAAAGTTTCCCTTAACTAGTTTACTCATAACACTTTTTTCTGTTAAAATTGAAATAATTTTTTTAAAGTATTAGGTTTTCACTGTTTATAATATTTGGTTACTTGTTATTTGGCTTTTATTGCCATAGGGATTGACAGTAAATTAGTGAGCTTTATTTTTTCTTTCTAATCAATTTCACTTTTGGCTTCTCTTTTCCTAGAGCAGTGTTTGGATGGCAGATACCAAAGGAGAATGGTCATTTGGTTAAAACAACAACTAGTTCAATTAGAATTTAAATTTTTTTAATGTAATTGTATTGTTTTACAAAACCTGAATTATGGGCAAAATTTGACCAATGTTCCTTTAGGTTTTTTTCCATTGTGAGTCTTGCATGCACATGTGTAGTTCACCTTAAATTTAAAAGTTTAAGATGGACTGAAGAGGGTAACTTTGATATCTGTATTTTGATTAGGTTAGTGGTCAGGGTTTTGAGTTCTTGTCCATTCAGAGCTAGGATCTCACAGGAAACAGGCTGCATTCAAACTGGCTCTGGAAAATTAGGTCTCTTGCTACTTGCATCCAGAAATCCTGGGGCTTGTTTAGATCCAGGGGTTCAAATTAAACACTTATATCTAAACACCTTCAAGTTACGAAGTTCTGATTTGAGTCCATTTTTAACCAAGGGAAGAATTTGACTGTTGTTACCTGATCTTTTGCTTCCTGTTTCATTTCTGATAGGATTACATACACATGGGCTATACTTTAATGGAAAAAGTAAATCCCATTGAAGGTGATGGCAAATATTTGTATAAGGTGGGAGAACTAGGACTGAGTTAGGCTTTGAGTATAAAATTTGTTCTAAAGCTTTGCTAAATACAGAACTCATAACAATTTAAATTATATATTTATATTAGATGCTTTGTGAATAGCCATTTATTGGTATTTAAATGAATTTAAGTGTACTAATTGTTGCAGTCCCCACCAGCCATATCCAATCTGGCATGGGATGCCAGCCACTTTTTAACTGGAACTTAAGACCCAATAGAAAGCTACTAAAATTCTTCACTTATGCAAAACTCTGAAAGGCTTTAACAAATTGCTTCTGTGTGGGAGGCAGTTTGCTGCAAAGCTGTCACTTAAAACTTTATCAATCAGAAGACGGTACAGTTTTTAATTATGTAGATTTTCAAAGTAAAAAACCTCTTCTTACATGAAAATGTATAACTTACAGATTCAGTCAGATGAAACCTGAAACAAGGGATCTGAAGGTTTTTGAAGAGTTTGCCAGGCTTAATTGAAAGGGTTTCAAAGAGCTTGCCATTCTGATTAAAAACTTTAATACAATTGAAATATCTGTTGTAAACACTTTTTTTCATTTTAGTATTCTCCTTTATAAAAGGGCCTTTTCTTTCCATGTACCTCTGCATGAATTGGTAATAAAGGCTAATCTGTACTGGATAAGGCCCTGGTCCTGCAATTGATTTCATCTGGATGCACCATTGAAGTCAAAGGGCCTCTGTGGAGATGCAGCAGTCTGTGCTGTACGTTTGATTATTTTTTTTTCCAGCTCCGATCTTAATTTAGGAGCCTTGAGTCACATAGTTATATTGTACTCTGGTGAGGTAGGCGCCCCTTTCCCCCCCCTCCCCCAGGACAATAGGGCAGGAAATTAAGTGCATTTCTCTTTGTAATGTTTCTAATGAACTCTTCCATTGTGGGAGAGGTTAGGGGTTGCCATCAAACAGGCAAAGTTACTATTTCTGGACTCCACTATCCCCAGGGTTCCCCGGGGAAAGGAAGCTCCAATCCCATCGCACCTCTGGGTAAAAAAGGTGAGTGTAATTTTATGCTGCTTCTAGTAGAATTATTTTCCATTACTTTTTTGTGATATTTCTGTGGCGTTCAGAGGGAAGCATACTGCGCAAAGCACCCGCTCCCTACCCACCTCAATATTCTGTACTCTCCTCACACCTCCAGAATCTTAGATCTTCAGTTATTCAGAGTTGGCACTGGCTGGCAAGAGTGAAGGGCTTCTACCTGGACCCGTTTAGGGGCATAATGTCTTTGTTCTGCTTTCCCTTCTTGGCTTTTGAGACTGTTCTTCCCTCATTCTATTATGTATCCACTTGTTAATGGGGAAAATCTAGGGGAAATATAATTACAAGTATTAATAATAAGCTATTCTAGCACAAGTGAGGATAGAAGGATGTTTGTTGCCTTAACTGTCATTGAAGATTTCCTTCTGGCTGTCAAATCAGTATTTAAACCAGTTGGAGATGAATATCTAATTTGTTATAGAAAGACTTCCGTACTAACTCTTTAGCGTGGTTGCTCTTGCCAATAGGAGGCACAAACAGAATGTGAAATGGTCATGAATGCTTTGTTTTTTAATGTATCTCATTTTTGGGGGAGAAAGGCTTTTTTTTCTCCTTTTCAACTTTCAGGCTGTTGGACTTAATTAAATTAGAATGTTTTGTTTGTTTCCATGCTAAGGAGCATTCATCCACAACATATTGTGTAACTATGATCGGACATGCCCCAAGATGCTTTTCTCCAGTGTAAATCTGGCAAAAGAGCTGATGTCATTAGCTCTGTTGAAATTTGTGCACACCACTGCATACGCCCAAAGAGACACTTCTGAGATTACAGTCACAGACCCGATAAACAGTTTTCCTCTGAGCTTGCATAATTCCAGCAAAATGCTGTCTTTGGTGGAATGTGGCACAGGTTCATGTGGAGGTGGCCCATGGCATGATGGTACTTCAGGGATCCTTGCTACCAAAAGTAAGGGGGAACCTGGATAGCACCATGCCTGCCTCTCCATGAAGTTGGAGTTCCTTTTCCTCACAGTGTACTTCTTGGAATAACATGAATAACAGTTGATGTCACTCTTACTGTTGGACCTTGTGCCTTTTCATCCAATTTGCATCTTAGATCATCTCTCTGATGGCTCGTTCTGGATATCCTACTGCCAACTTAAAATTAATGTGGCAAAAGATGAGTTTATCATTCCTCCCAAAACCTTCCTCAGTTGCACTGTTTTCCGAATTCATCAGGCTTGCAGCCTTGGTGTCATCTTTGATTACACTCTCCCTTCTTTTTGCTAGATCCTGCTGTATTTTCCCTTCCAAAGGTCACACAGTGAGTCAGTGGGGGAGGCAGGAATAGAACCAGAAATCCTGAGTCATGATCCCTGCTCTAATCACTGGAGGACACTACCACTCTTCACTTATCAGTGAGTAATAGCTGGATACTAATTAAACTTCTTTGTATCTGATTGATTAGCTAGTAACTTTTACATTGCTGTTTATTTGCACTGAAGGAGATTAGTTATTAACATCTATCAGAATCTCACTGGTCATAGTTTCAAAGCTGCAGAATACTGAGGGAGTTTGACAATTAATTGAAATGTACACACAATTCACCACTCCAATGTGTGTGGACATGAGTGGACAAATATCTTATTTGAAGTAGCAGTGGTATGGCCTATTGAATGTATAACAGATATGCAAGAGCATGTGTGGGATTTTTATACTGTTCCTAGCTGATGCAGAAAGGTGAAAACCAAATTTTAAAGACTTGTAATTAAAAGGAAAGCTCTTGAAACTGACAAATCTGCTTTTAAAATTCTCTAGGAGCATTTATGAAAACAGAGTGATTTAAAATGCCATTTCAGGATTGATGTGAAAACTCAGACTATCAGTGAGCACTTTTCAAATAGTTCTTGAAAGTCTCTTGGATCATGTACTCAGAGGTGTATCTGAAGCAGGAAATGACTTATTCATGCACTATTTTACGGACTGACGTGATTTCTCAAGCTACTTGAAAAGGAGTTCAAAGACTTTTGGATGTGTGGAAACTGGTCTGATGAGTGAGTGAGGCAGAAGTGGGTGGGGAAGTTATAATCAGAAAGACTTGGAATAAATTATGTACGAAATAGATGATTGACATGAGATAGTAAGCCATACAAAATTACTGAGCAAAGGTCATCTGGACCTGGCTTTATATAGTAATATAGTTCACCTCTATGAGAGGCTGTTACTGTCCAACAGGTTATGATATAGAAATGAAAGAATATAAATATCACTTTTAAATTAATTTAAGAAAAGACAACAAAACTAACACTTCAAGACAATTTGAGTTGTCATGACAATATCTATCTATCACAGGTTTCTATATAGAGTAAAGACTTGTTTATGAAGATTCAGTGTCTGCTTCATGGACAACTGTTACTCTTCTCCTAGTCCTGGTCTAAATGTTCATCTATTGCATGGAGCATGTAAGGAGGGGTATCATTTGACTAGTATGGAAATATTTAAGCTAATGAGGGGATGTAATATTAATGTGGGGTGACTATGATAATATCTGTTAAGCCCTTGAACGTGCTTCTTGTGAGTAAATTAAATGTGTCCAAAAGTCTGAGAAGACTTGTTCAGAGCGTGGCTGCTTTTACAGTGGATAAAAGTGCTCTATCTTCTCCCCTGACCAGACCAGTCTGCTTCCTGAGTGCTTACAATTCCCTGGTGATTTCAAAATTGTGTGTTGCAGGTCACAAGCACAGCAGATACTAATTCCAAATTGTCTTGTGTTAATTCACCTTTGTTTAAGGAACTGGAAAAGCTGTACTATATACAAATAGCCACTTTTGAGGCTGGATGAAAAAAGTTTATCTGGATAAGTTTGCAACAGGGAATGGTCAGTTTTATGTAAGGTGCTTCCCACCCCTTGGGGTCCAGCAGTGCTGCTGGAAGAACTCTTAGGGGAAGCCAGTCTTCAATTCCTGCCACTGGATCTGTGGGTTATGGGAGACCAACCAGGAGATATCTGTTCCCCACACTTTCCTTTGATTCTGGGTGATACTGAATTTCAATGTCTCCTGATAGCCTTGGATGGTGGCCTCCCAGGGAATGGTTTCTGTGGATTTTGGCTGTTGGGGAATCTTCAGGATTTGGTCTACATCCACATCGATGAAGTTAACTGTGGCACCTGAGGTGGTGAATGCCCAGTGTGAGAGAATTTGTTGGGGATGACCAGGTACTTGTAACTTGTCTAGAACTTGTGGGTGTGGTGTTGCTTGCCGGGAATTGGCATGCATTCCAGTTTGGACTGTGTTTGGGACTTGGGCGTACACTTTGACAGGGCACCAAGGCTGGTCCCTTTTACTGGGCGTTGGTTGGCTCATTTCCCAGCTCCCTTCAGGCTGGGCTTTGTGTGGGGCAGCCAGAGATGGCATCTCCCCACAGTAAAAACACAGGTTGGAATGTCAATGTTGCTCCTTTTCTTCAGGTGTGAGTTGCTGGCAGACCATGTCTTCCTGTGTCAGCTCCCCTTGCGGGGCTGGGTTCAATAATGGGGGACATGGCTATATCATTCCACTTTTCTCCTCTTGCTATTCCCACAATCGATTGTCGATCTGGATGGTGAAATCAATAAAAACATCCAGGTCTGCTGGGGTCTTGAAGTGGGCCAGCTCATCCTTTATTTCTTCTTGTAGGCCCCACCAGAACTGGTATAGTTGTTCCACTACATTCCAGGCTGAAATGTGCTGCATAGGAGGTATTGTACCTTGATCTTGCTGAAGCTTACACAGGGCAGCTTTTGTTCTGTGGGCACCATTAGGATAATCAAAGATGGCTGATACTTCTTGCTGGGAGGTGCCCCAGTTAGATAACACTGGACTGTGAGTCTCAAGCAAAAAGCAGGCCCTGTTCAGTGCTTCTTGGGAAAGATGTAGACAGATTGGAGAAAATCCACAGAAGAGCAACAAAAATAGGTCTAGAAAACATGAGGGAAGATTGAAAAAACTGGGTTTGTTTAGTCTGAAGAAGAGAAAACTGAGAGGGGACACGATAACAATTTTCAAGTGCTTAACAGGTTGTTACAAGGTGGAGGCAGAAACATTGTTCTCTCTAACCTCTGAGGATAGGACAAGAAGCAATGGGCTTAAATTGCAGCAAGGGGGGTTTAGGTTGGACATTAGGAAAAGCTTCCTAACTGTCAGGGTGGTTATGCATGATGGAATAAATTGCCTACGGTGGTTTTGGAATCTCTGTCATTGGAGGCTTTTAAGAGCAGGTTAGTCAAACATCTGTCAGGAATGGTCTAGATCAGTGGTTCCCAAACTTTAACAGCCCGCGAACCCCTTTCTCTAAATTGTGAAATCTCGTGAACCCCCTTCTAAAAATGAATATTTCCAGGATTTTAAATTTAAATTTCTTCAGTGTGATGGATGCGCTTGCTTTGCTCTGCATAGCTCTTTGAAGTCCGGAACCTTTGGAGAAAGATAAAGTCTCAGGTCTGGTTCGGCATCAAGTCTGTTTCTGTATTTCGTTTTCAGATGTGCATACGAGGAAAACGCTTTCTCGCATCAGTATGTTGTTGAAAATGGTAACAAAACTGCAGCAGCTTTTTCTGCCAGAAGGGGATACTCGTTTCTTAAACTCAGCCAAAAGTTGATCAATGACAGATTTCTGAAACTCCTTCTCAGTTCGTAATCACAGGAGATCTCAATCAATTTCTCCTTTTCCTCAGTGTTCAATATCTGTGTTGAGAAAGTGGTATCATCAAAAGGGTTGCGAATCCAGTCATTATCGCCTGATATAACTGGAAAGTAATCCCTGAATGTTGTGCAAAGTCCTTTTAGGTGTGCAGTTATATTGGTTTTAGTGCACTGATCCAACTGAAGTTTATGTTCTGCCAGGAAGTCATGAAGATTACTGAAACACTCAGTTTGATTGTTTTCCAAACAACTTTCCCAGAACTGCAACTTCTTTATCATGGATTCAACTCGGTCTTGCACATTGAAAACTGTTATATTGAGACCTTGAAGAGATAAATTTAGGTCATTAATTCTTGAGAAAATATCTGCTAAATAAGCTTGGCTCTGGAGCCAGACATTATTTTCCATACAGCTGGCAAGGTGGAAAGGGTGGCTGTTGAAAAAAACTAGGATTTCCGTTCTAAGCTCAAACAAGCGCACCAGGATTTTGCCCCGTGAGAGCCATCTAACTTCAGTATGGGTCAACAGACAATCGTGTATACTACCCATTTCTTCACAAAGTACGTGAAATATTCTGGAATTTGTTGGCCGTGATTTTATGAAATTCACCATTTTCACTGCATTGTCCAGCACTTCCTTCAGTCCCTCAGGCATGTGTTTTGTTGCGAGGGCTTGTCTATGGATGCTGCAATGAGTCCAAGAGACTTTTGATGCAACCTTTTTTGTTCGAGCTACAAATCCAGTATACTTCCCCGTCATTGATGTGGCCCCATCAGTGCAAATGCCTAGGCAACGGGACCAATCTATTTCTTTTTCTTGAAAATATGCATTAGTCAGATTGAAGATATCTTCTCCAGTTGTACGTTCTTCCAGTGGTCGGCAAAACAAGAAGTCTTCTTCAACCAGACCTTCATTCACATAACGTGCAAACAGTAGCAAAATAGCTAGATTAGCTACATCAGTTGATTCATCCAACTATATAGCATAATATGGACTATTTTTCACTCTCTGTACAATTGTGGTCTCTACGTTATTTGACATGTCATTAATTCTTCGTGACAACGTATTATTGGACAAAGGTACCATGTCAATCCTTTTTGCAGCCTTTTCTCCGAGCATGCAATGAACTACGTCTTTTATACATGGACCAATCAAGCTCTCTGCTATGGTATGGGCTTCTGATGCTTTAGCTACTCGGTAGCTCACGTGGTATGATGCTTCAAGTGCATTTTCATTATCAGTTACTTGCTTTGGATATAAAATTGGTAATGTCACTTTTCCTCTCAGCTAATTTTCGCTTGAAAAAATCAACAGGCTTGTCGAGTTGTGCAGGATGCCTAGTTTCTAAATGGCGCCGAAGTAGAGAAGGTTTGAGGCTGCTGTTTGCTAGAACATCACCACAAATCACACACAGTGGTTTTGGACATTCTTGATCACCAATGCATGTAAAGCCATATTTTATATAATCATCATCATATTTCCTTTTCTTTGTAAGTTACTTTCCAGGACCATCATGATCATTAGACGTAGATTTTCCACAGTGTGGACTTGAGGAAACACTAGCTGATTCTTGCGTCTTTACACTTTCCTTTTTCAGCCACTTATCCATTGAACTTGTGTACAAAAGTTCTAATAAAAACAACACAGAGAGACTGCTAACAACCAACAAACTAGAAAATGAGAAGATTCACTCAAGTCTCACTGAAGCAAAACAGCACTCCAGAGAGAATGACAATTACAGAGGCACCTTAACACTGCTACACTGGCTACAACGTGCTTCCGGCTGGTTTGGCTCCCAAACAGCTTTTCTTCCGCCACAAGGTTTCTCCCTAGGAGGGTGTCCTGCGAGGGACAAATTAGCTTGGACCACCCCCCACGTACAGCATTGCTCCTGCTAACTTTGCCCTCTATGCCAACTTCCCCTGTCTGACAAAGACAGGAGTCCGAGCTGCCACCTGCAGGTCTGGGGGTCTCAGCTGCCAACCTGCCCACCACAGGGCTCAGGCTACTGGCCCCACACCAGGGCCTGGGCTGCTGGATCCACACTCCCTGGGGCTCCTGCTGCTGGACCCCATTGACCGCCCCGGTCAACTGAGCTCCACTGAGCTTATGCTGCTGGTCCCGCTGACCGCTGGGGCTCTGGCTGCTGGCCCCAACTGCCCGGCCCCGCTTTCCCTGGGGCTCGGGCTGCCGGCTCCCCCGCTGACGGGGGCAGGGCTTGGGCTGCCGGC
>NW_020664413.1:23024864-23142454 GCF_002925995.2 Terrapene triunguis | reverse complement strand
GGGGGCAGGGCTTGGGCTGCCGGCCCCAACTGCCCGGCCCCGCTCTCCCTGGGGCTCCGGCTGCCGGCTCCCCCGCTGACGGGGGCAGGGCTTGGGCTGCCGGCCCCAATTGCCCGGCCCCGTTCTCAAGGGGCTCGGGGCTGCCAGCCCCACCGCAGCGCTGGGGCTCGGGCTGCCGGCTGCCCCGCTGACAGGGGCAGGGCTCGGGCTGCCGGCCCCAAGTGCCCGGCCCTGCTCTCCCTTGGGCTCGGGGCTGCCAGCCCCGCCGGAGCGCTGGGGCTCGGGGCTGCCGGCTCCCCCGCTGACGGGGGCAGGGCTTGGGCTTCCGGCCCCAACTGCCCGGCCCCGCTCTCCCTGGGGCTCGGGCTGCTGGCTCCCCTGCTGACGGGGGCAGGGCTTGGGCTGCCAGCCCCAACTGCATGGCCCTGCTCTCCCTGGGGCTCTGGTTGTCTGCCCTGCAACCAGGACCCACCTGCTGCCTCCAATGCTGGGGTCCTCTGGCCGCCATTAATGATTTTTTTCTTGCGAACCCCCTGTAACATTCTGCGAACCCCCAGGGGTTCGCGAACCCCACTTTGGGAACCACTGGTCTAGATAATACTTAGACCAGCCTTGAATGCAGGGGACTGGACTGGATGACCTCTTGAGGTCCCTTCCAGTCCTTCAATTCTAAGATTCCCCAGTCAGGAGGCTGACTATAGGCTTACCCTGGCTGCACTGAAGGAGTATGTCTGTGTGCAACAGAAGAACTGGAGGTGGCTTTGATTCATGAAACCTCAAAACCTTTGATCCCTGTTAAAGCGTTTTGGCAGGGGGATGACGGGAGCTGGTTGGGTCTGAAGCACAGCATTCTCAGTGCAAAGTTGGAACACTTGCTCCTGCAATGTCTGGTTTTCAGCGACAAACTGTGTAGTCTGTGCCTGTGTCACTTGGTTGTCTGCCAGAAGGTTGGGGTGCTGTGATGCCAGAGGAGCTCTGCTGGATCCATGCCTGACAGAGCCTCCAATGGGTTAGGGGGTCCGAGCAAGCTGTTAGGACCAGGACGGTCTGACCTAATGGTTGGACTAAGGTGGTCAGAGCCAGGGTCCAAGTTCTGCAATCAGGATTTTAATGGGCATTACTTCTGGGAGGGGTCAGAGTGCTGCTAACCCCTCACTTTGAGTAATTCTGAGTGAGCTCCCCAGTGGCAGCCAGGGTGAGGAGGCTGCCTGGGAACCCCTGGGCCCTTACAGTGAGTCACTCAGAGACTATAGAGTTGAGAGCCTATACAAGTACCTACTGTGTTTTTGCCCTGTGCATGTACAGCACCTAGCACAATGGGGTCCTGGTCCATGTCTAAGGCTCCTATGTGCTACAGTAATGCAAATAATAGACTCTTCAAACTGTCATCCCCTACGACCCAGATCCTTCTCTGCTGTACTGCTTGCTAGCCATATTCCCTGATTCTGTATTTGTGCATTTGATTAATCCTTCCTATATGATCCACTTTTCATTTGTCTTTATTTTTTCTGATTTCATTGATTTTAGTCCATTTCTCCATTTTCTCAAGATTGTGCTGTAGTTTAATCCTGTCCTGCAAGGTTTTTACAGTCCCTTGCAGTTTTATCTTGTCTGTACATTTTATTATCAAAGTCTCTGCTCACCTCTTCAACTTGTTAATTACAATACTGAGTAGTGTTGGATATAAGAGAGATGCCTGAGGGACCACACACTCCTTTGATAGAACACTGGTACTGAAGCTGTAATATAGAGGAGCAAGTTAACTGAACAGTCGCTGTACAGTATGTGTATTTGGTCCATGTTGAAAGATATGCGGTCATAAGAGGATGCATGATGGTATATTTTATGGGGCTGTCCCACTTCTGGGAAATTGTAATCAAGGTCTGATATTGAACATGGTCTTGTCTCTTAACTTCTCTACTCAGAGTAGACGTGATGTCAGATCATGGAGAGGTGCACCATCTCTAAGGCAATGTCTATGCTTCCAAGATTACAGTGGCACAGCTGTACTGCTACAACTGTGGCACTGTCAGAGCACTCGTATAGCCATGTTATGCAGATGGAAGAAAACTCTCTTGTTGACATAATAAAACCAGCTCAATGAGCAGCAGTAGCTATGTTGGTGGAAGAGTGTCTGCGGCTGACATAGAGCTGTGCACATGATTGCTTAGGCCGGCAAAACTTATGTCACTTGGGAGGAGGGGGTGTTTTCACAACCCCGAGCGACAAAATTTTGCCGACATAAGTGCTAGTGTAGGCATGGCCTAATATTGTCTAAAGCTATGAGTTTATATGTGACAGTTGATGCATAGATTGTTACGACTTCCCCTCCCCCTTAATATTTTTACTATTCTTTCATCATGTTTGGGCAAGTCAGTCTGGATTGTTATGGAAAATAAAGTCAGAAAAAGGATAAGTGTCAGCTACAGTGAACAGAAAATATAGGCATTCATATCTTATAGACCATATGGCGCTGCACAGAGGGAATGTGTTCTGTTCAGGACCTGTCCCTGTTGATGTTTTGTAACCCCTTTAAGCTGGCTACTGGAAGGAAATGTTGGCCATCTGGCCACCCACTCTCCAGCCACCCAGCTCTGAAGGCAGCAGCGCGGAAGTAAGGATGGCATGGTATGGCATTGCCACCCTTACTTCTATGCTGCTGCTGATGGGACGCTGCCTTCAGAGCTGGGCACCCAGCCAACACCTGCTGCTCTACGGCTGCTCAGCTCTGAGAGCAGCGCAGAAGGGTGACAATACCATGACCCCCCCCCAAGATAATCTTGTGGCCCCCTGCATCTCCCTTTTGGGTCAGGACTCCCTATTTGAGAAACTCTGGTCTCCCCCATGAAATCAGTATAGCGTAGGGTAAAAGCACATAAAAGACTAGCTATCACGGTCTGTGACACATTTTTCATGGCTGTGAATTTGGTAGGACCCTACACATGTTCCTTCAGGTGTGTGTTACATGTTGCCATCCTACCCAGGCCCTTCCCCCACACAACATCTGAGGGTCTCTCTGAGCCCTGACCCCTGAGTTTTCAAACAAGCCTTTTCCCATATGCAAAGTCAAATTCAGAGGATGATGATGAAAGAGGATTAGCATTTTTAAGTAAGCAGGTGAAGAGGGAGGACAGGGCACTCTTTCCTCCTTCACCATTCCATGTACCCCCATTAAACCCACTACTTCCATGCCCTTCCTCTATCCCTTGTGATGATTGTTCTAGTTTTTCATGTTAGAAATCTGGTCAGCCTTTCTCCAGTCCTTGATTTGTCTTTCCCCTGTTATGTGTACAAGAAGTACTCATGAAGTATTACCAAAAGGGGAATTTTGTTTTTATTGTCTGAAGAGTTCTTATTTCATAACTCAGTGAATAAAGGATACCGAGAGAACTGACTGTGGATACATTAAATGCAACATATGAGAGAATTCCTTGCTGAAAAACTTGCTTCTCTGATGATTTATAAAAGTACACTCTTTGAAATTATTACCATTTTTTTCTCTGCTGAAAACCAGACAGTAAATTTAACCACTACAAGGTGATTTAAAAATCTTTATTTTGAGTGTTTTCTCTGCAGATCTGCCTTCTGGAATTAAGTGGTTACATGAATAGGTTCTCCTGCTGCAAAGAGTTAATTTTCAAACATAGAATTCCTCTCAGCTGGATCATGCATGGAATGCAACAAGATACTGTTATAGAATTTGAATTGAATAAATCATTGTTTAAAGTTAGCTATGGAGGCCCAACATGCCCTATCCTTCAGAAAAACAACCTGGAGGGAGGGAGAACTGCAGGATTCCCCTTGAAGAGATTTCTGAAGTTGTTTCAGGTAAGGGGTCTGAGATAAGGGGGGTTCAACAACCAGAACCCACATTAATTGAGCTATGTAGAGGGATAAGGTGAATGGTACAAAGGCTCTGTCCTCCCTGGCAAATGGCTCTCTGTGTAATGGGTCCCCTAGCATGGAAGTGCTTACAGGAAAATCAGCACATCCATGAATCTGTATTAACTTTCCTGAAGCTTCCCTGCAGGGTTTGAGGAGGGACAGTGTGTGTTCCTAGGACCTCTTTCCCATGTGCATGTTCCCTGACCTGCAGGGTGTCCTCTGTAAGTCCTGGGATGGCAGGGTTAGGGGCACATTAGGCCAGAGACAGATGTGGAGGGACTTCTCCATGTATTGTTCTGGAGGGTACAATTGGAGTCTAATTTATTATTTAGATAACACCACAGTATAGAACTGTGGGCAGGAAAGATATATAAACCTATACATATTTTCATAAATTAGAAGTTCAAATTAAAATGTACATGTAGGAGTTATACACTGAATTATTTAGGTGATATTTAAATGTTGGGATTTATAAATCAGTCATGTGATAGAGCAATGCTAAAATTTCTATGCAGTGATGATAAAATTCAAAAGGTTTTGTTTGTTTGCTTCAAAAATGTGTTACTTTTATCTGTCTATGATAGAGAAAGGTCTACCCTTGACCACCCTCTCCTTGGTGTTTAGTCTTGTTAGATAATTCATAAATAACCACCATATCTCTTTTGAGAGGCAAGGCAGGTGAGGTAATCTACATAGAACACTGCAAATACCCTCTCTCTCTTGAGTCACTTATTCAAGCTACAGGTTTATAGTTCTCTTAAGTCCGTCCCTCCAGGCGCTTTATGATCTTTTTTACTTTTCTCTATTATCTATTTGTTGATTCTGTTATAGAATTGAGTTGCCTGGCACCGTAGTATATGCAATATTATATATGTGCAAGCCTTGCCTATCCGCTAGTTGCTGTGCATGTTAAAAGAATAGCAATACTCAGTTTATCCACTTTTAAAAAATTAGTCACGTTAGCAATCAAATGTTTTCAAACCCGCCCCCCCCAAAAAAAAAGATTCCGGTATTTGATGAGGGTCCCACTTTACTCAAATAGATCAGTGATATATGTAGCCTTGCTTAGTGTTAGATATTAAGAATATTTCGGTGTTTATAACATTTATAAATACTGTCAGGAAGCTTAAATAGTTCTCTGTGTATCTAAAATTACGTTTCTCCATTTGTATGGTCCAAAATGGGCTAGGCGTTTCACCGACACAGAATAAGACACATCCCTTGCTCTGATCTAGCAAACATGTAAATAACCTTATGTACATTAGCAATCCTATTGAAGTCAATGATGCTATTCAAGTGTACAAAGTTCCCTTTGTGCAAAGGTTTCAAAGATCAGGGCCTAATAGGACAAAAAAGCAGATATATAATATCTCATTTTGGTGGGTTATTTTTAGGGAAGGGAAAAAAAATCAGGAACGTTTGTTGCTGAACCACTGCTGTATCATTTCTCAGTCTTATTTAAGACCCCCTCCCCCCGTCCAAAGGGCTTCCAAAAACTTACTTATGAAAGTTACAGACTGACTCAAATAGTCCTGAATTTACTTAATTTAATTTCCCAGGGTAGATATTTGTGTGAAGTAATTATAGAATATTATTTGACCTCTCTGAGTGCCCTGTGGGACTTTTTGGTTTTGCATTAAATTTATTTTCTCAGTATGTCTCATTTTGTGTCTATCAGTCACTTTACTTTTGATCTTTATTGCCATTTAATGTGGTGATGCTGTGGTTTGATCTTGAGCCCATGCTTCTTAGTAGATACATATTACTCTGGGCGAACAAATTCTTCAGTGTTCTAATGAACTAGATTATTATTGTTGGGATGACAGTTCCTAAATTCATCTGTATATTCCTACTGAGACAAGTGCCATAGTCTCTGTGCCCATTGGATACCAATTACAGCATGTCCAGGAGTTTCCTTAAACTTAATCATGGTAACATGGAAACGTATCTCCTTGGTCCTAAGATTGTTTGGCTCCCTATTGCTATCCATTTCTTTTGATGAAAGTCAATAAGTTCCTGCTGCAACAGCCAGAAAGTGGGTTGTTTTGCATTTCTTTGTAGGCTAATCTGCCTGATACGCTTTTACATAAACTTCAGTAGGGGGGGTATCCCAGTTTCCTTACAATGAAAAAGAACCATTTCCCTGATTGGAAAGGTTTGCTTTGCCCCTACTCAAACAGTGCAGTAGTTCAAAAATGTTCCTCCAATATTAAAAGTCCATGGTGTATAACTTGTAAGTTGTGTTGCTTTTTATGTTCCACTACCAGCTGTTTGAGATCAGCTGATGTAAAACTCCACCTAAATTTTGCTGCCCCAGTGAGGACTCTGTTCTCTTCCTGGATGGAGTATGGTGATCTGGAAAGTAGGAGATGTTAGGCTTTCCCTATACATAGAGAGCAACATTTGTTTTCAGTTTAGATTACCTCTGTTTCAGACTAAGGAAAAGAAGAACAAATATTAAGTCTGCATGGAAGAGAACAGAATGGCTCACCTTATAGCATTTAGCAAGTGAACTGAAACACAAAAGCCTTGTTCATATTAGAAGTTTTGGTTGTGTTTAATATTGTGTGTTCCCTATCTTGTGACTTTAACATGCTCTGTATCCAAACACAGAAGTTCTTCACTCATGTTAGTTGGGCTGTAGCTTGTGTCAAGTATCCTAGGGGTCCTCTTAGAGTTAACAGCATGGGGCTGAATCGTTGACTCAGACATGTCACTGCCCATGCGGATGGAGGTTAGTGTTGTTATAGTGCACACATCATCTTAGTTCTCCACAAGCTATCCCACAGAGCCCCTCTAACTTAAAGATGGACTGTCTGGCTCTTAGACTAGCTTCCACTGCCCAGGAGTCAACCTGGATGGAGGCTGACTACCTATTTATGTTTTCCCAGTGCAGCCACATGGGCTCCAGTTTCAATCTGCTTCCTTGTTGACCAACCTGTATGAGTAAACCACTTCCTGATACATCTGAACATTAGTCTCCTGTCTGCTCTACAGTGCAGCTGCCAATGCTGCAGGGAGGAGAGGCTTATAATGCTCATTGAAAGATTACCCTACGAGGGTAGGAAGACTGAGAGAAACTGTTTACAGTTTCTGCCCCAGTGGCAGTCTCCTTTTGCAAAACATTGTCCCTCCTCCACCCCCCGGCCCCCATTGATTGATTACATACAACACTTTTTCTGCTCTACAGGCTGAAAGTGTATCTATTTCTCATAAATGGAAAGATGGGTATCTTACTGTTTGGAATTTTATCTTATTGTTTCTATGGAACTTTTTGTTAGCTATTGGCTCCAGAGCTGGTGTTACTTGTGTGATTAATTTTATTATGTACACCAGGCAATGTTTACAGAAAAGGTACTATAAAAAGAGTTTATTTCATGGAGTGGTACAAAACGTGTTTTTAGCTGATTTGATGACACTGAATATATAACACTTTTAATTTATACTTCCCCCTTAAGGTTTGTTTAATGAACAAAAGGTTTTCATAAACTTAGAACTTCAGTTCTTTGTACCCACAGAAAAGAGCTGCAAAATATTTAATATGGACTTAAAGCTGCTGCATCTCTTGGAAAATATTCTGTTTAGAAACAATTCTTCATGCATCTTAAGGGAATTAAGCTCCGAAGGGACTTAGGTGCTCTGAAAATTTTAATTTAATTTGAATATTTAATATTTTTTGTTCTATTTCCCTCCATCCCCTGGTTCTGTTTCCCAAAGGACATACATGTGAATAAAATCAGACTTTTCATTACTTAAAATGTAATCGGTTCTTACTACTTCTGCTTCACAGGGAATTAACAATCCTCCCATGGTGGTGATGTCATGCTTACATGGTAAACATTCAACAGTAAGCAACTGATGTCCAAAATGCATCTGAGTTTTTATTATATAAGTAGGGCCCTGTCAAATTCACTGCCATGAAAAATGCGTCACGGACCGTGAAATCTCATCTCCCCTGTCAAATCTGGCTATTGTAGGGGGGTGACAGTATTGCCACCCTTACTTCTGCACTGGAGCTGGGCAGATGGAAAATTGTGGCTGCTGGCCAGGCACCTAGCTGTGAAGGCAGCGCTGGCACCAGCAGCAGCGCAGAAGTGAGGGTAGTATGATATGGGGGGGGGGAGTCATCACTTTTGAGGGGGGCAGGGCCATGGTTCCCCCTCTCGCCTACCTCACAGCCAGCCCAAGGCCCATTTAACTTTCAAGTACTGGGCCTGAAGCTGGGGAGCGGCTGGGCTGGGCATGCCCTGGTTGGTGGCTCCTACCATGCACCAGGCTCCAACTGCTAGTCCTGGCTGGGCTGGGGAGCAACAGGACTTCCTCTTCCCCTGTATGGGCTGCTCCCAGGGCTGGAGCAATTACTTGATGCTTAAGTAATTTATGTCCCATTGTGTCACCAGGCCATGCTGACAGACTGTGATAGACAAGACGTTGTAGTACTGCTGCCAGTAAAGTCTAAAACATAGACACATGGCAAGTAGAGTTTTAAGGGACATAATTTGGCACCCACTAGTCTCTCTAGATTCTGGCATATAGTTAGCGTTGAGACAAGCGATTGGCATGCACCTTGCCTTTCACATTCTCCCATATTCTAATATTTACTTTTAAAAAGCTTTTAATACCAAAGTAACTTGTTTTTTTAAAAAACACCAGATCTTATGATTGTCCTTTGCTATCACTTCCTCATTTTTGCTTGTTATCCCCTTAAGTGTTATGTTTACATTAGATTGGTGTGTCCTTGATAAAGGGAGAGGTCAGTTTTATTTGTTAAATTCCATGCAGGTGCTTTATAATATTAAAATTATTAGTGTGTGTATAGCTGAATATGTATGACCCCATGGGCATATCTGAGTGTTTGTTGTCGCTATGGGAATAAACTGTTCAGCACAGCAGGTGCAGTACATGCATAACTTTTACAGTAAGAATTGTTAGTGTATTGTTCAGGAATATAAAGGTTGCCATTTACATCAATAATGGGCATCAAATGTCATTCTGGTAAGGAGCTGCCTTCAATGAATATCTGGTAGGCATGGGAGACAACGAATAGAAACTGTTTTTCTCAACCAATGACATATCAAAGACTTGACAGCATAATAACGTTCCCCCAATTTCAGTCAATTGCTGTCTGACAATTGAAAAGCTTATCTATTCAGATAGCTCACCCACTCTTATGCCTGGAATTCAGCAACTATAACAATGCTGAATCTATATGCTTGGGAGTAGGAAAAGTAAATACTCATGAAACACCAAATGGAGGTAGTAAAATCATGAACTGTGCAGCATGTTGCACAGTATCATTTAATTATGGAACACTGCAAGGTCATGAAATCATTTTCAGATGTAGCCTTTTTTATTTAAATTGAATTTAGTGATTTTTGTAATAAACAGAGTTCTGCTCCTGTTGCTACAGTTTTTAAAGCTTAACCGAGTGAAAATCAACTCTAGTGTTTTTCTCAAATTTGGAGACTCTAGGAACTCACAAAGACCAAGGATAGTGACTACAGACACAATCACGCGTACAAAGTCTTATCTGTATTACTAGTTTTATTAAAGCAATAAGTAAAATTACAATTACCCATGCATATATAAATCCTACAATTCAATGACTAAGACTGTAGTCATACTTACATCCTCAAAGAAATGCTAGGCTCTGATGGATCTGTTAACAGACTATCATTGATAGAGAAGGGGTTTCTGATGGGTCTTTCCACTTCTACTCAACCAGGGAACCTGTTTTATATTATTCTGACCAGGCCTAACACCTTATACATATGCATGAGGGTTTCAATCCTCTTTTCCTTATCTGTATTTCCACACCCCATAAATATTGGGGTGCTCAGTTTTTCATAGTTTGTTTCTTAGTTTCCCTTATTCTCATTAGTATCTATACACAACGTGTGTCCATGGTAACCTGCAGTCAGAGCAGGATATTCCATTATGTTACAATCAGATGTCTTGTGGTTTTGCACAGTACATAGGCTGCAGTAGACCACAGTCTTTCCAGAACATCACCTATGGGCACATCTTTTATAGTTATCTTGTAACCTTACTGACATAGGGTTATTCCTAGGTCACCCACTCATGTCAAGCATTCTTAAGTCTACAACAGGATGGGCAAACTTTTTGCTTCAGAAATTGTATGACGGGCCATGAATGCTCACAAAATTGGGGTTGGGATGTGGAAGGGGGTGAGGGCTCCGGTTGGGGGTGCGGGCTCTGGGGTGGGGCTAGACATGAGGAGTTCAGGGTGTAGGAGGGTGCTTCAGGCTGGGATTGAGGGGTTCGGAGGGTGGGAGGGGGATCAGGGCTGTGGGAGGGGGTTGGGGCGTGGCGGGGTGGCTCAGGGGTGCAGGCCCTGGGCGGCGCTTATCTCAAGTGGCTCCCGCAAGCAGCAGCATGACCCCCTCTGGCTCCTATGCAGAGGCACGGCCAGGCGGCTCTGCTGCGTGCTGCCCCATCTGCAGGTGCCGCTCCTGCAGCTCCCATTGGCCACAATTCCTGGCTAATGGGAGCTGCTGGTCGGCGCCTGGGGTGGGGCAGCATGCGGAGTGGGTTCTCCTGGCTGCCCCACGCGTAGGAGCCGGAGTGGGGACATGCCGCTGCTTCTGGGAGACGGACGGTGCAGCCCCCAACCCTGCTCCCCAGCTGGAGTGCCAGAGTGGGACAAGCCCCAGACCCTGATCCCCAGCGGGAGCTGAAGGGCTGGATTAAAATGGCTGGCGGGCCGGATATGGCCCTCAGGCCATAGTTTGCCCACCCCGGTCTACAGCCTAGTATGGCTTAACTAAAATCTTACAGGCCTCAGCTCATAGGTCTTGCATTCCAGCCATGCTTTACTTATATACCAAATACACATTCATCACTTCTAAATACTTGGTAATCTTACACGTCTATAAGCCTACCATTTCAATCTATTTTGCATACATTGATTATATATGAAATAGCATCTGAGTTGACCATAACACCAAATAACACAATGATAAATGGATGATAAAATGAACTAATTGGCTACACAGAGGAGACAACATATATGCACAGTATACATCAAAAATAATATCATCAATTAGGTACTTAATAGGTTAGTTTAAAGAGCAGGTGTTATAAAAATTATGGAACATAACACTGGCACCATTCTCAAGGCTGGTAACTTGTTGCCAATGCAGCTGCTTATTATTAATTATTAGTACTATCATAGCACCTAGCAGCCCTGGTCATGGACCCAGGACTCCATAGTGCCATATGCTGCACAGACAGAACAAAATGATGGCTCCTACCCCCAAAGAGCTTATGGTCTACGACAAAAGACATCAGATGGAGGAGGACAATGAGAAAATATTGGTCAGCATGACAGGGAGCATTCTCAGTGTGCCAGTAGTCTAATTGTTGTCAGGTATTTTAAATCTAGAGAGGAATCTGAACTTGAAATCAGAATCTCAATATCCTTGAACTTTGCGTGGAGGGTGTAAAATCTGGACCGGAGTATAAAATCCATGTGTCATAGCACATGCGTAACCCACCCATGGCATACGCTGGAGCTCAATTTGTTACTTCAGCTTGTTTCTGTGGAACGTAAAAGAAAAAAAAAGTGATCGCAGAGGATGCCTACGCAACTAAATATTGTAGAGTACATTGTAGAACGAAATCCTAACAGTGAACACATTTTAGTAGGCTGACTGTTCTGAATAAAACCCAGCAATCTGTCACTCGGCCTTTCTGTGACATTTGATATATTGAAATTACCGGGAAAAGATTGCTTTTTGACGTACTAAATGAATTGAATTAAAAATGTGTGATTCGTGGCATCTGTGTTTTGGGGTTTTGTTTTTTTTATGTTTTAATCAATATATTCTGAGGGAAATTAATTGAAGCCATAAAATAAACTTAAATGTCTTAAGTGATCGCCTACAGGACTAACAGAAATTGGTTGTGTAATAGAAGTAACTTTTAACTGAAGGTCAAGCAATAATATACTGAAAACCTTGGGGATGCTTTAAGAGATGCTTAAGATAAGGGCTTATTATTTACTTATCTTACAGTAGTGCCTATTGTGCATAGCACTGTTCAAAAACAGTGATCTCATCGTCTAGGTAGAGAAGACAGAGAGAGAGAGATGAAGTGACTTGCCCAAGGTCACACAGCAGGATGAGAGCAGAATTAAGAATAGAACTCAGGTTTTCTGACTCTTTTGCCCTATTCCCTGGACCACACTGGCTCTATAGAAGAGATGGTCTTCAAATTTCACTGTACTGTGTGATTGCAGGACAAATTTATGATTTGCTTTCATGTTTTAGGACTTACTACTTATTGAGCCATTTTATCATGCACATTAGTATTTCCATTTTAAATAGTTCCCTTATTATTCATATTATTGAATCTTCAGATTCTTTCTTCCCCACTCCTAGTGTCATGTGAAACAAGCTAATATCCAATTTCCTTACATATCTTGCAAAAAAAGGCCTTAGAAATTTTAGCATTGCTGTCAACTGACTTGTTTATATTGTGGATTAAGATCTATGAGCCAAATTCTTTGCCTGTATACACTGGCAGGGCTTCACTAAAAGCAATGGAGTGTGCCAGTTTACACGAGCAGATAATTTAGCCCCACACCTTTTTTTCTTGTGTAGTGTCTGAGTAGAACTAAAAAAAAGTTTATTTAGATTGAAATGCAGCTTCTCAGAATGCAGGCTGAAATATTTTCTATATAAAATATGCAGAAATCCCAAGATATAACTTTTTATTAAGGATTGGATATGAAATCACTGGCTGTAATTACATTTCCTTTTGGACTGCAATACTTCATATCTTTCAAATTTTGTTACCATTTATTTCCCTGTGTAGTATTTTGGTTTCTGGTGGATTGATGTTAAATCTGTGTAAATTCTGCTAGCCCATGGAAACAGTAAAGTAAGCAGAATTATTTCTGTCTTCAGTACAATCTGAGGAGTTCGAGTTTTTGATTTTTATTATTATTATGGAAGCACTCAGTTTGGATTTATGCCTGAAATAACTATCAGGGAATGTCAACAAATCCTTTTGCTGGTGTCACTTAAGTGCTCACGCTCTTGTTACAACAACACTGTAGTGTCTCATTTACTCGTAGGTATCAGTGTAAAATTTGGCACAACTGCTAAAAAAAGATACCACAAATTTGTAATTTTCCCTATTTAAAATCAGATCAAAATAATGTTCTGTATTTGAAATGTGCTTTTTTCCTTGATGTTTTTGCCTCCTCTCAATTTTAATAGATGAAATTACATACATACATACATACATACATACATACATACATACATACATACATACATACATACATATATTTAAAATGATAAACTATAGAATCTATTCCTACAATGGAATAGTTAACTGAACAATATGCTTCAATAGAAAATTATTTGAAAATAGGAACAGTAGTGGATCAAACCAGGAGTTTATCTAGTCAAGTATTCTGACTCTGGCTCTTGTCCTGTGCCCAGTGAAATGCATAACAAGGCTCACATTGACTTCAGTCATGATCAGACCTTCTCAGAGAGGCCACTACCGGATGGTTCAATAAACTTTTTAGTTGACAGTTATTGAATAGCCTGATTATAGAAGAAGTTTCTTATAACCTTCTGAGTTAATGGTTGGCTTAAGCCCTGAAACATGAGTAGCATTGCCAAATCTGTGTGTGTGTGTGTGTGTGTGTGTGTGTTGAATAATCCCTTGCTTCTGGATTTATATTATTTTGTGAGAATTTCATCATTTTCATTTAGAAAAAAAAATCTAGCCCTCACACAGAAAGAAGGTTAAAAACATCTCTTTAGTGTACCCTAATGGTTCAAAAACTGAAAGACAAAAAGAACCTCACACTTACTATTTTTTTTACAACTTCATAATTTTAAAGTCACTCTTACGATTTTTGTGTGTGTGTGCTCAGTTGTTGTTGTTGTTGTGGGGTGTTTTTTTTTTTGTGTGAAAGCTTGGGGTGGCAATAGTGCATGAGGGTTTTTTGTATATTTCTATTTTTCTCCTGATTTCTCATAACTATGGATGTTTTAATTATATAAAGGTCTTATGTTAGGTCAGGGTATTCAAAAACGTGTACCTAAAGTCTGGCTCCTAAATCTATATTTAGGCTCCCAAACTACTGGCCTGAACATCAAATGTGCTGAACTTGGATTTCAGTGGGAGCTACTGAGTACTCAGTAGTTTTGAAAATAGGCACCCAGATATGGGCCTAGGACCCTAATGTTAGGCACATGTTTCTGAAAATTAGGGCCTAAATGTTTAAGGCCTGGTGAGCTGGAGGGATGGGGAAGGTACAACTACAGTAACAAGATGAAATCAGGAAAAGATTTCTGACAGTGAGATTAGTTAGACTAAGACAGTTTAAACAAGTCAGGACAACCTACTAAAAAAATAAACTTCAGAGTACAGTCCTGCCCTGGCAGGAGCATGGATTAGATTAGATGATCCTAATAGGTTTCTTTTTAATTGTTCATTTCAATCATACTGTGAAAGCATTCTATCATATGTTTTAAAACGCGTGCATATATATGTGACTAATTTGGCACTATGCAACACTGGGTGAAGAGTGTGTGGGTGAAGCCATAATTGCAATCATGCATGTGTAATTGTTAATAGAAAATTTTGTGGGCAGCTTGATTTATTGCCAGGCAAATGTAGATGAATGGAAGCATCCACTAAGTAATTTTTGATATTACATATGTGTATGAAATAGAGTAGGGTTTTTCACTCACTCATACTTTTTTCAAGGATTAAATTCTATGCTCTGCAAGGGCAAAATAAACAAAAGCGGCATGTGATAGTGACGACAGTTGTATCTTCATGTTAGACAATGAGTTAACCAGTTTTCAAAGGGTTAAGCACTGATGTACAGCATGTAAAATACAAGTAAATTAATTCCACACTACATCTTTCTCTAACAAATGAATTCTTAGAGAGTGGCTATTGTCTGTGTACAGTATTATTATTGATGTTCGCTGTGTGTTATGAACATTTCAACCACTGAAGATGTTCCTGCTGTCCGAGGAGCTCTTGCTATAAGAGCAGAGATCTAGAGGTTAGGAAAGATGAACTATATACAATATATATGCAATTTAGATATATAATGTATGTATCTCAACTTGATTGTGAACAGTTGAATAACAGTTGAGAGTGACTTGGATGTGGACATGGCAGGGGACTTGCAGATGAGTTAAGGGAGCTTGTAGCATGTCTAGTGATTGGATTAAAAACTGGCAAACAGGCAGGCAAGGCTGGGGAGATTGGTAGATCAGAGAGAATGAGGTAGGGATGATGTAAAGCTTAACAAGGAAGTAGGCAGAGTTAGGTAGAGCTTTGAAAGACAGCAACAAGAAGTGTAAATTCGAGGCACTAGCAGATGGGGAGCAAGTGGACAGACGCAGAGGGGAGTAATACAGGTTAATACTTTACTTGGGAGTAGACAGCAGTTGAATTCCTTTCAGTTTTGACAGTGACTAAGGTCTTTGGCAGAATTGCTGTATGATTCTTTTTCCACTTGTTTGGTATTTTTAATTCTTCCCATATCATTTGTAACAGACCTGTCAAAATGTCTACTGTGTTCTTCAAGCCTTGGAAACCTGTATTGGAATGTTATCCAGACCCAGTGCCTTTCCATTTTTTAACTGATTGACTCCTCGCTCTACTTCTGTTTTGGCAATAAGTCCAGTTTGACATCCAGATCTTCTCCTTTCTCTGTTTTGGGGGGACTGGCCACTGGCTCACCATTCAGCAGCTGATGAAGTACTGCCTCCATATATTTTATTATTCTGATGTCTTTGTTGTTAAGTTGCTTTTGTTGTCTTGAATTAGTTGGTATTTGTTTTCTTTTTGACAACTGTCTACAAGATGTTGTGCGGTGTCTTCATGTCAATTTGTGCTACAGTGGTCTGCCCATCTGTCACCATTTTGTCTAAAAAGTGTTTCTTTGCACTCTTTTTTGGCTTCTTTGTTCTTCACAATATATTCCTCTTGGAGTTGCTGTGTCTATGTTTGTGTTCTTGCTTGATCTAGTTTCAATTTAATTTTGAACCTTTCTTCTATTTTCTGGAATGTGTCCCCAGATAACCATTTTTTGTGATCTTTCTTCCTGAATGCCAGTACTTCTTCACCATTTTAGTTAAAGTTTTCCTTTAATCATTTCCATTAGTTGACCACTGACCCCCCGACCTGATCTTGGAGGGTGTATGTTTTTTGATTAAAATATAGTCTATTTGTTAAGCATGTGTATAGAAATAACAATGGAAGTTATTAAATCTGTAACAGCAAGTAGGAAGGCACAAATAGGGTCTGTTTTGTTAGTGTGATAAGTTTATGCTGAGGATTGATTTTGGGTAAACCGAAAAAGGCCAATGGCTTAACTTTAGGTCGAGAATGTTATGCCTTCTTATTCTAACTTAGTGTTTGCAGGTCACATGAGGGTATGTGTAGTTGATATCAAGTAATGTATGCAGATTAGCACTTAAATTAGAAGGAACATCTTCCTCCTTTAATGTTTCCAGAAGAATCTGGACAAAATACATATTTCATTTACATGTGTTTTTCCAAAGTATCTTTTCTTTATAACCAACTGTGATGAAGCAAAGAAACCTTAAGCCAGCAAAGACGGGGTTAAAATGAGCCTACGGGCCCAGTCAGCCCTGTCCTGCTGTGCCTGCAGTCATAGCCAGGCCTGGAGGGGGAAGAAAAGGAGACAGCGAGGCTCAGTTCAGGCCTGATTGGCAAAGAAGCAGGATGCAGCTATGCTTCTGTGCATAAGGGGAGGTTTACTACAAGCCTTACAGCTGGGACAGCCCCTGAGGAAGAAGCGCCGAGTCCCCAACTGTGAAAGACTGCTAAAAGTCCAGCTCAATTAGGTCTTGCCAAGGAAATTAAAATATTTTTTTAAAATTATATAAATAAAAAGAGAATAAATATGGATGATATTGGGCCACTCTGCACTGTGCATGGGGAGGTGATCAAAGATAATCTAGGTTTGGCACAAAAGCCAAACGAATACTTTGCTTCAGTTTCCAATAGGGTTGATAATATAGGGCATGGTCATGAAGGCAGGATGGCTGATGGAAATGAGCATATAGGACTGGAAAGGACCACATCTGAAGTGGAAGAAAAATGTAGAGCTTAATGTGCTTAAATTGGGGGTGGGGGGACTGGATGGTTTCTATCCCAGAATACTGAAAGAACTGGCACAAGATAGCTACTCTGGTAACAAGGATTTTGAATAAATCTATCTATTCAGGGGTTGCACCATATGGCTGGAGAATAGCCAATGTTGTACCTGTGTTTAAGAAAGGGGGGGGGGAGTGATCCAGGGAATTGGACCTGTTAGTCTGATCCCAATAATATGCAAGGCTTTACAACAAATCGTGAAGGAAAAAATAATTAAATTCATGGAGGTAGATGGAAAAGGGGATGTAATGCAGAATGGGTTTCCAAAGGTAGATCATGCCAGACTAACCTGATTTTTAGATAAGGGAAATGCAGTTGATCTAATATACATGGACTTCAGTATAGCTTTCGTTGCACTACCAGGTTCAAAATTAAATTAGAGAAGATAGAGGGGATTAGTACAAGAATGATAAAGCGGGTAAGGAACTGGCTGTAGGGGTGAAGGTAACAGCTTGTGCTGAAAGGTGAACTATAGGGCTGGAGGGAAGTCACTAGTGGATTTTCTCAAGGATCAGTCTTGGGACCAATCTTACTCAATATTTTTATTAATGACCTTGGCAGAAAAAGTAGGAGTGTGGTAATAAAATTTGCTGATGATACAAAGTTGAAAGACATCACCAATACAGAGGATGATTGGAATATTATACAGGAAGAACTGGATGATCTTGAAGACTGGAGTAACAGCAGAGGGATGAATATTAAAACTACAAAGTGCAAGGTCATGCACTTATAAGAATTTCTGCTATAAACTGTGGGGCTAATCAGTTGGAAGCATGCAAGCGACAGAAGAGGAGAGGCATATGTTGGTCAATCACAGGATGACTATGAGCCACCGATGTGATGTACCTTGAATAAGGCAAATGTGATCCTAGGCTGTATCAGGCAAGGCATTTCCAGTAGAGAGAGAGATATTAATGCCATTCTATGAGGCAATGGTAAGATCTCATCAAATTGAAAAAGCAATTTTTTCAATATTTTTAATTCCACAATCAATTGTTGGCAGAAAAAATGTAATCGATTTTTTTGATGAAATATTTCTTTGCTAAAATATTTGTTGATGTTTTGCTCAAAAATAATGTACAATTTTGGGCTCCCAGGTTCAAGAAAGATTAATTCAATCTGGAAAAGGTGCAAGTTGCTACCCACATCCTTCTAAAGGTAAAGCAGGTCTTTGGGGTATGACAAAGCTGATGGGCTTCCCTTCATTCTGGGGATCTCTATAGGAGATAATTGACATTCTTTCTTTTTAATTTTTCTTTTTTAAAGCATGTTTTTAGCCTCTCTACTTGCAAAGATAAATCTGAAAATCTAAATATATCACTGATCTTTGTGGTCTGGGGGAAACTATAAGTCTTTGATTGTTTTGGAAGATGGCAGGTCATTCATCAGTTGTAAGAAGCATTTCTATACAGGGAGCCAACGGCAGGTTTAGGGTTACCACAAGCTGTTTACCAGCCGGCTGACTGGAGGCTGACCCAGCATTTATTGGGATACAATTTATGACAAAACATAAAAATTGCATTCCCTCCTCTTGGGTTTCCATATTCAAGTAAGAATGAACTGAAACCTGATATGACAGACTGGAGCTGAATTGTCTGCTCTTTTTTGGAGGGAGCCACTCTTCTTCCAGGCAGAGGTGAAAGTAAGCCGGTACGCCCCAGTACGGCTTCCCCTGGCAGCAATTTAAAGGGCTCGGGGCTCCCTGCCGCTGGCCCTTTAAATTGCGGCCAGAGCCCTGCTGCCGGAGCCCTGGGGAAGTGGTGGCGGGGCTCGGGCAGCGATTTAAAGGGCCCAGGTCACCTGCCGCAGCTACCGCCCCGGGCCCTTTAAATCGTCCCCGGAGCCCTGGGGTAGCGGCAGCAGGACTCCGGGAGCTATTTAAAGGATCTGGGGCTGCGGCAGCCGCTACCACCGCAGCCCTTAAAATAGCTGCAGGAGCCCCGCTGCCGTCTCCCCAGGGCTCCCAGCTGCCTGTGCAGCTGGTAGCTCAAGGGGGTGATTTAAAGGCCCGGGGCTCCCAGCTGCTGCTACCACAGCCCCAGTCCCGGGCCCTTTAAATCCTGATTTAAAGCACTCGGGGATTTAAAGGCCCCGCCTCTTCTGGTTGGGGCCCCGCCCCCTCCTAAGGACAACGGATTACCGGTAAGTCCTTTAAGTTATTTTCACCCCTGTTTCCAGGTGTGCTGTCCCTAGTAGCCAGGAGCTCTCTGAAACAAGGTGCTAACACTATATATTGAGGTTTATTAATCATGACTGGATTGTATCAGTATCCACACAGCTTCCAAAATCCTGTCCCAATAGCTAGTGGGCTTAGCAAGAAACCTTGAAAGGATTATGTGGGAGAGGTTGTGGATAGGAATTGGGCGGGGATGTCCCCAGACATGTCAGCCCTTAAAGAGCTGTGACTCTGCGCCAAAAAAAAAAAAAAAAAAAAAGCTGAGTTTACCAATTTTTTTTTTTTAGACTTTCATGTAGTGACCCCCATTTTGAGCCAGCAGCAGGGTTTAAACACAGGCCCTTCAGCAGCGTAGACCTCTACCACAAGAGCTTAAGGACTAAAGCCATAACATAACAGCAATAGCAGGCAACTATTTTCTTTGAATTAACCACAGAGAGGCTGAACAGTGGGCTCAATTCATGCTTGGGAGAAGATTTTGGACTGTAGTGCACCACTGTTTACATGTGTGAATCTCTTCTCAAAGACAATGGGATTTCTGCAAAATGGGTCTTGGTTGGATATGGCCTTTGACTTGGACTCTGGCCAAGCATACATCAGTAGTTCTTGTACATCTCTCCCACATCTAGATTTTAAAAAATTACATCTGCCCTAATTCATTATTTATGAATTATTCTGTCCTTTATCTCCTTCCCTTTTTTTTTAAATGTGTGTGTGATCACCGTTGCTATTAGCTTTGTCTCATACTCACTGTTTGGCAGTGCATCATCATACTGCTCCAGTGCCTAACAGCTGCGATTATCTGCTACCAGCTTTCTTTGAGTTCACTAAGCCTAACTGGGAATAACACAGCAAATTGCTTTTTTTTCCATGATGTGGATTTCACTCCTCCAAAGCCACCCTTGCAGTTCCTACCTATGTGTCTATGTATCTTGTCTGACTATCTAAATGGGCTTTGCAGCGTGTGTACAATGCTGGACCAGAAACTGCCTGTTATCCCAGATTTGATTTTGTCATTTTCTAAGCATGTGGATTTTTAAGGAGATAGCACCCTCATGTGGTAACAATACATAAGACTTCTGTCTTGGTTTCCATAAAATACAAACATAGGGGGACAGTAATTAATTATTTTTGTTATTGCATCATCATAATAGCAATTAATTTTGTTCAAACAACACATTTTAGAGGGACTATTCCTTCTGCTATTTGGAAGGATGGGAGAGGGAGAGGGAGGCACATTGCTGCATATGAAACATTGTGCTTTTTTATTTCTGCTGTTGATTAGAGTGTTTGCAGATTCAGACCATGCCACCTACCATTTGTTCCTGACAAGCAGAGGAAAACCTGTCCATAAAGTTTCCATTAAAACACAGCACATGACTTCACTAAATTAAGCTGCTGAGAGGCTTCACTAGTAGGAGACTGAATGTTCAGAATTATTATTGGTTTAGTGGTTTCAAGGTACAAGGGAGTAATTTAGCCAGGCAACAAAAACATAAATAAAATATTGAAAGTATTAGACAAAGGTCTAGGGTACATCAAGGGTAAACAATGCTAAACATTTCAACAAAAGCTTTTTAGTCTAACGTAAACTACTCCTGAGGATCTATATATGTCTTCTGGAGCTTAGATCATTTTCAGTAGAAAATAGCATGCTATTAATATAGTGCTTCAGGAATATCTGTGGTTCTAATGAAAAGCAGTAACCTCAACACAGAAGGTTAGTCAACTACAGTATCATGATGAAAATGAACTAAAGTAAATGGCTGTACATTTTTGGTCTGTCATTACATTTAATTGTTTAAAATAGAAACACTGCCTTTGGGGATGCATATTGCACATTTACTATATGACAACTTTAGTCTTTTACCATTCAATGACACTCTTGAAGTCTGCCTATGAGATTTACAATTTTTGGACTCAGAAATATTTAATTTTTTCTTTATAATCTCAGCTAAAGATACTGCCTTCTCCATTGATTTCAGTGGGCATTTTACCTGTCTTTAAGAGTTTTCCTGCTTCAGGTTGAGGACAATGATATATATATAACACAGCAAGGGAAATAAATTATGTCAGCTCATTTTTCATGGTCATAATGTGTTTTTTTTTTCTGTTTAAGAGACTATTACTACCCTCAGCCCACTAATTCCCCATATCCTAATACATACTGTGCTTCTAGAATATATGCAGCACAGTTCCATAACAAACACAGCTGTATAACCTTGTTAATCATAGCTAAAGCTTTATTTCATCTCTTTTCATCATGGACACTGTTTGCTTTCTGGAATGAATTACTAGAAGCCAGTGAAGGTACTCTAGAATAAACAAAGTGTGGCATAAACCTAATTAAAAATATGTGCTTCTGTACACTTCTGATCAGAAGTTACAAAGTGTTTAAAAATAAATTTGCCTTAAAATATTATTGGACTGTGAATGCTTAGCTAATAATACACCACCAGTATTTATTCTATAAGATATTTGAATTATTTTACTTTTAAACTCAAAACATATTTCCTTGCATCATTAATCTGACTTTGGGTGTGATTGTGAATACATATTAAATATACCACTATAAATACTCAACCTAGCAAATTCTGATCTACTATAGTTATGCAGAGCAATGTTTGTCACATTCCACCTTTTCCTCTTTGTCATGTTTTCAACTAGCACATGGTGATACAGTTGTGGAAAAAAGGCTAATATCATTCTGGGCTGTATTAACAGGCGTGTCATATGTAAGACTCAGGAGGTAATTGCCTGACTCTGTTTGCTACTGGTGAGGCCTCAGCTGCAGGACTGTGGACAATGCTGGGTGCCACACTTCAGGAAAGACTTGAAAAAATTGGAGAGAGACCGGAGTAGAGCGACAAAAATGATAAAAGGTTTAGAAAACCTGACTTATGAGACAAGGCTAAAAACAAACAAACAAAAACCACCTGGGCATGTTTAGTACTGAAAAAAGAAAACTTAGTGAGGAACCTGATAAGAGTCTTCAAATATGTAACGGGCTGTCATAAAATAGGATGGTGATCAATTGTTCTCAATATCCACTGTATTTACTGGATGATGCCAAGCATGCTCTTCAGCAACATGACACTGCATGACAAAACTTTCCACATACTGAGAGCTATAAGTAGAGATCCTTTTATTAGTACTGTAAAAGTATTATCTTATTGCTAATACCAAGGATTTCTTCATGCTCCCTTTTTCTACTTTGTGTGCAAAGTGCTAAGAAAGGAATTCAGTTTCCAAAATCTCATCCTCCCCACACTCCTCAAAATTTTAGACCCTTTCACTTCCATGAAATAACAGTAAACTTGGAAGAGCATTCTTGGTATCGACATGCAAACACAGATCAAACGTCCCACTTTATCTCTTTCTTTCCCTGCTTGCATGTTGTAACATCCTTGCAATATAACAATAAACAGTAGCATGTTAATGTATTCCTGTAGTGCACATTCAAGTTCAAAGTACACTATTGTACAAGTAATATCAACTAATAGTTATTGTTCCAAGATACTAAGCATAGCAGTAGTGTGGATAGGTCTTGCTTTCTCAAATTCCCTCTTCCACCAAATAAATATTACTGCTTTAGTAATCTAATGTAAAAGTAGCTTTGACAATTCTGATGATCAATAAATGATATCATCTGCTTCTTTACTTTTAATAATTGTGTGGCATAGGAACAGGAAGACCAAGAGAAACAGAATTTTGCTTCACAAGCTACTAGTATTTACATGACTTTTCTCAACACCCCACTACCATAGTTGATTGTCTCAGGGTCCTGCTAGCTGAAAGAGTTTGGCATGAATTCTTTCCACACCTTAATTCCCAGTTTTTGTTGGATAATCCTCTTTTTTGGAAGTTGCATTTTTCTTGGCCATTAGATCTCCTATGTGATGGGATTGAGGAGACCCTGGGCTCCTTGGAGACGAATCAATCATCAATTGTGAAGCCTGAATGATCAGTCTTTTAAAATACATGATTCACCTTCAGATCGGTAACTGTGGGTCAAAATGTCTGTTGTTGTATCTGTTTTACTGAAACAAAAAAAGAAGAGAAAAGATTGAGTGTTCATGTAAAGAAACGAACTACTGTGATTTTGATAGCTGGGCACCTAAGGTTGGTAATGTGACACTGTGAAGTGTTATTTATGAACTAAGCATCTATTTGTCATTTAAAATTTATATTAAAATAATCTTTGAATAATTAGCTGATTAATTAAAATAGGGTAAGGTGCTACTGGTCAGGAATGACATGCACTGGCAGAGCTGTATGGGGAAGCAATACATCTGACTCTGATTAATGCTATAAGTCCTTTACTTCCACAAAAGCTAGTCATTTTGTTATTTTATGAGAGGGGGCTGGAACACATTTTATGGGAGAGGCTGAGGGAACTGGGATTGTTTAGTCTGCAGAAGAGAAGAATGACGGGGGGATTTGATAGCTGCTTTCAAGTACATGAAAGGGGGTTCCAAAGAGGATGGATCTAGACTGTTCTCAGTAGTACCAGATGACAGAACAAGGAGTAATGGTCTCAAGTTGCAGTGGGGGAGGTTTAGGTTGGATATTAGGAAAAACTTTTTCACTAGGAGGGTGGTGAAACACTGGAATGGGTTACCTAGGGAGGTGGTGGAATCTCCTTCCTTAGAGGTTTTTAAGGTCAGGCTTGACAAAGCCCTGGCTGGGATGATTTAGTTGGGGATTGGTCCTGCTTTGAGCAGGGGGTTGGACTAGATGGCCTCCTGAGGTCCCTTCCAACCCTGATATTCTATGATTCTACGATTCTATGACAGTGGTTGTCACCCTTTTTTCATTTGTGGACTCCTACATTTTTTTGAATGGCAGTGCAGACCCCTATTATCTGTTGAATTCTTTTCAGTCATTTTTCAGTGTAAGTCTTTCACAGATCCCTTAGACATAGTTAGTGGACCACTGTTGTAAGAAACAAAGTGCTGACAAATGTGCTGAAAATATTTACACACTTTTTTTTTTTTGGTGAAATTCAGGAAAGCATCCAAATTCAGGTCAGCACTTAAGCACGTGACTAAGTTTACGCACAGGTGCTATAGACCTGGGTGAAATATTTGACCACCACCTTACTGGGTGAAAAATGCAGATTTTATGCATTCATGTTGATTTTGCCAAATTATTTCAGTTGGAAAAAAACAAAAAAATAATTCCAAAAAAATCAGTGGTTTGCTCTGACTTTCTTGAGATGAAACATTTGGATTTTTTAAATTTGATATCACTTTTTGTTTTGAACTGTCCTTTAATTTTATTTTTAAAAAAATTAAAATGCTTGAAATCAAAACAATTTTATTTAAGCTTGAACAAAATAACTTTTCTCAGCTTTTCAATTCACCAAAAATTTTGTAAAGTTGCATTTTCAGTTCAACCTGAAATTACTTTTTAAAACTTTTCAGAATTGCCAGCACACTTAAAAATCCATTATTCACCCATCTGTACCGCTTAAGTGCTTACCTTAGATGTTGTTTTCAAGTGTGTTCAGTCTTGGCTAAACTCTGCTCCTCCTGAAGTCAGCAATAAAACTCACATTGACATCACTAGGAGCTCCCTTGAGCTAACAGTGAGTGCTTTTGAAAAATCTCATACGCAGGTTCCCCCTAGTGTAAAATTTTTCATATATCTCAATTGTAAAATATCTTGTGCTAGTAAAGTGCATAATGACAACTCCCCCATACTATTGGGTAAGAAGTGTGAATAGTGTCTGTTGCTTTCACAGGATTACACAGCATTGTGTTATGCTACTAACTGAGAAACTGAAGTTTATGAGCCCTTCAAGGAATATTCAGTCGACCAGCCAATTTGTGGTAAAATTATAGCTTGTTATATTTTACATCTTCTTAAGATTTGCTAGCCAACAGCTGAAAAGGAATCCAGCATTAAGGCAACTCTGTTTAACTTTTGAACTGGTAGATTTATTAGGATGCCTGAGACACTGTCTTATGCTAGCTGTGGACAAATATTAGTACAATTCAGTTATTTTCACTTCAATTCAGCAGTACTTTTGGAAATTTAGAATGGCCATCTGAATTAAACATACTTAATAGTGAACACAAATTAAGTGCAATATCCTTGTGGAGTGTTTGTATCAAAACTAACCTTGTGACATTAAAATTTATTGAAAGGGGGATTAAAAAGATAACACTGAAGCTATTAAAAAATAACCTAAAGTCAAAAATGAGGAAATTAAAATCCTCAGAACCTTAACACAGGCTATTTTAGCAATCATAATGGAGACAAAGAAGCTTTGCATACCCCTAAAGAGCAAAGACCACTCACTTGTGAAGTTCTACATGGATCAATTTTCTCTCTGGTATGTTTCAGCATCTACATACAACCACTAGATGAACTGGTCAGACATCATGGACTCAAGTGCCAGTAATATACAGATAATACACAGCTCTACCTATCTTTTACCACATATGACCACTCTACTACCATCAGGATATTTGGATGAGATCAGCTCTTGGATGAAGGACAAGTGCCTGAAGCTGAACCTGATCAAGACAGAGGTAATACTGGTGGGCAGAGGAAAGTATTTTAAAGAGCTTGTAGATATGGTGCGGTCTCTGTTGGTTGAAGATTCTCATCCACAATTAATCAATTCAGTCCATAGTCTAGGAGTACTCTTGCAGACATTGAGCTCCCACAGAGCAGCATGTATGAGTAACACTTTCTATCATCTGTACTTGACTTGGAAACTTCATCCCATTCTGCCTTCGTCATCCCTCGGCTAGAATACAGCAATGCAATATACCTGAGCACAAAGCCTTCTGGTCTAATTAGATTGTCCTATGTGCAGAACACTGCAGCTTGTCTCCTCAGCAACACAGACTACTGAAACTGTGTCACACATCTCTGCTACTCTGTACAATGCAGGGCGGGATTAACCTTTTGTGGGCCCAGCACCAAACATATTTGTGGGCCCCCATGGAGGCAATGGAGTATGGTGTGGGGAGGTCAGTCCCTGGAGCGAGGGGCCAGCCAGGGGCAATGGGGCATGGCATGGCAGGGGTGGCTCTGCTCCACCCAGCCCAGTGCGAGGGCACTGTTTACAAACTGGCAGGTGCCAGATGCACAGTGACCTGCCCGGCCCTGTGCTGCCAGCGTGCCCCTTCCCTTCGGGGCAGGCCCATGCCACACCACACAGCACCCCCTCTGCCCAACACCCCCTGACTCCCTATGGCCAGAGGCCCCCTGGACCTACTATGCCCAGCACCCCCCCAGACCCACCCACAAATACACAGTGCCCTGCACAACACCACCCCTGCCCACAGCCCCACCACAACTGCCCAACATCTCCCCCAGAACCCCCACTCCCTAGTGCCCCAACATACACAGTTCCTCTCCGCCCCTTCATAGCCCAGCACCTCCACAGACCCAGTATACCAAGGCCTGCCTCCCAGCCAAACTCACCGGCCCTGCTGGGAGGCAACTGTGTTTGCCGGACTGAGCTGGCAGCGCAGCCAGGGCTGGTCCCAAGGCCGGGAATCGCTCCGTCCACTCAGGAATGGCACGATCAGCCAAGCCAGGGCCTGCCTGGCCGGGCTCCCTCAAGATGCACGTGTATGGAGGGGCCCAGCCACACCCCCCACACTGTCTCCCCCACATACACACCTGGCTGAGACTGGCCAGGCTTCTGCACCAGTCCCAGGCGGCTCAGCTCCGGGGAGACAGGTGGAGCCCCACAGGTGGTTGGAAGCAGAGACTGTCCAGAGCCGGAGGTGCACTGGGGTCTGGCCAGAGGGCTGAGAGGTGCAGGGGGTGGGGCTAGGGGGCGGGGAGGAGTCCTTAGCCAGCCGGCAGGCAGGCGGACAGGAGCAAGTGGTGGGCCGGGGGGAGCCAGCAGGGTCTCGGGGCGCAGTGTAAGTGGAGCAGGCCAGGGCCCCTTCTGAGCATGGGCCCGGCTCCATGGAGCCACTGGAGCCATTGTAAACCAATGGCTCTCAAATCAAGTTCAAGGACTCATCCCTTATCTTCATGATCTGGGCCTAGGATATCTAAACAATTGGCTAAATCTCTGAGACTAAGGTAGTGGTTGACAGCTATGCTCCTCTTGTTCAATGGAACTCTCAACAATAAGAGTAAATCTTGGCTGTGCAGGAGATTGAATTTTCTCCAGGGATGGTCTGAAACTGTGAAATGAAATCCCCCAGGATCTAAAGACCACCACAAACCTCGCCATTTTCTTCTACAAATGCAAGGCACATTTCCTTGGTCTTTGATGTACTGGCCGCCGCTTCCAGCAGCTCCCATTGGCCTGGAGCAGCAAACCGTGGCCACTGGGAGCCTCGATCGGCCAAACCTGCGGACGCGGCAGGTACACAAACTGGCCCGGCCCTCCAGGGGCTTTCCCTGCACAAGCGGCGGAACAAGTTTGGGAACCACTGCTCTAGAGAGAGTGCTAGAGGTATCCTGACAATTACAGACCAATGAAGATTACATACTCTCTCTTGCCTTTTTCGTATAGTCTGTTTTATTTAGTCATCTCCTTCCTTCATTCAGTTGCTCTCTCCTCCCTCTCCATTGATTTATGCATTCCATAGCAGCTCCCCACAGTGTTTATAACTCCCTCTCCCATCCCACACACAGGCTCCTTCATCATCACTGTGTGTGTGGAAAGAGATTAAAACAAGAAATTGAGAGAGGGACAGAAGGAAGGAGTGTGAAAAGCAGGAGAAAGGAAGACCCTAAATCATCTTCCCCTCCGATGTCTGCCAAAACAGTGGTGATAGCAGTGTCCGAAGGAAGGGGAACACCTGCAGCCCCTCACTTTCTCCTCTGCAAAGTGCTGGGAAGAAGGGGAATTCTGGTCACAACAGATTTGGAGAAAACAGAAGCTGCTGGGTGAGGGGGTTGCCGCAGAGCTCGGTAGACAGAAGCTCTGCTATATGGAAGGGACAGAACTGCATACAGTGCCTGCACAAACACACAACCTAGGGGGAACACTGGTCAAGACAGACTAGAAAAGAATTTTGGCGGGAGACCTGATAAAGCTAGGTGCATGGGCAATGTAACAGCAAGGTGTAAAGAACATTGAAAAGAATCAAACAAACCACCTTTACATATTGCTAGGTTTTAAACACTTAGACATCATTGTGGTCAGCCCAACAAAAATCTCTGCTCATCACGCAATGACTCTTAAAATTATTTTACAATACTGTAGCTATAACTATACCTCTTGATCTATTTGTATATTGTGTATATACACATGCAAATCCAAAAGAACATTAATGTTACAAAGTCAAGCACTCAGAAATTTGGAAATGCAGTGGGCATGTGCATTATGATATAGTTCTTAATTACATGATCACATACTAATTTTTCCATAATAGAAATTCTGATTTTTCATTTAAAAAAGAAATTACATCATGTAAAAGCAGATTGACCTCAAAATTGGGTCATCAGCAGGGTTCAGATCTTTAGATCCATAGCACACACTGCTACCACTTGAGCTATCAGAGTTACTGGTAGCAGTAGTAGACTGTTATCCTCTATGTGGGCTAGCTACGAGAGAGGGATAAGACACAATTTCTAATTAGTTTTCACAGCTCTTTGCTATCAGCACAGAATGCAGAGACTCATGATTTCTGGATTCAATACCATGTTCGGTAGGGAATGACCTCTGGTGGTTTGAAGCCATTCTACCCCTGTGCCCTGTCCTGTCTCTGATCCCCTCTGCTCTCATCCATCAACCCTGGCTCCTTCTCACTTCGCCGCTGCTCCTCTTCACACTGACTTCGTCCACACATGTCAGCTAAAGTCCTTGGCCCACACTTTCTCTTCATCTCTCTACATTATTCACACTCCTTCTCCATACTTGCCTGGGTGCTGGCGGGGGTGTGTGGAGGGGCGGCTGAGATCATAGGAGAGACAGGCTCCTTGCTCTCAGTTTCTGTGCCTGTTGCCACAGTGTTCCCCATCTACTGGGAAGAACAATTGCTGGGAAAGCTCTGCTCAGCCCCTGCAGTGCTGGTTGGAGCATGTTCAGTGCAAATAGTATCTTTGGAGAATTTATCTGCTGAACTCTGACAAATCTCTTCTTAGCATGTGTAAACTGCAATTTTTCAGTCATATAACTTAATCAAATTTGCTTAAATTTTCCAAGGAACTGAAAAAGGCACACCTCTGTGGCCAGAGAAATCCCCAGCCAAATTGAAATACCCTGTGCTATAGTATGGTGGCACTAGAACATTTTATTGTTGTCAAAAAATTTCTGACCCAAGTAAAGCAACAATTTCCCCTAATCTTGTCTTGGAAGAAGCTAAACTGCATAACTTTCACTAAAATAAATGTAAATGAAATAAATTCAGCCTGAGACAGACACCCAGTATAGAAAATATCAGCCAAAGTTATATGCAATTGAAAGCAGGGTCTTGCAATGGAAAGTGTTGGACAAGTGTTGGGCAACCTTAACTACAGGTATCATTACATGCATTGTCTTTGTCTATACTGAGTGCAAAGTCATAGTCAGCATCGTGTTAGTAACTCCGCTCCTCGCAGTCATATTTTAACATGACAAACGTTTGTAGTAAAGACAAAGCCATGGAGCATATATACAGGTTTAGAACAGTGATTAAGACTAAAGAGGGGATTGAAAAGATACAGATAAAGTGCTAAATATGAACAAGCAAATGCAATCCCTCAAAATACGTCACTCCATCCTAGAAAATATATTTAGAAATCTTAAATGGGGAGAAAGGGCTTCAAGATCAATGCAGAATTGTCATGTTTACCACAGATTTGTAGATAACAGGACCCAATCCTGCTTCTTCAGTGGAAGTTGGATCAGGGCTGATTGTTTTTTGCTGGTTTCAGAGTGGTAGCCGTGTTAGTCTGTATCAGCAAAAACAGTGAGGAGTCCTTGTGGCACCTTAGAGACTAACAAATTTATTTGGGGATAAGCTTTCATGGACTAAAACCCACTTCATCAGATGCATGGAGTGAATATATCACAGCACATGAAAAGATGGGAGTTGCCTTACCAATTGGGGGGTGGGGTGGGAGAGGGTGGGTCAGTGCTAACAAGGCCAATTCAGTTAAGGTGGAAGTGGCCTATTCTCAACAGTTGAGAAGAAGGGGTGAATATTAACAGAGGGAAAATTAACTTTGTAGGGCTAACGAGGCCAAATCAATCAAGGTGGACGTTGACCATTCCCAACAGTTGACAAGAAGGTGTGAGTATCAGCAGAGGGGAAATTACTTTTTGTAGTGACCCATCCACTCCCAGTCTTTATTCAGGCCTAATTTGATGGTGTCCAGTTTGCAAATTAATTCCAGTTCTGCAGTTTCTCGCTGAAGTCTGTTTTTGAAGTTTTTTGTTGAAGAATTGCTACTTTTAAGTCTGTTATTGAGTGTCCAGGGAGATTTAAGTGCTCTCCTATTGGTTTTTGAATGTTGCAATTCTTGATGTCTGATTTGTGTCCATTTATTCTTTTGCATAGAGACTGTCTGGTTTGGCCACATTCAAAAAAGTGCATAATGAAATCAACTTAAAAGTTAGCCAAGTGGTTAGCTAATGATATGAACTTGGCTCCTTTGACTTGTGATAACCTTGGTGACTACCATGAGCTTTAGAAGAGAAAAGAAGAGGTCACATACTATATCTATTTATAGATGGGTGATAGAGCAAGAAAGACTGGTACTGGACATATGAAAACCAAATTAGTAAAGCTCAGTTTTATGTTAACCACGGACAATATGGTGTGAAATTATTTAATTAGTAAAAATCCCTAGGTAATAACAGGACCCAAAAGGAAAATATTGGGGGGAAAGGCAACTTTTACAAGAAAAGGGTCTAGGAAAGGAACAGTCTAGTCTCTATGGTTTTATATTTGTTGCAGGAGCAGTGAGAAAAAGAGGGCAAATTCTGTCCTTTGGTGCACATATGAGTCACAGTAACTACATTGGATGCCATGTATTTTTATGCCATGTGGCCAAGAAATTGACCCAAGGTGACAAAAGAATAAGCCTTAAGATATGGTTTTGTTATATGTCAGAGTCTAACATTTATAGACTTGGCATTTTCATATGTAAAATGTTTGTAAGTTGCTTGTGGAGGAGTGGGTAGAAGATTTAAAATCTATATTATATTCTTTAATAAAATGATATTAAACCTCATCAACTCTGTCCTTGTCACAGGATATCAGACTCTAAGACCCAGCATAGGGATGAAGAGCTTTCTATTGACTCATTCTGATGTCAGGTGCTTGTGCCTGTAGCATGCACGAATTTGCTGAGTAATTACCGATGAATCATTCTAGTGGGTGAATCTTGTCAGCTGCAACCAGGATATAAGAGAGGGTGAAATAACTTTCTAGGCAGAGAGGATTAAGGTATAAGGCCTATGCTGCACACTAGTTTTGTGTTGGTATAGCTATTTTGGTTAGGGATGTGTTTTGGTTTAAAAAAATAGATATACTGGTGAAGTCCCTAGTGTGAACACAAATATACCACTATAAAGGTGCCTTATACAGGTTTTACCTGTGTAACTGTCTCTGCTGGGGGGGGGGGGGGGGGGGGGGGGGCAGTAGGCGTACCCCTGTAACTGTAGCAGTATACTTCAAGTGCGAGTTTTATGTGTAACTATTCATTGGGCCAGAGAGAGAGAACGATCTAAAGCCTGGTGGTTAGGGTACTCACCTGGGAGTGGGAATGGTTGGGTTCCAATCCCTGCTCTGATGAATATTTAATTATTTATACAAAATGTGACCGCTTCAGTAGGAGAGACCTACAGCAGAATACCCTATACTCCAGTGGCTAGGGCATTCTCCTGCAATTTGGAAGACCCTGCTCTGAATCCAAAAGTGTGGGGATTTCTACCAGGAGAATTCTCTAATCACAAGGTTATAAGGCATAAGGGAGGACCACTACTTCCAGTAGTTTTGTTTGAGTCCCCTTGTGAATTTAGCCTGAAATATTTTTTTAAAAATTTTTGGCCAAAATTAAATGGTGAATTTGAGAAGTTTTGGTTGAGCTGAGACTTAATTTTTTCAGCAAAGAGACTATTCATCTGAAAACATTGGTCTAACTCTAACCATAACATAATACACAGAAAAGTGAACTGAAATCTAATTTTTGGCCAGCATAGGTCACTTTTCCCCCCCCGATAGATAACTGACTTTGGATGCTGAAATTTTGTTTAATTCCCCCCCCCCAATTTTAAGAGGACTATTATATTTTCAGATCTGCAAGGTGGATTACCTATTCTGATATTATCTTCTTATACATATAGAACTCCTGTTGATGTCTGAGAGATCTGAACATGGAGAGAAAATAGAAGAATTGTGATGGTTATAGGGTTCTGAAAGCTGTCATTTGAAAGGGGTGGTTTGGCAATCTTTAAAGGGGTATGTCTTTTTGCTTATTCAGTCTATGCCACTTGTTCAAAAGTCTGCATATCACTCTGCTTGTTTTAGTTATACCTGTAAACTTGGTATGCTCATGTTGTCAGTGATTGAGAAGGAGAGCTGATTTTGAAAGTTTTATGGGGTGATTAAATTGATTCAAAATAGGAAAATATAATCAAACATTTTCCCCTTAAAGTGCCATTCTGTTCCTAAAAGTAACTGCAAAAATGCCTTTATGGATTTCCATATTTCTTTAATTGACTCCACATCAAATCTACTCAATTTACAAGCTTAAAAATATTTCTTCTAATTCCAAGTCCCGCAGAACTGAATCTGGTATCAAAAGCAAGCACAGGACCTTACATTCTCATAAATGATCAGCAGCGATAAAGATGCTAAAGATCAATATATGCCTCAGATACACATATTACAACCAAAAGAGTCTTTGGTGGGTTACGCAAGCACTTCTAGAGGCAGAGTAGAAACTTCTTGATGCTTGTAAACTAAGGCTCTGATTTTGCAATGAGAACTCCATGTGGACCGATCCTCTCTGCTTATATAGAACCCCACTGTGGTTCCACATGGGTGCAGGGGTTTACCCACATGGATCAGCTTACAGGATCAGGGCCAAAAGCAGATTTGACACAAAATCTTTGATGAGAGGTGGAATTGTGCCTGCTTAGTTGCTTTTTGCAGTGGAACTGCACTTTCAATATTTTATACAGTGAATATCAAACCAGCAGGGAGAATGAACAGCAAGTTATTTTACTGTTCAACTGCGACAAGTTGTTTATAGTTCTGCGCTATAGTTTCATTTTTAGGATCTATATAAATATAATGCAATCCACCAACCCATCCTGAGAGGACTATCCATCAGTATTTAATTTGGTGAGCCAGAAAAGGCATTAAAATAATACAATATAATTCATGCATCGGATGCACTGTTGGGTTCTGCTATTAAATGTAGATATATAATATAAATGGTGTTGTGTTTTGTTATTTTAATAATTCTAATTAACTCCTGTAATTGTAGTGGATCTACTGCTAAGTAAACTAGCTATGGATATTACTTAGGGTTGTATTTCCAGTAGACAGCAAGGTGATGAATAAAAGGAGTTTTATGGTAAACTAAACTTAAACACAGAGCAATAAGGCTTTCTTTTTGAAGAAAAATGTCTGTTGGTGAACTTCATCATTATCTATCTGTGTTAAAGAGCCACTGAGACTTTCAGGCAATCTTTAGGGTAATGCAGTAATTTACAAAACCCCCATAAAACATTCAGTAATTCTTACTTTCTCTGATTATTGATGATTACTGCAGTTTGTATGTGGAAGTACAAGCTTTTCCCCTTACAATTAGCCTGTTCTTCTTGTTTCTGTCGTTTTATGATACCATAGTCCAGTTTTTATATCATGGTGGTTGTTATAGCAATAAATTGAGATTATGCAAACACGTAAGAGAGGCCTCATAGGATGTATCAATTTACCCAGAAAGGACCAGAATCTGACATCCTTACTTATACTGAGCTCACCCCCAAAGAGTCCCATTGAAGTGAATCAGATGTCTGTGTAGGTGGCTACATGAAATGAGCTTATGGACTCAACATCTCCCTGCAAGGTGCCGGAATGGCCTCCACTTCCACGGAAGTCCACGTAGAGGTTGCTCAGGATTGGGCCTTGCGTTCAACACTGTGAAACCACTATCACAATTAGTTTTCACTAATGGTGTCATATTGCAAATTGGACTTAATTACCCAAAGTTGTTTTAAATAAATGACAGCAAAACTGCTATGAAATTACATCAAATGTTGTTGAGAAGAGTACCTACAAAAACAGTATGCCAAAGATTTTAGAATAACTATTACAGCATACAGAACTTTATAAAAATTGATGTCAGTTCAACAATGGACTAATCTGCTAAGAAGGATGTGGTTATCTATTGAAGTCGGAAGCCTTCTTTTTCTGCTGTAGTGACTTTTCTGTAGGAAAGAATGATAGTGGAAACAAACATTTACATTGGCTGTATACACTTCCTTTCAAAAGTGAGATTGGCTTTGCTCTTTGCATAACTCTTCTTTGAGGTGGTCCAGACAAAAAGGTTTATGATGGCAGTAAAAACATTGTCAGATTTTGATAGGTAATGCAACTGAAGCTTGCTTGCTGCTTGTATCATGCCTTTATGGGATGATGTAAAGTAGTAAAGATTTATGAATCACCTTGTGGAATATATTTGACTTCCTAATTCCCTGACATACTGTTTTAGTCTACCAAATTTCTTGCAGACGTTACCCAAATATATACACCCAGGAATTTGGCTGTTACCCAAATATATGTGCCCTTTCATGCAGCCTGGCAGATTAAGGAGGCCTGGATGGAAACAGGTGCTCTCCTTCCCCTAGCTAGGCTTTCACTAAGGCCTGGTCTACACTAACCCCCCAAGTCGAACTAAGGTACGCAACTTCAGCTACGTGAATAACGTAGCTGAAGTCGACATACCTTAGTTCGAACTTACCGCGGTTCAGACGCGGTCCACACGCGGCAGGCAGGCTCCCCGTCGACTCTGCGGTACTCCTCTCGCCGAGCTGGAGTACCGCAGTCGACGGCGAGCACTTCCTGGTTCAACTTATGGCGTCCAGACCAGACGCGATAAGTCGAACCCAGAACTTCGATCCCCAGCCGCCGAACTAGCGGCTGGGTGTAGACCAGCCCTAAGAGCCTAAGCATCTGCATTTAGTCTAGCAAAACCAAAGGAACCTATGAAGGATTAGAAGGGGCTTCTAGATCTAGCAGAGTGCAGGGGGCCTCTGGTAAGGATCAAACAGAGGCAGGAATAAACCATTTTCTGACATTTAATGTGAGACTGTGTGACGCTGAGCCAGAGTGTGTTAAGCAACCAGCAGGCTAGGTGACCTGAAGGCAATCCTTTAGGACATACTAGAAGAGTATTGAAATGGTAAACAAGGCTATTCGTTGTAGGTTATCAAAGCTATGGTAAGTACTAGAATCCTGGATATGTAGGCTTGTATTGTTAGAGACTCAAGAATAGATACTAGCTGTATTTGTCTGTGTTTACCTATATCTTGTTAGAAGTTTAACAATGTGTTCGAATTAACTTGTAGTTCCTAAACTTCTACTCCTGTCTATGTTGTTTCATTACTGTATTTGATTGATTCATAGATCAAAAGGGGATCTTTTTATTTAGATGGGACTTGTGGGATAATAATATAATTGGCTTAATTTCTCTTTGAAATTTCTAACCCCACATAGTAAAACTATGGCGATCTGTTTGAATGGTTAATTGCCTCATGCTAATGAATGCAACTAGCTACTTGTGTAGGCCTAGGAAACCGAGATTAGCTTCAAAGTAACAGTATGCTATACCTATTGTTCAGCATATGAAAGCCTGCTGTGACCACAACTGTCTTCAAGCTATAAAGAAAGTTTTGGGCCTGATCCTTGCTATCTCAGATCTGCTTAAACTTTTACAGGGAAAATCCAAGGCCACAAGGTTGAGGTCTCCAGGTCTACTCTGTATTAACCCTGCAATTCTCATGGAAGAGTTTGAACAAACTCTGCACATCGACTGCCTATTGGACTATAACCTTTTAAACTGATTCTAGAAATATTTTTACAAATCAGCAGTCTTACCATCTTTGCTATGAAACTGACCAAAGAACTTTATTCATATCTGTGTATAGATTGATCTTTTAACTGTAGCAACTTTCTTTTTTTTTTTTATTAATCAATTTAGAGATTTAGTTAATAAGGATCAGAGGAGTAGTCTGGATCTGTAAAAAGCGACAAAGAGTCCTGTGGCACCTTATAGACTAACAGATGTATTGGAGCATGTGTGTCTGTGTCATGCATCTGACGAAGTGGGTATTCACCCACGAAAGCTTATGCTCCAATACGTCTGTTAGTCTATAAGGTGCCACAGGACTCTTTGTCAGTTAATAAGGATTGGCTGTAAGCCTGTATTTGGGCAAGATCTGAAATATTCATTGTCCTGGTGGGTAATGTGTCTGATCTCATGGGATTGGTAGAACTTTATATATGGTAAATAAGGTTTTTAGTAACCCTCACTATATTAGACTTGGCTGTCTGGGTGGGAGCCAAAGTCTGGATTGCTTAATGGGGACTACATTTTGTTTTCTTGGTAACCAGTAAGGTATTACAGAAGCTGTTTGGTTACTGGCTTGGTGAAATCTAATTATAGAATAAACCATCAGTTTTGGGGATTGTCTGCCCTATTCCTTGCAGTTTGCCCTGAATAAGCATTCTCAGTGAAGCCCCTCCAGATGCTATGGTCACAGACTGAGTTTGAGGGAGCCACATTTTATGTTTTTACTTTTGGACAAGAAGTTTTGAAAGACTCAACTGGATTAATTCCACTATGTTGGGGGCATAGTTCAAGATCCTAAGGTAAAAGGGAGGTAGAAGTGAATTTACATGTCAGAGTGTCTGAGAAAAGCCCAGTTTCACATCTTAAAAGGGTGGGTGACACCTCCTAAGTAAAACCATTACTGGACAGAGTTATTGATATTGAGGAATAGTTACCAATTACAGATCAGTACTAGTATTTTTTCTTATTCTGTCAAGTAAGTCAACTGTTCGTTCTTCAAAGCTCAACTGTCCATCTTTAGTAAGAAAGTTACTGAACTAATCGGAACCCCTTGACAATGTTTATCACCTTAAATATACCTACCAGAGGATCCATGAGTTTTTTGGGGTATCTTTAAAGGATTTCTTCTGCCCTTAGAGCTGATTTCTGAAATGATGCTGGATCTTTGGAGAGCAGTGTACTTCCCTCATGGTTATATATAAGTGTAAAAAAGGCTTCTTTCTATGATAAAAAAACAAACAAGTTTCTGAGCTCATACATTTCAAAATTCATTTAATCTTACAAGGTTTTAATCTCATTCTCTGTGCATCGATGACTTACTTCTTTAATTTGGTTTCTTAATCTCATTTCACAAAATTCTAATTTTGCTTCACTATCTAAGCATATCAAAGTAGACTCCAAAAACAAGTGACTTAATGAAAAGCGTCTCCCATATTAGAGTTTTATATTTTCATAGTAGATTCTTGCCCTCTCTCTAATAACTTCCACTGATGGCAGATCTTCCAAAGAGGTATCCCTCTACTCTTCAGATAACTGCTTGCCTTGACTGTCAAAGCATCCTCATCCTCTTATAAAAGTAATAGTGGTGGTGGGAGGAAGTGGAGGACAGATGTGGAAACTCGGTAGGCTTATCAAGAAAGTTTGACAAATTTCAGTATTTTTCCCATTGTCTGTCCAGTTGTAAAATCCAGAGTTTCAGGGTAATTGGTGTTTCTAAAGGAATACTTCTGATTTATTTGCTCACTGTTGGGGATAGATAAGAATGGAGCTTGTTTTTTTTTCTCTATCTAGGAATGCTTTGGTTGAAATCTACATTTATTATTTTCCTTTGTCTAGAGAGTTCTTATATCAGAAATATAACTATATTCCAGGACTTACCTCTGAACATACCAGGAAAAGTAATTTACTTGACAGTATTGCCAACCCCAAGTGATCAAAATCACGAGTCAAGTTTTCAGGAATCATGAGATGGTTTTAAAAATCCTGAGGTGATTTTAAAAAAAATTCTTAATTTGAGGATCCTTTTATTTGTTTTCTGAGCATTTAGGTTTTACTTGGGTCACTTTTTCCAGGTTTTCTCTGACACGGGGTTAGCAATTTGCTTTTTTCAAAATGAAAACAGATTCTTACAACTCCAGGAGTTGGGGCCTTACGAAAAAGACCAAACATTGGAAGATTTAGATAAAATTGCAAAAGGTGAAATCATTGTTCTTATTCTTTTAATTGCTCAACCAGATTTTTAATCTTAAGTGATGTGTGTAGAGAAAACATTCTAATTTTAAGAAGACATTTTCTGATTAGCATAGATAGATCACGTTAAGTTACAGCAAATACATTCCACATAATACTATGATGGCATATTTTGGTCTATAGGAGGGTTTAGGGATTACAGGAATTGACTGTAATCATCATTGAAAGTAGTCAAGGCAAGACTAAACCAGGAGCTAATAGAGTTTCTGTAGACTTCTGTCAAAACTATATCCTGAATTGATGCAAGGTAAATGAATAGATAGTCTAAGTGAAGTATTTGATCCCTGATTGAGAGAATTGTTGATCCCAGAATGTGTAGCTTGTACTTGTATTGATTTCTATGGCAGTATCACACATGCATCTAAGATCCCATATGACCCTCTGAATCTGAAAATTCTGGAACTTGGGTATGTTCTACTGAAATATTTGTTTGCAGGCAGGAGGGTGGTGTGTCATAGATGGAGCTTTAACCAATGAGATTCTGAAATATACAACAGCTCCTATTTGGCAGTTTATTTTCAGCTATTATCTATTTGCATCTCAATTACACACTATGCTGTAGTTTTTTAAAAAAATTGTTTGTTATTAAGATCTAAATCTACTTACTTTAGTCATGTAGTGCATGCCAATAGAATGCAATACAAGAAGATTACAAGCTGATGGTTAGATGTTAATAACAGTAACACAAAACATTAAGGCAAGTGACATTTACATAAGTATCTTGATCTTAATACATGTAATTTACATATGAAAATTTAATCACCATAGAGATAAACAGCTGCAGTGTTTAATTAAACTCTCCACACAAAATCAGCCTGCAAGAAGTAGTTTGTCATTGCTAATTTATCACAATTCTCATAAGTATTCTTTAAAATAAAAATGCAAAATAAATGACTCTTATTGATAATTTAACTTCTGGTTACTTTATCGTATTCTCAACAGGCTTTGATGATACAATTAAAATACAAAGATTCTAGGCTCATTTTCTCACAGTTTAGAAGACAAACTATAAATATATAGAGAACAAATGTATTTGTTTACAGACTTGCGGGTCAGCAGTATGGCAGCACTAGAGGACAATTTAAGCAAATTTAATGCCATGATAAGTTGTGTGTAATGAAGGGATGTGAGAGTCTCTCTCCATGGGGTTGTTTAAGCAGGAAACAATTATAAGTGAAAATCAGTGCCAGCATTACCATAGACTTGGAGCAACTACTGGCTCACAATATCACTGACTAACACTCACATTTTAGACTCTCAAATCTTCAGTTCATTTTGAAATTGGAGATCCACTGACATCCAGAAGTGTTTGAAGCTTAGACTTTGCTTCTGGTGGTGATTTTTTTAGCACAAGACTCAGAGTACAGTTTCCTGATAGAAACAGTTTAATTTGTTTGAATATAATACCAAGAAAATAAAAATTAGAGGGTAGACCAAATCTCATTCACAACATGAAAAATCCCACAAAACTGGGACCAGGATCTTCTACAGTTTGAGCTTGAAGCAGCAATTCTTGGAGATAAACTTCAGGGGAACTAGGAATAGATGAGAAGAGAATTGTTTCTAAGTTCTCTGAGGTTCATCCTTTCTATGTGGAAAAGAACACACAATCTCAGGAATAATGCAGTGGACTAATGGGAGACTGTGTACACATGTGAGCAAATTTTATTCCTCCCTTAACTGGTCACTCCAAGACCAGCAAATTGTTTAGAAGTCATATAAAATTGTACTGTAAATCTCTTGAATACTTTAGATGGATGACATAACCCCTCTCAGCAGGTTCCACCTCAGGACTGAAGGAACTCTCTGTGCTGCCTGTATACCTTCTCCATATGAGTGTGGTACAAGGCTGTTGGACTTGACCATTTAGAAGCATATCCCTGCTGAGGAGTGACATGCAGAGAGCTTCCCAAAATATGGGCTCCATGGCATACAGCAGAGCTTGGATGCTCCCTGTGTAGGCTCCAGAAATCCTGGCTCCATCTTCTGCATGGCAGAATGACATCAGTTTTCCTGGTTACAGGTCACTCTGTGGCTGAGGAGAAAAGGACGAGATTTGCCCTAGAATAGTTATAAACCAATTTGATTAAAGGAAAGATTAAATCAGTGAAATTTAACTGCATGTTGATGACTTGGGCATTTCTAGATGTCTTTAAACAGCAAGGGCTTTAGAGTCAGATTTTACTATAATAGTAAATAACTACTAGGACTCTGCAAAGAAATATCAGCATCCGATTTCATAATAATTTCATTGTTATATTTTGAATCTGTTTACACATTGTGGGTAAAATTTTCAGAAGAGCCTGAGACCCATTTTCAAAAAAGAGTTTGGCTCTTAGTAGCCGTGGTTTCATTGAAAGTCAATGGGACTTAGGTTCCTAATACCAAAGCCTCTTTTGAAAATGGGATGTAGGCTTTTAAATCATTTAGGTGTTTTTGAAAATCTGATGGTGATATTCTGCTAATAAATATTTTTAGCTCTTGAGTTTGACTACCGTGTTAAATGAATGTGTTATCTATGATGGTCAATGGAGGGCAATGGCTTTTCTAAACTTAATACAGAGTTGTTCTGCCATTTTCCTAATCTGTTGTAATTCATAGAAATTCAAGAGGATGTTTGATTATTTTATAGCAACTCCTTCTAATCCCAAACCCAACCATAATAAGCGCTACTCTAGATGGTAAATTGAATTTCTTTAAACTGATCCAAGACCCTATTTTTTCCATAGAAAATACGGTGGACTAAAGGCTGCCTTGTTCACCTCTCCATTTAAAATGTAACAATAGTATGGTATTTGTGGGTCAGTCAAGTTGCTCAGTTCTCTCCCCCCTGGAGAGTACAGAAGCCTGGAGTATAAAGGAATAGAATTATTAACAGTTATAACTATTCTAAATGAAAATAGGAACTATATAATATACCTAATTACATTACGAAAATAAAAGAAAAATGTTCATATAAAGGGAAAACAAATCCAAATGTGTCTTACTATACATTAATGCTTAGTGGTCCCTAACTAAACTTCTACTGTTAGAAGAATTATGGGCATTAGCATTTTATCAGTGTTTTCCCTATCACCCTAAGGATTTCCTCCTCTTGTTGAGTTCAATGATTTGGGGCATTTAGTGATTATCCTTGCTTACATCAACCACCACGAGGCAGGAGTTGTATAAACTTATGATTGTAGCCTCCTTTCCTGAGGCTTACTAGGCCATTCCAGATCTGTCCTTGCAAACCTTGTACAAATTCTCTGAGTGGAAGCTCACCTTCTTTTTCAAAGTAACTAGATATATCTGCTCATTACAAGGCCTAGTTCCCAATGCAGTGAACAAACTTATTTAGTTCTCAAATAAGCACCAAAATGGAATTTTGACATTTCCCTTTTATTAAAAATGTGCATCTGAAACTAGCCTTTCTACTACCTAGGAAAGAGACATCTGGGGATGACTTTCCTCAAAGTTCTCCTGCACATAGTAGGATAATCAGTATCTATCTTTAAAGGCAAAATTGGCTATTTTCAAATTCCATAAGGAGAAAAAAAAGGATGTTTTGAAGTAGAGCTCTGTGAATTTTTTTTGGTGAATAGTTCATTCACACAAAAATGCTGACTGAAACTGTTCATGATTTGCTGAATGTTTTGGCCAAATCTGAATGAAGAAAAAAATCCATAAAAGTTGAAAAGTGTCCTTTTGACATTTTTCTAAACTACAAGTTTTGCCTTTTTGTTTCAAAATGTTTTTTTTTAATTTAGCAAGATGTAACTAAAAGTAAGTAAAAACCCACCCCAAAACAAAACAAAATACTTTGACCCAAACAAACTTTTTTTGTTCCTCACTTCAGGGGTGGGGGGAATGGTTGTTTTGAGCTTGACCAAAACTGAATTTCTTTTTTTGGTTTCAACCACAGAACTGAAAAAATCATTTTATCTACCCTGCCCTAGTGTGAAGGGGTACAACGTACTCAGGGTTTTCCACATTTTGATCATGGCCAGGCTGCATATTGATTGTATCTTTGTATAAATTGATTGACAATTTGGATACATTTCAGTTAATCGGAAATGTTAAAAATGTCTTTGTTGAAATTGCTGATGGTGATACATTAGTGATCCATATTGGATTTATTTACTTATTTATCTCTTTATGTGCAACATTGTGATGTCCAGTTCTTTTGAATGCTTTTGATATGTTTTGTGTTTCATTTATGATAGCATGTTTGGTAAAGGTGTTTCACCTCATTTCTCTCTAGGAGTGGCAGGGTGTTCAGCTTTCTGCAAAATCAGGCCCATACAGAGAAAATACATCAGCTCTTAGGATATTGATGACATGCATTACTTGTTTTATTTTAGTTTGTTAGAGTGATTGCTTCATGCATGAGTAACAGAGTCCCGAATTAGTCTTGAGGATACCATAATAAGTGAAAACAAAATGTTTATATTCTCACAAAGAGGTGATATATGTCGGTAGCACAGTTGGAGAGGGGATTTCATTTTGTCTGTCGAAATAACCAGAGTTCTTGTTAAATAAATACAGTTACAAAATACTTCAGAAAGGCTGCAAAAGTAAGTTGACTACTTATATTAATAAAATATATTTCCATGAGAAGTTTATACAAAACATCTCCCTTTACTTTCCATTGTAGGCTGTAGATGGGTATAGTAATCCTGATACATGGTGATATTTCCATGTGCCTTCTATCAATATTGATGAGTTCTGTAGCTAACTCCCTGCACACCATATGCTGGAAATACCCCTGCAGCTATAACATCCTGGGCTGTGATCTCATTACATCATATGTCAAACAGGGATCTGGGTACTATAGGGATCAGTGACATTGATTCAGCAGGTGGCACTCTTCCTTCTAAACGGAAATCCCAACAAGGTGTTGAGAGCACAAGACTGTTGGAAGTTTCATCTCTTGCAGGAATCATAAACCTCACATCTGAACACTTACTTTCACTAAAAAGCCCATAACACCTTTTTCAAGATGAGGTATATTTATCTGACTATCCTGGCCAAATTCTAGCCCTCATAATTATACTCTGCCTATGTGCAGTTTCCCTTGGATAGGGATCCTCTCCTAAACTATGTGGCATAACTGTGCACTGTTAAAGCAGTTGCTATATTCCTCCCAGGAGCTGGCTATATGTCATTTCTGGCTAAAGAAACTGATATTGTTTGTAAAACATTTGGGGACCTTTCGGGATAAAGGTGCTAAAGGAAATGTAAGGTTCCACCACCAGAGAGCTGTAACATCAACATTTAAATGCCCATTTTCTCTTGTGATTGAAACCAGTGAGAGTTAGAAATAACCTTGTAATTAAAATTAGCAGGAAGAAGATTGTAACTTACATTTTGTTTTTCTGAGTTAGTGATCAAACATCACAGCTGGGCAAGTTCTGAAAATTCTACATGAGGGGACTACTAAGGACTGACTGTCCTTTGACTAATAATACAGTCATATATCTGTCATGTAAACAAACATTTTAAAAATAAAATTGGTAAAATAAATCATTCACTTCAACAGTAGAAACATGTATTTCAACAGTATTTTTTCAAAAAGACAACAACCCGTTACTTACTTGCAGAATAGAAGTAACCTCCTGGTGGTATAAATATATATTTCATCCTGTAAGCAAAGATTAGTCCCACAGGAGATCTCTTCTCCCCATCCATTGATGATGTCAGTGAGTCCTTGATTAGCTTCTGACATTTGAAATTATGGTGGGTCAGCAAGGTTAATGAAAGGCTTCTTTATATAGCTGTACCCATACACTGTCTCCCCTCATCCTTTTCTGTTTGGGGTTGCATGGTGACCTCAGTGACAAAGTCAAAAGAGAAAATATATGGTATGATATTAGTACATTCTAATCAGCAGTTCTCTGTTAATATCTAATTAGTTAATAAAAGGGGTAATGAATTATTTGCAACTCAGAATTCTTTATAAACCTGGAATGATCTCTGTGGAAGTGCCTGTTCAACAGTCTCAACAGTATTGTCATTGATTAGCTCTGTCATGTTGATTACACTTTTGGGGAGTGTGACTGGCATAAGAAATTTTGTTTCACTCCTACATGGAGCCTTTCATTGCTGTGAAGGAGAACATAGTTTATTTGGCGCATCCAGGGGACAAAGGTAGTTATAAAACTGAAATACGGTGAGTTCTCAAAATGTTGTTGACTGGAACCTCTTGTTTAGAGAATTTGTCTCAGAAACTGTATTACCAGTCTGAAGTCAGGGATATTGCATTTTATGATGCCATCTTTCTTTCAATAATTAGCCCCATTGTGTTCCTGCCCGATATGTTGAAACAGAGTAATATTTTTGGAGAATTTGCTGGTTTCTCAATTGATTAAAAATACTCTGGTTTAGCCCCTTACTGACCGTGGGTGGATTTTTCAAAAAACCTTAAGTGACTTGGAAGCACAAGTTTAATTGATTTCTTGCCCTCCCTCCATAGTGCTTATGCTCCTAAATCACTTAAGTGCTTTGGAAAATTCTATCCAGTTGCCCTTCTTCATGTGCTTTCACTTGACTTTTCAATACTGTGGAGTCCGTGTAGCTAAAAGTTCTTTGCACCTTTTAATTTACATTATCGTTCTTTAGCCACTCAGTTTAGAAAAGACCTACACAACTGGAACAACATACACAACATATAACTCTTTTCTCAAGTTAAACATCATTAAGATGAACCTTCTTCCCCACATGAATTACTTTTACAAAGTTCTTACTGTTCCACATGACTTACTACCCAAGAGTAGCCAAAATTCGTAAATATCTTTTGTTTCCATCTCCATTGTTTCCCTTTTTAGATAACTTTTCCCCCTTTGAGATTATCTGTCTCAATGGCAAACATACAATAAAATAAAATAGTTGGGACTTTGTGTTTTTTACTAGCTTTACCCACTTTTTTGTTTAAAATAGCCTGATATATTCCTTTGGTCACTCAAGGACAGAATATCATTAAAAATCCATACTGTTAATTCAATACTTCCAAACTCTTGAATTTTATAGAACAATAATACTGTAGGCCCCAATATAGCAAAGCATGTGCTTAAATTGAAGCACATATGTAGTCCAATTGAAGTTCATGCAAGTGTAGCTTTGGAGCTAACTCACAATCTCTGTTAAGGAGAAGAAGAATGAATTGGGTGCAGCATTCATGTTAGCTGACTTGCCTGTTTGTCTCTCTCAGCCATTATACACACTACATAAATTAGTGAGGGAATGGAGAGTGGTAATTAAGAGAACAGCAAAAGAGAACAGGAAAAGAGGTAATATGGGGAGAGGAGGTGCAATCTTTTGGAAATTTTGGGGCTGGTATGTAGCTAAGCAGCTACCACTGAAGAGAATGGGGAGAAACACAATGAGGAAATGTTAAGATACCAAAAAAAGAGAGCTGAGCTTTTAAAGGAGTCTAAATGAGAGTCAGGAACCCAAACCCTATTGTAAGTCAATAGGAGTTGGTTGCTAAGATCCTTTGGGCCTTTTGAAAATACCAGTCCATATCAAACTGCCAAATTTGGATCTAGATGTGACCATTCTCAAAGTTGAGAGTGCTTAGACCAAGGGTTTTGGTTTGGTTTCTTTAAAGAATTTTGAAAGGACCTGGAAAAGAATGTACAGGTAGAGAATGGGGAGAGAGTGAAGGCTGGGTAAACTTCCCAAATGTACATCTGTACTTCTGCTTCACATTTTGCAAGATGAGGTTGAATGGGCAGCTGATTGAGTTGTCACATTTGCATGGCTGGTCAATAAGTTGCATGTCTTATTTCCTTCTGTATAACATGTATAATTTCCTTTGGTGGCAAGCAAACTGGCATTCATCCTTCTGAGTCAGTATCAGCATGGTAGGGGGGGAACTGCGTCTCTGGAGGTGTTGAGACAGCAAGGACTGTGAAAATGCAAGCACCATTAGTAGGTGCACCGACTGCCACTCCAGTCTTCTAATCGAGTGATTTGCTGGTATGACAATCTCATTATATGGGTTGCCAACAGGTTAAAGTGCTTTCCGTCCTGCAGCTTGTGATGTGCTGTTGTCACAGGTTTTCCGATGCCACAGTGATGGTCATGGAATACGAATACAAATAGAACAAAATAGAATGATGGAGTGCAATTTGTGGGTCCTGGTTTCAGACATAAGTTTTTATGGTTCTAAAATTCTTCAGTGCTTATTTATGTGGAACAGCCCTGTGTTAAAACTGCATTTTCAGTAGCTTGAATTAAATATGTAAGGTGACTTAGGCTAGAAGCTAATAGAAATGATATAATTGTTCTTTTATGGTAATAATAATTTCATCATAAAATTAACTTCAGCTTCTGTAACTGAGTTTTTTAATCATAAGAGGTATGCAATAACTCTTTTGCAACACTGCCAAATGGCATAATAAAAAACACAAAACATCTCATTCTATAGGCTGTTTACTGTTCATGTCCTTTTTGAATAAATATACATCTGTATTCCAATATAGAATTTTATTTGTAATATCAATAAAATTGATGCAGAAAAGACCTACTGGTTATCTAGTCAACTAAAAAGGAGGCCTTGTTTGTGTGTGCAAAAATACACATGTAATTTCATGCCTGCATTTACCCAAGCTGTTAAGCACAATTGTGGATCCAAAACAAATATTAGTGCATGCTAATGGCAGTCAAGCATCTGCATGGCCATTTGTGCATGCAGATTCCCAAATAATGCTACAGAAAATACTTATTTACTACCATTTATTTACTACCTGTGATATCTGGTGTGCAACTGAAGTAACTACACATGAGTGCAAGTAATTGAATGCATGTTATTATAAAAATGATCTCCTAGTTGAACATACTATATTGTTTAAAAATGCATAAAACCCTAATGTTGGTAAAAATATTTCAGATTTAGTATTGATGAAATGCTGTGTTGCAGGGTTCCCCCCCCCCCCCCGCCCTGTAATTTAGCCCTTTTGGATACTTAACAAAAATGCAGCTAAAATAGCAGTCCACAGGCTCCTAAAGAGCATCTAATACCGACTCAATTACATGACAAGATATACTGGAATAAACAATCATGTAATCTAAAGATTTGCCTAGAGTATACCCTGGTAGGTGTCATATAACTCAGAACAATGAAATATTTTTCTACCTCTAAGTAGCACAGCTGTTAGTAACTCTGATGGCTCTGACACAGTTTAAGGAATGAAGTATAGAATCTCATACCCAAATATGTGATGCAATTCATTTATTCAGCTAACAATTCTAGTTTTAATCACAGTTTTTAATGCTGAAGAGTTTAAAAAAAAATATTACCTTAAATACCATTTACCATTTAAATGTTTTATACCATTTAAAGACCACTTCTGTGTGTTTGTAAGTAATGGAAGAAAAGGACTTGCACACATACTCAAAAAATCAAAAATCCAAATCCTCCTCTGTTTCATTGGCTGCTTGCCATGCCCTGAATTGTGGCTGAATTAAAAAAATAGGGCCCAATTTTACACAGATTTTGTGCCCCAATTAGCAGTGCTAATTGGGGCACACAAGTAAATTGCACTCCACCCTGTGGAAATTTTCAGTCAGTCAACCAAATGAGTGAATCCCCAAGAGCATGACTCTAACCCTTGGTTACTATTTAATCAGGTGCAAAATCAAAGGTCCCTCCAGGAAGGACACAGTACTACTACTGGGTATCAATGAGAGAAGCTGCTTGGGGCTCTCTCTCTGCCTTTTTTTGCCCCTTAAAAAAAGGCCAGAGTTTAAAATAAAACCATGAACATTCACAAAAGACACTTTGTTAGTAACTTAGAAACCTGCATTAGGAAAGGTTCTGGATTTGAGAGTGTGGGGTTGCAAAGATGTAGATGATATTTTCTTCCCCAAACAAGTGATGAGGTGGGAGTAGGGAGAACACTGGTATATTTCAGTATTCCTTTGTAGTCACTAGTGGGATTAAATTTACTGTTTAAAGAAAGGGAGGTATATATATGGTATTTGTGATGTTTTGTTAATTATTGTAAATGTGCTGAGAGATTGACAAAGATATAGCTCGTATATGTAAAAAGAAATCACCACCATCTTCGCGCACACATAAATCCTATCATTTGAGGATCTCCGAGTGCTTTGCAAACATTCGGCTAGGGCATTAGTTGGTGTAAATTGGGATATATTGTAATCAACGCAGCTATACCAATTAATACCAGCAAAGGATCTGGCACATTGATCATACACTTCATGCATTGTGGGTAAATACTATACCTGTTTCATGGACAGGCAAACAGAAGCACAGAGAATTTGTGATTTATCAAAGGTTACAGAGTGAGTTAGTGATAGAGTGAGTATTACAACCCAGGGACTGAGTCCCAGTCCTATGCCACACTCTGTATTTGTCTGTTTGGGAGAGAGAGGAATACAAAATGAGGACCAAAATATTGTGGATGCAACTTTGTCTGGCATAATTTGAATTTAAGTTCCCTCAGATTGTTATTTAGGAACATCGTTAAACCATCCCCAAATTGTAAAATACAATTTACCAGAATTATTCAGAAGGAAAAGAAATGCGCACACACAATCCCTTAGGAGAAATGGCTGACAGCTGACTATGATGCACAGTAGAATCACAGACCTGGAAGGGACCTTGAGAGGTCATCTAGCCAAGTCCCCTGCCCTTGTGGGAGGACTAAGTGTTATCTAGACCATTCCTGACAGGTGTTTGTCTAACCTGCTCTTAAAAATCTCCAATGATGGGGACTCTACAACCTCCCTAGGCAATTTATTCCAGTGCTTAACCACCCTGACAGTTAGGAAGGTGTTCCTAATGGCCAACCTAAACCTCCCTTGCTGCAATTTAAGCCCATTGCTTCTTGTCCTATCCTCAGAGGTTAAGAAAAACAATTTTTCTCCCTCCTCCTTGTAACAACCTTTTACATACTTGGAAACTGTTATCATGTCCCCTCTCAGTCTTTTCTTTTCCAGACTAAACAAACCCAGTTTTTTCAATCTTCCTTCATAGATCATGTTTTCTAGACCTTTAGTCATTTTTGTTGCTCTTCTCTGGACTCTCTCCAATTTGTCTACATCCTTCCTGAAATGTGTCGCCCAGAACTGGACACAATACTCCAGTTGAGGCCTAATCAGCATGGAGTAGAGCAGAAGAATTACTTCTCGTGTCTTATTTATAACACTCCTGCTAATACAACCGAGAATGATGTTCGCTTTTTTTTTGCAACAGTGTTATACTGTTGACTCATATTTAGTTTGTGGTCCACTATGACCCCCAGATCCCTTTCCACAATACTCCTTCCTAGGCAGTCATTTCCCATTTTGTAAGATGTAGACAATATAGACAGATGTAGCTTCCACAACAAAGGCAAAATGTTCCAAAGAAAATTTGGTTGGGGGCAAGAAACAATTGTAGAAAAAATAAAACCAGGACTTCCTGGTGGACCACAGAGTGTGCTTCCATAGCAAAATCCACCAAAAGAGAAGCAAAGATCCCACAAAACTCTGAGTTTGAGCTCTGAATTTGTGGGAAAGTAGCTCGCTGTCTACAGTTGCAAATCCAGGGAATACAACCGAAATTCTGAAAGACATTCACACAGAAGGCCTGCCTTTCTGACTCTGCTGGGAGCATGGCTCCCATCCAATACCACTTATTTACTGCTGTTGCATGGTCCAAGTGGTAGACAGGAGTTTGCAGAAATTACTGCTGCTTTTAACATGTACTTCCAATCAGAAATCTATGGAGAAAGAACTCCAAATAGTGAGGTTGGCCTATGGTTGGCTCCCCTTTCCTCCACATGACTCTGCAGACACAGTGGCATAGAGTAGGTGAGAAGAGGTTTCTGAAGTGTTTTTTGGGGAAAAAGAGGAATGTGCCATGTTGGTTCTGCTGTTTATGATGATTTAGGACACTTTGCTTTCTAAATTCCCTACTTATTTGTTCCCTCTGTGCTAACAATTGGAAGAATGCATAGAGCCTACAGAGAACACTGGAGTGTCACGGAAGACTTCATATTAATTTATTCCTATCTCTGCCAGGTTCAGAAAAGAAAAAAAATATGGCCTGCTGTACTTGCAAATCACTATTTTTATTTATTTTTTATTAATCTGACTAGATTAATCTAGCTTTCTCTACGACTGGAAGGACTGTACTTTTTTTATCCCTATGGTAGATACTTACATGCCCCTCAGTGCTATAGTATAAACACCCAAGTCATTAATGAATCAAGCCTCACAGAATCCCTGTGAATGAAGTAAGGAGGTATTTTCCCATTCTTTGTTTCTATTCTTCGATATAATTTCACTTGCTGTAACTACTTAGGTCCACTAGATGGTAGTAAAGACCATAACCTACACTTTTTATATTACCCCCCCCCAAAGTTAACACTACAACAAGTAACCTTTATTTTTAGCCTAGATTAATATAAGACAGAAAACTAGGTATGTTTACATTAAAACAAATCATAAGAACAAAAAAGACCAGTGATGCCTTTAGCGCAGCATTATTGTACTCTGAGCAGCTTTCAAAATTAAGTTGTTTTGTCAGGATAAATATCAAGTAAAATGATTATGAATCGTTGTGGCAAGTTTTAATACAGATCAGAAAGTAAATTAATCCAGCTCTCTCTGACTCATCATGCCTCTTTTTCTTCAGATACAAATGAACAGTAAACAACATTTTGGCAATTTTTAGGTTAATCATGTAGAACTGATTACTCAAGAAGAATGCTATTAACATTTAGTCAATTTATACCCTACAATGTGACAAATTAAAATTAATGTTGCTGTTTTTAAGATATCAAATGGGTCATGATTTTAAGAAAAATGATTACCCTTATAGATAACTGATAATGATAGCTGTAGCTGGGAGCATTAGGCAAATTTGTAGCAACGTGCATAGTTCCGCAAACAAATAATGCAGCAAAGTAAATAGGGCTCAGTGTATGTTTGGTGAATATGTTCAGTCCTTTATTTTGAGGCGCTGACTTTTTTTTTTTTTAATGGTCCCAGTGTATGTTAATAATTTGTCATCCTTTCCCCATGGAAAAGACATAGTTAAAGCTACCCAGTAGCTTGATAACAAAAGGCTGATTTCCTCTGTAGATTCTGTGTATACTCCTGATAAAGGTCTATTTGATATTTTTAATTTTCAGAGTCAGCTGTTCCCCTTGGTAATGAGTTAATGAGTTTTTCATTCAATTTCTTGATGATGTGCTTTGATAAATAACTGTTAAGCGATCTCCAGTGCAACTGATGCAATTGTAACATGCTACCAGCATTTGCAACAGGTGAAGGACAAGAGAGAAGTGCAAAACAAACAGCCTTTTAAGGAACATAAACTGTTGTTCACTCTAGACCCTGGGGTGATAATTCTATTTTTTTATGAATATTCCATGAAATGAGTATATAAAAGGGACTTCGAGCAGACTGCATATTGTATCTCCAAATGACACATGACTACATTAAGGGGGAATTGTTACCCACTGTGCAATAGCTGAGGTACTGCAGAATTTCAGGAACTGTGACCTAGTACGTGTACCTGTGTGCAAGTATTTGTGTATTGCTGCTGTTCTTTCTATGGCAAGCAATGTAAAAGTATTGTTTAAAAAGAAATTAAAGGACTAATACTCCTTTATAAAAATATGTATATGTATAGAGTATAATATATGGTACTCTGGTATTATAGGGGTATGCATTTTAGGGTAACTTTTTATACAGATGAGAAACAGATAAGTAGGGAGAGATGATCTCAGTGGTTAAGGCATGGCACATATATATCCACAAATGATGATTATTTGTATTACAGTATTACCTAGGGAGGCCTCAAGTGAGACCAGAGGCCCTTATGCTTGACACTGTACAAACCCACAGTAACACAGTGCCTGCCCCAAAGAATTTACGGTCTTAATAGAAAATATAGAGAAAGGATGGCAGGGGAAACAGAGGCAGAGAAATATGAAGTGACTCGCTTCAAAGATATAAACAGAAATATTTGAAATACATTTCAACTATAACGTACCCAAACTTTAAATGTAGCTTGTTGCAAAACACAGCAAATGCAGTATTATGTGACTTTGAAATACATTCTGGGTTCTTAAGAGTTACATGGAAAATGTATGTTTTCAAGCATATTTGGCATCTCTAGAAAGTGTAATGAAATTTCCCTTTGCGAAGTGTCCCCACTGTAGAGAGAGAGAAATATTTAGTTAAGAGATTTAAGGTGTGAAGTACAGCTCATCAGAGTTACCAGTTTGCCAAAAGCAAAATGTGAAAATGTTCATTTCTATAAAATTTCCTTTAGAGAAGGAAAAAAATTGAAACTTTTTTTTAGTAAGGTTGAAACAACCTTTTTGGAACAGAATAGTTTGACTTTCTGTTTTGATACCACTTTTAATTTTTTTTTATTTTTTATAATAAAAGATAATAAAATAATATAAAGCTCAAAATCTGAAAAAAAACATTTCAATTTTATCAAAGCAGTATATTTTCCAATCAATCTGATATAAATCTTTGTTCAGAATTTTGTTTTTTGGGAAATTTCAATTTTTTTGTTTTCATTCTGAAATGGAAAATATGTTGATATTGCAGAATTTCTCATGAAACAAAAAAACAATTCTCACCCATGTCTAGAGTGACGCCTTCCCTTACTTATATAGCGTTTCATCCTGAACCATTCTAAAGGGTTCTACAAACCACATAGGGATCATTTCACACAGACACCTTTGGGGTAGACTATAGCAGCAGTACAAGAAGGGATGGTTTTTGAGGCCTTAACAAGCCTGAGGTTGTGAGGGCCTTTTGAATTTGGATACCTAAAATTCACATCACTAATAGCACCTTATGTTAACCACTCCCCCCCCAAAAACAAACAAATAAGCAATAACACCTTGTTATTGACCTTTTCCTTACAACGATAGCACTGAAAATGTATGTAACTCCCTACTTGGTGTTTGTCAGCTCCTGGAACTCTGGATTGAGCCTTACACTATGGACCACAATAATAATAATTGCTACCAGAGCCACCTGACACCTTTTCCCAGCATGCTTGGAGTTAGGGGTGTGGACAGAATGGACAAGAAATTCTTACTGAGGCCAAAAGGAAGACTGCTGCATGGCATGATGTGGACAAGCAGTGACGAGCCAGGGCTGTTCAACACCCCTGTGGCAGGGGACAGCATGACTCAAAGATAAATTTTTAATCTAAATTTTGAGCTTTGAGTATGAGAGCTGAGAGAGAAGCAGAACAGTTTGGGGACTCCAATTAACTCCCACACCCCACAAAGGGGACTACTGTTTGAACTACTGTTGAATCTAATACATGGCTCAGTCAGTTCCTGCCCTGCAGAGACCAGCATCCAGAATAGCAGAGATCTGACCCAGCACCAGCTACCAGGAGCCAACTGAGACCCCCTACAGCACTCCAGACCAGGGAGCCAGGAGATCACGAGTGAAGACACAGTAAGGGGACAACTTTTTTGTTTGCTTTTGCTTAAGCCAGCCAATGATCACAACCCTGTAGTACTCATCCCTGGACTCATCTACCATCTGACTGGGTAGGTACAGAGAGGGAGCTAGGGGCTGGGAAAAGTTGTGAGTGTAGGGAGGTGGGAAATTTGTTGATGTTTTAGTACTTATTAACATTTACCCTTTTCTTCCCCAGATCCTATTTTTCTGTTTCTAGTGAAGACCCCCTTTGTTATATTGTTGTTTTGGGGTGTGCCATTTCTTTGTTGGGGGTTTGTGTTGATATATCTTATTGTTTCTTGTGTGCTGGGTTTTATAGTCCTTGTCAGCAGTAGCATTATTCAGTTTTCCCAAGGGGGGAGGAGTCACCTTGGTGAGGCACCAGGCGTCACAAAAAAGAACCCAGGACCCAGCCCATATGTGGAGAGGGGAGGAGCGACTCAAGTAGCAAGCATCAGGGAGGAGTCTTGAGCCACATCTCAGGGGACTGGCTATAGAAGGTTTACAAGATGGGTCAGTACATGAGTTACCACTCAGCCTGTGAGCAGTGAGTTCAATGCCACCTAGTGGAGCAGGTCCTAAAGTACAGGATGAGGAGCACTTCGCTGTCTGATTGGAGCAAAGCACAAGGCTTGGAGCCAGACAAATCCTTTATGGTAACAAGGATCCCTTGTGAAATATGAATAAACAGATTGTTAGTGTTCTTAACACTGTGAAAGTCTAGGAAACAGTCTCAGTGAAAAGCAGACTCACAAGCACCACAACATGGAGCCTCAGTGCACTACCAAAGGAGGTGTTAGTATCTGAAGGATTGTCATCCTAGGGGATAGTGATTCAAAGTGCAGTGAGAGTTGTGCTTGCTGCCCCTAAACCTATGGATTGTAGTGCTAAATTAGTCTTTCCTGGCATAAGAAGGGAATCCCTTCAGGGAGTTAAACAATGTGATGTCAGGGGATGTTCCTCCTGCACCCACACCTCTGGGGGAGAGGAACATGTAAACTAATTGCTCGAGTTGGAACATATTGATTTTTCCTCAAGTTATGATGTTAGGCACTGGCCGTTAGGGTCGATGGGTTTCTCTGCTGTTGGAGGACCCTAGACCAATTTGCAGCTGTTTGTAGGCATTAATGGTGGTTAGGGCTGTGCCAAGTTCCCTCCCAGCCAACTATGTAAAATGGATCAGCTCCTCTCTAGCACAGCCAGAGTGGGCTGTGTCCATGTTATGACCCCGGATTCCCTGTGACTCTCTCTCAGATAACCTGCTGCTACCACTAGGCTTCTCACTTGGAAATTTTACTCAGGGACCCCTTTCCTCTGCACCCTTGTTCCCATGACTTTCTCCCCAGGAGCAGTCGTTCCCTGATAAGGATGGTAGCTGTTCTTTGAAGCCACTGCAGAAACAGCTAACTTTGAACAAATATTCTGGGGTGTCTACTAGCAACCCAATTGGCTCTCAGCATCCTTAGATCTCAAACAAATATTTCACTTCCATCCACAAATTTTTATCTCCCTTCTACCTAAAACATACTATAAAACATAAATGCAATACATATCATAACATACTCCACAGGCCACAAGAAAGGATTGTCAGTATTGGGAGAGGCAGCATGGTCTAGTGAGCTAAGCACATGACTTAAAATAAGGAACATTTGCATTATAATTCTGGCTCTATAAACCTCTTGCTTTGGGACACTCATTTAACCTGCATACTTTGTTTTCCTCATCTGTAATATGGGGGGTAACAACACTTACCTTCTAGATTTGATCATAATTTTGCTCAAGGATGACAAATATTGAGTGAGATTTTGTGGCTGTTTTGAGCAGCTCTATTATCTCACTGTGAAGTTATGAAGATGAATGTTTTTAAAGTGCTATGTAAGAGCTAAAATTCAACAGAGAAGCTCTGGTGAATAGAGTCATGGTGGCATAGAGATTCCAGTTGCTTTGGAGAGTTGTCCTCTGTAAACTTTTAAAAATACTGTTGTTCAATGGCCCAGCACCAGCAATTGGTCCCTGATTCTTCTGCAGTGTGAAGCTGTTGGTGACCTTCAGGGTGGTGACCTTCCCTGCAATTCCACACACATACACTATATGCTAAATCAGTAATTTAAGTTTATAGGAGTCTCCCTAAATTCCCCAGGTTGGCTTTGTATGTGGTGCTGTGATCACAGTGGTCAGAAGTTGTTAAAACATGTGAGGAGCAAGGGAAGCAAAAATGCTTTCACGTGCTCACACCAAAATGTGAAGGGTGGCTCTGCGCAAAAGAATTGTTTGAATTGGAAGTGAAGAATAATATCTTTATCAATTCAAACTTTCAGGCCCATCCAAAGCCCATTGAATTCAATATAACAACTCCTATTGACTTCAGTGAGATTTGGATGAGGCCCTTAGATAATCAGAATGTAGTTTTCCAAGGTGGGATATAATCCAGACATCCTATTCTTGCAAAAGGTGCCATAGGATCATTTACGATTGCAAGTGCTCAGGGCTTGGATTTGATGGCTCATTCAAAAAACAAACAAAAAAGCCACCATCATACCAGATCACTGATTCAATAATGTATAAAAGGGAAGAGTGCTACTCCTGAATCACCACCACCACTTCTTACAGTACTATGTGAACATATTTGGAGGTCTCCCATCCCACTATTGACCAAGCTTGATCCTGATTACCTTAACATTTGACAATGCAGCTTGAGATGGTGATTTATTAAAAGCCATGATGTCTTAGCACATGAGTAACTTAAAGCACTTTGATCTTTTTCATAAAGGTTATTGATTTAAACCTTTCCACTGTGAAACTCTTCATGAACCACAGGCGCAATACTGAACAAGCTACGCATCAAATGATGTATGTGGACAGGCTCTGCTGCATCAGGGATCTTCAGGGTAAGGTCTTTTACCAGGCTGCCTCTCACATATTGTCAATCCTTTCTTGTGGCCTGTGGAGTATGTTATGGTATGTTATCACCATAATATTTCACCATGTTTTTCTCCGGGAGTAATTTAGATCAATGTAATTGTTATTCCTAGTATTGTACATATACCATGTGTGACACTGTATGGAATCTGGGGGACACTTGAGGATATTACAAATATTAATATTGTAAAATTGCAATTAGTTGTGCCAGATATGCCATGTAAGAGATCTACAAAAACGTTATGATTTGCCAAATATGATGATCTCATTTATATATCTGTATCACCTCTGTATCATGAGTTATAGATATGTATGTATGTCTGTATTTCAAACTTGGGCTATGCTTCTGGGTGACACCCCCAGACAGTTTGGGCGTCAGCTCTGCCTAGCCAGCTTGATGGTCCATTAAGGACCATCAGCTATACAACTGAGCCATTGAGAGAAGGCAGATACACCTTATGACTCAGCAAGGCATGCAGGGGCATGCCTATGGACAGAACTCTAAGGCCTTGTCAACACTGCCACTTTACAGAGCTGCAACTTTCTCGCTCAGGGGTGTGAACCCCCCCTACCCCTACCCCCCCCCCGAGCGCTGCAAGTTTCAGTGCTGTAAAGTGGCACTGTAAACAGTGCAGCTACTCCCTCGTGGGGGTGGTTTGTTTTTTTTTTACAGCGCTGGGAGCTCTTCCAGTGCTGATGCCGCGAATACAGTTACGTTAAAGCGCTGACACGGCAGCGCTTTAATGTTGTCAGTGAAGACATACCCTAAGGCTTTCAAGCCATGTGCTGGGCAGTTTGTGTTTGAAACAAAGGAAGCACAGGCCGCATGGCAAAAGACTATAAAAGGCAGCTGCATCTTCTCCAATTGGTCTTCAGTCCTGCTTCTTATCTCTGAAGGAACTTTGCTACAAACTGAAGCTCTGAACAAAGGACTGAATGACCCATCCAAGCTGTGGATGTATTCCAGAGGGACTTTTAAGCCAGCAAATGCACCAATACTGCTAGGAAGCTGATATATGGACTTTGAAGTCTTTGTATATATGTGATTGTTTTACCATTTAATATCTCTCTTTTTGTTTTTTTCTTGTTTCTTTATAATAAACCTTCAGTTTAGATACCAAAACTGGCATCATGGTATTTTGGGTAAGATCCAAACCTATACTGACCTGGTAATGTGGCTGACCCTTTGGGGGCAGAAGAACATTTTGCATATGTGAGCAGAGTTTTTTAAATAACTTTTCACTGTACTGGACCTAGGTGCTGATTGGGAGCCAGAGAACTGGAATGCAGTAAAGGGAGCTGTGTGATTTCTTTTTTGCTTCTTGATAACCAGTATGGGGGACCAGAAGCACAGTTTGTGACTGGTTGGGGAGTTTATCTCCAGTGTCACCCACCAGTCTTGGGAGTATCTACTCTCCCTTTTGCAGCCTGCCCTGACCTTGGCATTTCCAGTGAGAGCTGCCCCAGGCACACCGCGTCACACCATGTACAAGTTAACATCATGTACTCATACATTTGTACATATGTACTATGTTTTAATGAAATGTCTGCAGGAAGGGATAGCAGAGTCTGCATGTATAAATGATATTTACATTGAAATATAATTTTCCTGCAGAGAGACTTTTTTCATAATTTATAATGACAGATGATTAGTTATGGCAGGAGTGAGTTATTTATTGTATTGGTGAGGGTTATATTGGCTACTGCGGATGGGTTACCTTGCAGATCAGAAGATTCCTATTTCAGTGATTAGCCTTCTTTACTTGAAATTAGCTACAAAAAGCCCAGCCACACCTTCTCCTAGATTTCTTCTCAGCTCATGCTGATCTGGTTACTGAGCCAGAATGAGCTGTGTTGGTATTGGTCCTGCAGACAGACAGAATTTTTTACTTCCACCATGCTGTCTGCAAGGTCAAAAGAAGCTGAACTGCTCCAGATGGCAAATAGTCTTCATAGTCCAAGCTGCCACCACCTACATGCAGAATACAATGTTTCTTGCTGTTAAGGATTTTAAGTTAATTTGTGGATATGAAGGCTTTGAGCTGTGAGGGACTTATTGCTCCATCCCATCTAGCAGAATTTCTGTTCTGTATTTGGAAAAAGAAAACAGAGGATGTCTCATCATATGATGAAGATAACACTCTTTCCCATCACTAGTATCTTAGGAGGATGTTAAAGAACAGCTATTAAAGTTAGATTGTAAATCAACAGGTACAGATAACTTGCATCAAAATCCTTAAAAGAACTGGCTGCGGAACTCGCTAGACTGTTAACACTGATTTTCAATAAGACTTGGAACACTGGAGAAGTTCCAGAAGACTGTAAGAAAGCTAAAGTTGTGCCAATATTTAATAAGGTAAATGGAATGACCCAGATAATTATAGGCCTATCAGTTTGATGTAGATCCTGGACAAGATAATGGAGCAGCTGATAAGGGTCTTGATTAATAAATAATTAAAGGGTGTTAATTAATGACAGTCAACATGGTTTCATGGAAAATAGATCCTGTCAAACTACTTTTCTCTTTTTTTGATGAGATTATAATTTTGGTTAATAAAGGTAATAGTGTTAATGTTATATACTGAGATTTCTGTGAAGCACTTGATTTGGTACTACCACAAAAAATAGAATGATATAAAATCAACATGGCACATATTAAATGGATTAAAAGCTGGCTAACTGATAGGTCTCAAGATGTAATTGTAAATGGCGAATCATCTTGTGGGTGTGTTTCTAGCAGGGTCCCACAGGGATCTATTCTTGACCGTACTTGATTTACATTTTTATTCATGGAAGAAAACATAAAATAATCACTGATAGTTTGCAGGTAACACACAAACTGGGGGGTGGGGAGGGTAAAATATAAAGAGGACAGGTCACTGATCTATATAGTGATCTGGATCATTCGGTAAAGTGGGTGCAAGCAAACAATATTCATTTTGATATGGCTATATGTAGATGTATACATCTAGGAACAAAGAATGTAGCCATACTTATAGAATGGGAGACTATATCCTGGGAAATAGAGACTTTGAAAAAGATTTTGGGGTTGAGATGTATAAACAGCTGAACATGAGCTACCAGTGTGTCATTGTGGCCGAAAGAGCTAATGCTCTTAAATGGGGGAAATTTGAGGAGTAGATAAGTTATTTTACATCTGTATTTTGCACTGGAATACTGCATCCAGCTCTGGTGTCCCCAACTCAGGAAAATGATGATGACAAATTAGAGAGGGCTCAGAGAAGAGCCATGAGAATGATTAAGGGATTAGAAAACCTGCCATATAGCAATAGACTCCAGGAGTACAATCTATTTAGTTTAGCAAAGAGAAGGTGAAGATGTGATTTGATTACTGTCCTTACGGGGAACAAATATTTAATAATGGACTCTTCAATTTAACAGAGAAAGGTATAACATGATCCAATGACTGGTAGCTGAAGCTAGCCAAATTCAGACTGGAAATAAGGCTTCAATTTTTAACTGTGAGAGTAAATAACCACTGGAACAATTTACCAAGGGTAATGGTGGATTGTCCCTCACAGCCAATTTTTAAATCAAAATTGGATGTTTTTTTCTAAAAGATATGCTCTTGGAATTACTTTGGAGAAGTTCAATGGCTTATTTTACACAGGAGGTTAGACTAGATGATCACAATGGTCCCTTCTGGTCTTGGAATCTATGACTATCCAGAGGGGCCAAACACAGTCATCTTGGATTGTTTCAGCCAGTGTTGCTTCTTCATGTCCTGGAAGTATTAGGGGTCAGGACCTCTTCTGAGCTGGATCCTTGTCTTTCTGGAAGTTAAGCTCAATGTGGGGGATATTAGGGGAGATTTTCAAAAAATTTAGAAGCACGAGTCTCAGTGACTTAGATACTTTTGATAATCTTCCCATTGTGCCCAGTATGGTTTGAGATTGTCACAACGGGTACAGGGTGAGGGTACGGGTCCAAGTGTTCTCACGGAACTACTGGTGAGAGCTCTACTCAAGAAACAATCACTAGATGATCTCACCAGATGCTGACTCCTTGAACTTCCAATTCCTGGGAAGGTTGTTGAGAAGCTGTAGGTAAAGAAACTCAGGCATCACCTAGGAATACCCAATTTGCTGGATTTTAGTTAATCTGGATTGGGAGCTGAATATGTGACTGAAATTACACTGATGGTGGTAGCTGAAAACCCCATCTCAGCAATGGATAAGAATAAGGGTCCACACTGATTATATTACATCTAATATATACCTTTGATACTATTGATAATAAGCAGACTGAGTTGAATTGTTTGAGTGGCTGTGCTCCTTTCAGAAAAAGAAAACCCAATTGGTAATTACGGACAATTGTTCCTCATGACTAAGGTCTCTCCTGTGTGAAGTGCCACTGGTTCCTTTTTGTCTTCTTGTCCCCACCTGTTCAACATGTACATAAGGGTTTAAGGAGTTCACTAAGGTGAAATGTTATCAGTATGTGGATGATACTCAGTACGTCTCTCTGCTAGAAACTGGAGCAGAAATTAGCATGAGCTGGTTGAATCTCAACACAGAGACAATATTAGTAAATTGGGAGAAGTTGCTTTAAGAGTTGGCAAGTGTTCTATTAGTATCCATTCACCTTTCATTGAAGGAGTGCATCTACATTTGCAATTTATGGGTTTGGTTAGACCCAAGCCCTCCTATTGGATGTGCAAATAAGGGGCCTAGCCAGGAAATCATTTTTCCTTTGGTTTGATGTGGCCAGTTTAAGTTTTTTTTTTTTTTTTTCAAATGTGGACTTTGCTACAAGTATCCTTGCCTTAGTCCTCTTAAAATTGGGCTACTGTAGTGTTTGCCTTGCTATTGCAGAATGCAGTCGCCCACTTACTAAGCTGACTGTCATGCATACAGCACATCTTTCAGTTCTCTGGGAGTTACACTATTCACTGGAGAATTTCTGGGTGAAATTCAAGATACTGGATATAACTTTCAAAGCCCTCAGTAATTTGGAACCTAGTTATTGAAGGACCTGTTTTTCTCCTCATGCCACTCTGCCATAGTTGTGATCAGCAGAAGCGCTCAAGCTAGAACTCACTTGCAATAAATGGAAAGGACTTCGTTGATGGCATTTTTCAAGAAGGCTCCTTGTCTATGGACCTCACTTCTTTCTTTGTTCTGCCAGAACCCATACATGCTGGTCATGCTGTTAGAGGTGATTTTTATTTACCGTTGAAACACTGAGATTAGCATTTACTTTTGATAGAACAGCATTATTTTTTATGGAGTAGTAATTTGAGTTTGTTGATCTTTAATTTTTGTCAGGGTGCCAGAGCATGAGATGAATGCCTGTTAATTGTAACAATATTTTTATAAATTTAAATAATAAATACAAATAAATGATTAATTGAATGTCTGTGATTCTTAGTTGTCAATGCTGTATAAATGGCAATACAAAGACTGAATGCATCCTTCAACATGCCACCAACATCTCAAGAACATGGTATCTCAACATTTTTATGGCAAATTTGGTATTTATGAGAGAAGGAGGGAAGGGGCTGATTGTAGCTTTGTGCTTTGTATGAAGTTCCATTTATGAACACCTTTAAGTGTTTTCTTCATGCCATTTGTTTTTTAGAACTTTAGGCTTGATTCACAGCCAAATTAGGATAACAATCAAATCTGAACATGGGTCTTCTTGCACTTGGGACAGGAATTGAGGGGCAGGGGATGAAGATTGCTTTAAGCCACCTTTTATGCTCTCTGTAGTCTAAAGCAGCCAGCTACCTAACTTATATTCTGAGGGTCCTGGGGCGCAGAGATCAGGTATAGCACAGAGTACTGTGGTCATGGTTCCCTGCTCCTGCTCCTTCACTCTTCACCCCATGATACCCCTATTTACCTCTCTCCATTGTGAAAACTGACCATTTATGCCTACCCTTTGCTTCCTATCGTTTACCCAGTTACTGATCCATGAGAATACCTCCCGCTCTTATCCCATGACTGTCTACTTTGCTTAAGAGCCTTTGGTGAGGGACCATGTCAAAGGCTTTCTGCAAGTCTAAGTCCACTATATCCATATGTTTGACGCCCTGAAAGAATTCTAATAGTTTGGTGAGGCATGATTCCCCTTTACAAATGCTGTGTTGTCTCTTTCCCAACATATTGTGTTCATCTTTGTGTCTGGTAATTCTATTTTTTACTATAGGTTCAATCAGTTTGCCTGATACTGAAGTTAGGTTTACTGGCTTGTAGTTGGTTCAAGAAGTGAACGGTGGAAATGTACGGGGAGATTTTGGCAAACCAGTAAAGTTCCTGAAACCACTATGGCTTATTGTTAAAGGCAGCCTAGTCAGCAAGCTGTAAATTGGCCATTCAGCAGTCTCTGCTTGACCAAGGCGGGGGGGGGGGGGGGTTTTGGGGTGCCACGGAAAGGGCAGCATGACCCCGCATCCTTCCTGATAAGAATTGTGTTGAAGTTGCTGATACATGCATTTTAAAAGAGCAGGATGTGCCCCAGGAATGTCTATTGGTGTCTCAAGGCTGCAAACTCTGGAAAAACCCACACCTGGTTAATCAATAATCAGAAGGAACCTCTTGCTTGACCATTGAAACTGCTTACTTTACAAGTTTTCTTTAAGGGACATGTCATTCTATTACTAATGTATAAATAAGGGGAAAAAGCTTGAGATAGTTGGACTCATTTGGGGACTCTCCCTCTGGATACATCTTGTGGTCCCCACGGGCAGACGGAAAATTTGACCAACAGAAGCCTGCCGCTGTTTCACTCGAGAGCCACACTCAGCTTTGGTAATTATCAAGGATTGGGGGTGTTTTACTAATCTGTTGCGGACGTGTGTAAGTGCTTGAGGCTAAGTAAAGTGTAGCTTTAAGTGAAAGCACTCTTGTGTTGTCCTGTTTGTGCCAGCCATCTATCGGTTGGACGGCTGTGTCTCCCTTGATTTATTTCCTGACACCACCTCGCACAGAGTAAAAGTTACCAAGACCTTTGGGTTGAAAGAACCCCGGGTAACAGAAATAGTGAAAAGCAAATTAGATTTCAAGGCCTACATTTTCAAAACTGATCCATGACTTTTGGCTTCCTCAAGTTTTGGGTGCCCTGTGTCAGACACTTTAAGTTGGCCTGATTTTCAAAGGAATGGCTACTCTGAACTTTCTGAAAATCAGGCTTCTTGAAGGTGTCTCACATTGGGAATTCACAAAATGAGAAGTCATCTCTGAAAGCTTAGGTTGAACAAATCTTTCTGTTTCATTATCTAAAATAGTATTAGTTGCACTGGAAAATGATTTAAAATAAATATATGAATTTTAACCTGGCAAGTTTTCTATTTGTGATTTGAATAAAATTAGCAGCAGATGAAAAGTCAAGGGGGTATCAGAAGGGTAAATTCTGGAAATATTCGAGGGGTGGGTAAGCAGACAGTACAGGGATAAGTTGTCATAGTCAAGGGACGTTTTGGGAGGAAACACAATGTCAAGGTTGATTCCCAATTTCTGATCTGGAGGATGAAACTGAGCTTTGAATTAAGCATTACCTTGGGATGTGGTAACTTCTTCGTTCCTTGAAGTCTTTAAAACAAGATAGAATGCTTTTCTAAAATCTCTACTCTAGCTCAACCAGAAGTTGTGTGCTTGATGCCGGAATCACTTGGTGAAATTCCATGACCTCTGTAATGTGGGAGTTTAGATAAGATGATTATTATGGTCACTTCTGACCTTAAATTCTATGAATCTTTTAGGGTAGTCAAATATGGAAAGAGCTTATAAAGATAAATTGGATGTCAGTCTCTGAACATTATTCAGCAATGGAAATTGTTTATTGAGAAGCTGACACAGTCAAGGGAGGCAGATAGATGGAAGACAGAGGGACCAGAGACTGTGTTGAAGAGATATAGAATTGGGTATCATTCACAAAGAAGTGAAGATTGAAGGTAGCAATTAGATATCTCAAATGTAAAATAAAATAGGATGAGGGATGCAGGTCTGTAGGGATGAGGGGAAGATATTGATATCTCATAACATATCAAAAGAGAAGCAGCCAGGGAGTCAGAATTCTGATTTAGAATGAATGACAACAGCTTCTTGTGTTGTACTTATGACAGAGTAAATTACACTAAAGTGAAGCAAGATAAGAACAGAATTGGATCCACAATCATAAGCAAAGTGTAGGTCAGTTGTCACCTCGAAAAGGTCAAAGTTGAAAGTCAGACTGAAAACGGTCAGTTAACTCAGTAGTGAGTTAACCCCTGGAAAGTAGAGCCTGTGTGACACATCCTCGAAAAACATTAACAAATAAATTAGATGCTACCTCAGGTTTTGTCATCCAAGCCATATTTTTCAACTTTTTATTAACTGAAAATGATGGGCAAGTAAAACCCAATAGCAAACCCGCAATACGTCACATGTTTCAGATACTTAGGGTAAAATATACAAGTATGCCAAAGTCCCATTTTCAAAATTGAAAAGCCATTGGCCCTCAGGAGCCTAAATCCCAAGTCACTTTTGTAAATGGGACTTAAGCTTTTAAATCACTGAGGAGTTCTTGAAGATTTCACCCTGACCACCTTAACAAGCCTATCTATAAAGGCACCCCAGCAGCTCTTGACTGTGCTGATAGAGTCTTGTTCTTTTTCAGCATGAAGTACACTAGTATAGATTTTAGTTAGCAGTGAACCAGTTAAAAGAAAAACCAAGTATTTTTTCACCAACTCTAACTCCACTCAGGCCTAAATTATTTTTTTCTTCAGAAGCAGGCATTTTAATATGTCACTTTTCAGTTCCAGCTCAATAAACAACCATTTATTTACAATTTTAAAGCAATCTTCAGCCTAGTCAGGTAAGAATTATTTCAAAAGAATAAAAACATTTTCATTTCCCATCACTGCCAAAAATGAAAAGAACATGAGTTATGAGTCTTGCTATGTTGTCTTAAGTTGATTACTATGGAATGATTAAAAAACTAGCTGTGCTGTCATTGCAGAAGAGTACATTATAAGTGTAATAACAGCTTAGGGATACAATCCATCAATGCCGTAGTTGGAAGAAGAAAAAAAGTTGATCTATTTCTTTGGTCATCATTTTCAGCATATTAGATGACAAATAATTGTACATTCATCAATAACAATAGATTAAAGTTGAAATGATTTATTGCTATTACATTGCTGTTATGATGGAGCACTAGGTCACTCAAGCATTGACAGGGTCTGTATTTAATTTTCATGGGTCTTTTAGCAGAAATAATAGACAGAGAGGAAACCACCTGAAACAAGGTAGTTCAAAGTTGTTGACAAGTGATTTGTAGGTTTGTTCTTTATGAGTGATGGAGTAGAGGTAGAAGCAACTCTTCTGCTTGGCTCTGTGAACCTCTAAACTAAGCAGACCCTTGCGCATTCTTCTAGCACATTCAGCTAGCCAGCCATCAAATGAAAAATATAAATGCTATTCCAACTATCGAGTCAGTTAATATTGGCAAATTATGTTTTTCTACATGAATTATCCAAATCATGTAAATAAAAATAATTTCAGAAACCCACTTTTATTTTTCTTGAAAAATCTCTCACACAGAGAAAAGTGTGAATAGAGTTGTTAGCAGATGTTCAGATACAATAACTACAGAGTGAATCAGGATAATATTATCTTTCTGCACAAAATCAATTGTTTCTGCAGAATGTCGAGATTGCTAATGAAAACTTTCAGAAACTGTGTGTCCAATATTTGTCATTTCTCTGTTCTGCATATATTAGAAGAAAATATACCCAGATTCCTAATTGCCTATGTATCTATGGCATGGGTGAGCATGATAGAGAGGAGACAGAATTGAGAATAAAGATCTCCTGTCCTGATAGACCACTGGTGATCAATAATTACTCCACTAGCACGTGTAATGTGAGGATTTCAAGGCACTTTACAAACATTAACTAATTTACCCTTACAATGTCTTGGTTGAGTTAGGAAAGGAATAGAAAAGATCACTTAACCCAATACTGAAATATAATCACTTCCGAGAAAGAACACAGCAGCTATTTAGCATTGTACACTAACACTACACAACAAGTAGTTAGGACCAGTAGTGAGAAGTACTGAAACTGCATGTGGGATCTATGAAGACGCAGTGTGCTCTAATAACCCCAGTTAGAATTTTGACAAAATATGAAAGTCTAGATATTTTTATATAAACAATAGAATTTTTGGCAAAAAAACTTTAAAAATACTTACTTTAACATATTTTGTATTGTCTGACTTTCCACAATAAAGTTGTTAAGCAAAATTCAGCATTGGCTGGCTCATAAACTGTTGTAAACTTTTAAGATAATTTCATTATTTCCTAATTTCTGGATTATTTTCCCCTTAACTCTGAAAAATACATTGTCTTCTGATGGTTATAATTTGTAAAGTAACTGTAATACATGGCAGCATACTAATAATCTGAGATTAATATTAATTAACCATTTCATTTAAACTAGAAAATGCAGGCCTTAATCAATTCCTAGTTTATTACCAGCTAAAATTCTGTAGAGATGAACATCAACTCTATCCATGTGGAAGATGTAAGTAGAATCTAACATACAATATTAGCAGTGAAAAGGTAAGTCAGATATAGAGTTAGTAAAATGGGACTTTTAAACTAGAGGAATGGCTGGATATATTCTGCTTCAAAACTCCATACCTGTCAATAAGTCACCAAAAGTAAGTGACACGCATAGTAAAGAAGCTTTAATTTTCTGTCCGGTCAAATCTTAGTGTATCACACTCAGTTTTCCTCCCTCAGGAATCAAAATAATTTCCCACCTTGCTCATGATGAATGTCTTGCCAGTTCCTACTCAGTCCTTCCATTTTACACGACCTAATTAAAGAAAACATTCCATGATTGCCTATTTTTCCTCATGCATGACAACCTATTATTTTTTCTACCACCTGATTAGAGCTTTATTATCCTTGGATTTAGATTGATTTGCTAGGCACTTTAATAAAACACTACTTAGTTTGATTTAAGGGGCTACAGGTTTCATTCATTCATACAATTACTCTTATAACCAACTCACATACTAAGTACTGTATGGTCTCTATGGAAAGAGATTTTAGTCTTCCACAGTAAAAGGTTAAAAAAAGGAGAATCACAGGTGACATTCCTGTTGAATACGTTGTTGTTGTTTCTATTATGGGCAGTCATGAGAGGACATTTTGCAATATAATTTGTCAAGAGTGATAAATCTGTTTCATCATTTCTGTCAAGAATGGCTCCGGTGTATTAAAAGTACTATAAATATTTGCTCAAGATAAACCAAAACTTTCATATGATTAAATAATAATACATTTATGATGACAAATTACATTTGCTATGTGTTATCTGCAATGTGAGCCAAAATTAGGTAGTTAGAATTCAAATGGATGATCAGTTTTGATTTCAAATTGAAGGAATTTTTATTAAATGAGGTTTACAATATTTTGTTATATAAAATTCTCTTGTAAACTTATATTTTGGTTAAAGTTAGATTGTTTCAGTAACAGAACAAAGTGAAAAAGTTTAGAAAATGGCTAAATGTCATTATTTTAACATTAACAAGACAGGGTTGTATTATGACCCAGAGTAGGCCTTGATCCTCCAATTAGGTGCTTTTAGGCAGACCTTTGCACCTGTACAGAGCACCGTTGAAATGGTGTGGGGATGATAGGGTTGTTTTCATACTGTCCTTCATTCAGAAGACTGATGAACATTTACCATTTTATGTGAAGTACCTTTCTAGGGTATAAGTCAATATTTCATGCTTGTTAATTTTCTGTAGCTTTTACCTGGACATACACATTAAGAGGTATGCAAAATTAACACAGCTGGTTAGCACAATAAATCAGATGGTAATAAATTGAAGTTCATTTATCAAGGTTTCTTTACTGAAATGCAATCACTTCACCTTTCTCTTGTGTATAGCTGCCCCAACTTAAATCTCAGACACATACTGCAGTGACCTAACAAAGAATTGCAATTTATATCTGCTAGCCACAAGGACCCAAATTCTGCCCTCAGCTGCTCATGTGCAGTTTTCATTTTACATTAGTAGGACTTGCATGAGCCTATATCAGTGTGCAATATGGTCCATAGTTAAGACCTTGGTGCAGCAAATCACTGATGTGCTTAAAGTTAAGCATATGCCTTAGCATACTAGACACTTGAACCTCCAAAGAGCTGAGTACTCTGGCCCTGATCCAGCACAGCTCTTAAGTGCATGCGAAACTTTAAGCATGTGAATAATCCTGTTACTTTACCTCATGGCTTCATTATTGGTGGATTAGCCGTGACACAGCCATGCAGCATTCCTGGAATTATGACACTGGCACAAGTTGAGTTTAACAGTATATCTATTTATTCCCAGATGAGGGTACAAAGAAAGCTCCACTCCTGCTCCCGGTACAGTTTCACTCTCTCCCAGAGAGAGGGGAAACACACATTTCAATTTTCTCTGAGGTCCTTCCCATCTGGGAGGAGTTGTCTATAGAAATACCTCACTAACAGAGCCTGCCAGCACAGTAACTCTGTTAACAGTTCTATTAAAACTAGTAACATACTTAAAGTTAATCATGTGCTTTGAGTGCTTTGCTGGATTGGGGCCACGTGCTCATTCTTGCAGGAATGAGCCCTAGGGTAGGTGGTATGGCTTCCTTCTGCCTTAATATGTTACATGATGCAGAATTAAACAGCTTCGTTCAGAGATGATATTTATTGGCGACCCACTTATATCAACATATTTCAGGAAAGCAGGACTGACCTTTGTAACCACTTCCCATGGTGGTTCCTCTCTCTAAATTGCCAGCTGGCAAATCTCTCACTTTGTGGGCAATCTGGGAAAATGGAAAGAGTTAAGCTAAGAATCTGAAGAAATATACTAAAAATAACGTTTTTAAAAAGCGTGTGAAAAGTCTGACAGTATTTGTAGCTAGAGAGTAGCAGGAAATTTCTTAAAGAAGCAGCAAATAGTTTGCTTCTTCTTTAATCATTTTCTGTATTTGGGGACATTTTTGAGAGTTGGGGGAAAAAGGAGAGGTTTGTTTTTATGAGGGAACGCACCAAAGACAATTGCAGTGAAAATACAAGAATACTATAAAAGACACATGGTAATATTGTTAGAGAGAGACTTAATAGCTACCAGCTTGTAGCTATTAGTTTCTGGTTCGACACGAATGATCCTGAGATAGACTGGCTACTGTAAACCATGCACACTACACACAAGTCCAACATCTTGGACAAGAAATCAGCAATGAAGAAAGCCAAGTATCAGGCCACCAACCTAATTAAGGCTAACGAAGAATCACTGATGGGAGCACAAGGCTGAAGAACTGCAGGAAGCAGTTGACAAGCTGACATGAAAGCCTTCTACAAAGGTCTCCATGCTGTGTATGGCCAAAAATCCAGTGCTACAGCCTCTGTCCTCACAGTAGATGGTAACTGGCTGCTCACAGACAAAAGCTATATTCTCTCTTGCTGGGCAGAGCACTTTGACAGTCTCCTGAACTGTCAATCCACTATGTCTGACAAAGCCATCCACTCACTCCTGCAGTGTCCTGTCTTGGAGAAGGTGTCTGTGGATCTTTCTTTAGAAGAGGTTACAGAGGCCATTCAGCAGCTGTCCCTGGGCAGGTCTCCAGGCCTCCAGGGCATTCCACCTGAAGTGTACAATGTGGAGCTGCACACCTGGTCAGGATACTCACCAGCATTTTCAAGACTATATGGGAACAGGGTACCATGCCCCAGGATTATAAGGATGCGCTTGTAGTCCATCTATGCAAAAGGAAGGGAAGCATATCTAGCTGTGACAATCATTGTGGAATCTCACTGCTGTCTATAGTGGGGAAGATCCTTGCACAATTTCTCTGCAACAGGCTCATTTCTCACCTGCTGGACTTGGTGTATCCAGAGTCACAGTGGGGGTTTCGTGCTAGCTGGGGGACCAAGGACACAACTTCTGCAGCCCAACAAATAATCAGCAAAGTCTCATGAACAGAATGAGGACATGCATATAGTGTTTGTTGATCTGACCAATGCCTTCGACATGGTGAATCACAAGGGCCTATGGAAACTCCTTCATAAATGTGGTTGCCCGGAGAAGATGATTACTGATATCTACTCATTTCTTGATGGCATGATGGCCAAGGTGATGGAGTGTGGTGACTCATCAGAAGGCTTCTCTGGCACCAAAGACACCAAACAAGGGTGTGAAATGGCTCTAGTCCTCTTTGACATGCTTTTCAGCCATGCTCATGTTTGCATTCCAGAACTTTGACAGAGGTGAATGCATTCATTTCAGATCGGATGGAGGTCTATTCAATCTACAGCGATTTAGGGCCCACATCAAAATAATCAAACAACTCTTAAGAGAGCTCCTTTTTGCTAATGACTGTACCCTCATTGCACATATGCTCAAGGCAGCTTCCATCTTTGCTGCCTAAAATCCATCTGCAACATCCAGTAGCAGGATAGGATCCACAACACTGAAATCCTTGAGAGGTGCCAAATCCCTGGCATTGAGAGTTTGCTCATCAGGGCTCAACTTTGCTGGATTGGACACATGGTCTTCATGGAGGTTTCTCGTATACTGAAAGTGGTGTTCTACAGCCAACTGAGTGCAGAACCTGCTCTAAGGGTGAACCCATTCTCAGATACAAGGACACTTTGAAGGCCAACCTCAAAGCATGCAAGACAGATGTTAAATCTGGGAACTTGTTGCACTGGATAGATCCAGATGGAGAGGTCTATGCCATGAGGCCATGTCCACTTTTGAGGAGTGGTGTATGAGGTCTTTGCAGAAGTAGAGATCATGTTGTAAGGCCAATGCCTCAAACCCGCTGCTCAACAATGATTACACTTACAAGACATGTAACCATATTTGCAAATCCAGGATTGATTTGCAAATCAATTTGGTTCTACCAGAAAAGGTGGACTGGTGATGGATTCTCCCATGTGAGACCCATAAAAACAAATAAACTCTGAACTTAAGTCAATATTAGCTAAACACTCATCCGTTGAAGCAATGGGAGAATCCATCACCAGTCCACCTTTTCTGGTAGAACCAAATTTAAGAGGTAAAGAAGAAAAAGCAAAGCAAAGCAAACTGACACTGTGGGTTGGGTTAGAAAGAGAACTAAACTGCAAAATGTTGGGGTGTTCAGATCCAAGGTTTTGGTTTCCGCTCATCTTTAGAATTTTTAAGATGTGTATCATCACCTAATCCATTAAGGTAAATGCTGTATCAAGTGGTTAGCTATCCTCTTTATAGTAATAAAGTTAGGTTGCAAGCTGTTTTGTGCAGAGTCTGTCAATTACTTTTACATTTGTACAGAGCCCAGTATAATAGGGTACTGATCTGGGTGAGCCCTCAAGGTACTACCACTGTATAAAGGATAAATAATAATCAAAGTCAGAACAGAAGGGGGATTTTTTTGTTCTCTAAGTGAACTTCATCTTGCTCAATTGTCCTGCCTCATTAGCAGAGCAAAACATTTTTTGCTGCAGACCAGATTTTTTTAAGATTCTTGTCTGAACCGCTCTTTAAGCTTCCAGAGTGGACCTAGAGCTCGGGCTAAATTCTCAATGAAGTTTTGCGTAAATGAAAAATTAAAACTTTGTGCTGCATTAGAAACAAATTTTGTGAATTGTCACTACCGATATCACCCCCTCCTTAAAAAGCAAAAATATATACTTTGTAGATTTAATCTTATGATGCAAAATATTGTTCACCATTCTAATTTTAATCCTTATTCATCTTTGCTTGTTTTATAGCTATCTGATTATGTTTGCTATTAATCTTGATTACATGTAGCATATTTATTTTTGGCTTGGGGGGTTTAAGTATACACTTCCAAACAGCAAGCATCCTTGGAGTGGCAGCACATTTCAAAGTTAAGATGAAGAAAGCAGTTTATGCCTCTTGGAGCTACTGTTTCTTCTTTGCGTGCTGGTCCCTATATGTATTCCACTGTGGGTATGCATATGCACCATGCAACTGAGACCAGAGAATTCCAGCAATGTCCATTGGTCTGCACCTGTGCTCCTGCTCTCCTCATGCTCCACACCAAGTGTATAAAGGGCAGCAGAGTGTGCCAACTGCCTCTCCAGTTCCTTCTTACTGCCACGTGGCCTGAGTCAGATCCTCCCATGTCCGGAGCATCTCCTTTCTCTTCAGCCTTGTCTTAAAACTTTGTAAATAGTTAGTTTTATGTTTAGTATAGCCAGTGTAAATAGTTAGAATAGTATAGTTAGTGTTAACTTAGATTCCTAATCACAGGGAACTACTCTGGCTCTCGATCTGGAAATTAGACTGCACAGAGAAAATCTAGCTTTAAAAACTGTTTCCTCTTTCCGCTCCTTCTTGGTCAGTGATGACCACCAGAGCTGCCTTTACTGCCTTAGGGAAGTACATATCTCTTCCCCGTGCAGTATTTATCACTCCTTCCCTAGCTATACCTGGCAGATGCAGGAATTCCAGCATAAAAAACACTGTATGGAAAAAGCCTACGAGTCCCCAGGCCAGAGGTATCGCCACAACCCCATACAGATCCACCAAACCAGAGCCTCCCTATATCAGCTCTGTTGGTATGGGCAGAGAGAACCCCGTGCACTTCAAGGAGAATGAAGAGAGACACCATTCAGAGGACATATTTTGTTCTCCCAGCTCTGCAATCCCTCATATCATTGGAACCATCTCTCACCAGGGAGATTTTGACCCCACCATGGGATATGGGCTATGGCATATGTCTATCTCCCATCCTGACTACTAGCCTGACCCTATAGAAGAGGAAGACTATGAGCCAGACTATGAGCCTGATCTGCTGGTTCCACCAGTACTGGCAAGGTTATCCTCCTCATCTCTTGATGAGATGGTTGCTCCAGCTTCGCCCTCCCCTCTGGATGACCACAAGCAGTTTCAAGAGCTGCTATGCAGGGTGGTGGAGGAACTCTAAATTTCCCTAGAGGAGATCCAGGATATACAACACAATCTCCTAGACATCCTGCAACCCACAGGGTCCAGGTAGATAGCACTCCCAATGAATGAAGCCATACTGGAATCAGCAAGAGCCATATGGCATATACTGGCAACATGCGATACTACCCCCAAGAGGGCTGAGAAGTATTATTTTCTCCCATGTATGGGAGTGGAGTTTCTATTCACCCACCCTGCATCAAACTCCTCAGTTGTTCAGGCTGCCACTGAAAGATCTAGGCAGCAACATCAAAGAGCCACCCCCTCTCATAAAGAAGCCAAGCATCTGGATCCTCTGGGTAGGGAAGTATTTACATTTGCTAGCCTCCAGTTCAGAATATCAAATAATCATGTGCTTTTGGCTAAGTATGACTTTCTGAATTATTCGAAGTTCTTAGATTTTAAGGGCAAATTACCTCAGCAAGACTAGGCTCAATTTCAGGCTCTTATTGATGAAGACATGCTGGTGGCCAGAATTTTGCTACAGGCTGATGTCAATGCAGCAGATAGTGCATCGACATCAATAGTACCACTCTTTGGGTTTTCCCAAGGAGGTCCAGAACAGTGGGGAGGATGTGCCCTTTAATGAGACCAACCTTTTCAACAAAAAGACTGATGAGTCTTCACTCACTAAAGGACTCCAGGGCAACCCTCCACTTGCTGGGTATATATACACCAGCTACAAAGAGGAAATACCACAAACATCCTTACAAGTGGCCTATGCTTCAATTGTTTTACCATCAGAAGTCCTATGAACTGCCTTGTAAAAGACAGAGGGTGGAAAAGCCATGATACCCAGCACCTTTCACATCAACCCAACCTGCCAAAAGATACTTTTGATGGGAAACTTGAGAGTTATGAACCACTACTGATGCCATCTCCACCCAATTCTCATGTAGCCTTTGATGGCTGTCTAGCACTCTTTTCCCACATCCTCATTGCCCTCAAATACCCCAGGCAATTCTGGTTCCCAAGCCTCCTACAAATGTCAACCCATTCACTGATCAGCATCCGACCCTTTCTGATCTCCTGATCCAGTATAATGGCAGAGTCAAGCACCCCAACCGTGAAGTGCTTCATCTCACGGCTTGGTATTTGGATGGGCATCAAGCCTAGAACATTCCCACTCTGAAGATGTACATTCTTAAAAATAGCAGAAAGGACTCCACCAGAAAATGTGACCTGGGCAAGTGGAAATGTTTCTCTCACTGGTCCAGCAAAATCATGTCTCCAGAGGCATCAGATATTCCCATTATTTTAGATTATCTCCTGACTCTCTTGACAATGAGTCTTTACTTTACTTTAGTTCACTATGGGCTTGCATGGGAGTAGTCAGCACATGTCATCTTGCCATTGGTCAGTTACTTGATCTTTACTCACTCAGTAACAGCCAGATTCTTGAAAGGTCTGATCAGAACCTTTGCACCAGTAAAGAAACCAACCCCTTACTGGGACCTTAACTTAGTACTTCCAGAACACACTAACTTACCATTTGAACTTCTGGTTATATAGTCCATATCTTAACTGTCAATGGAGATTGCCTTCCTAGTTGCCATTACCTCGGCCAGAAGGGTAGGTGAAGTCGGGGCACTAATGGTTCAACCACCATACATAATATTCCATAAGGACAGTGTCTCACTACAACTACATCCAAAATTAACTCCTAAGATAGTTTTGGAATTTAATGTAAATCAGTCAATTCAGTTATCTGTGGCGTTTTTTCCAAAGCCCCATGCCTTTGGCAAGGATAAGAGATTTCATTCCCTTGATGTAATGCTAGCATTGGCATTTTGCTTTTAGAGAAGAGAACAAAACAAATCAGCAAGTTACGTGGACAGTTTGTTGCCATAGCAGAATGAGTCCAAGGTCAAATTACATTCTCTCAGAGGATCTCTAAGTGAATCTCTGGCTGGATTCTACTCTGATATCCGTTGGCATAGCTCCCCACTCCCCACAGGTAAGGACTCACTCTACAAGGGCACAAAGAGCCTCAGTGGCATCACTTCAAGAGGTATCCTTATTTGACATTTGCATAAGAGATTGTATTCAAATGCTGGGACACGTGTTAGCTTGCATCTTTGTAGTGCAGCATGCCAGATTACACCTCCGAGACCTATAGGGATAGCTTAGAACCGTTTACAAACTAAGCAGTTTAGGTGGCTTACTGTCTGTTCCCCAATGGGTTCTACATTCACTCACTTGGTGGAAGGACCTGGCCAAATCCTGCAGCGCTGTTCCACTCTTTCAGAGTATTACTACCATAGTGATAACATCAGACAATTCACTTTTGGGTTGGAGGGCACATCTAGGACTTCAGAAGGTACAGGGGAAATGGTCACTACAAGAGCAGCTTCTCCACATCAATCTTTTGGAATTGAGAGAGCCATCAAAAATGCTTGCCTACACTTTCTACCACTACTTAAATTGAAGTCAGTAAAAATGACAGACAATGTGGCATGCACGTATTATATCAACCCCCAGGGAGGCACATGCTCCCCATCTCTCTGTGCCAAAGCAATAAAACTCTGGAATTGGTGCATAGCCAACCACATAGTCATCTCAGCTTCTTACATCCCAGATATTCAGATATTCAGAACACCACAGCAGATGACCTCAGTGGACATTTTTTTCTAAATTACAAATGGCAACTGATCTCCAGAGTCCTCCACAAGACATTCTTAGCCTGAGGGCTGGAAGTCAATCTGTTTGCCTTGGCAGCCAATGCAAAATGCATCAGGTATTGCTCCAGAGAGGGGGGCTTGATCACCAATCCACAGGAGGCACATTACTCATCTCATGGACAAAATGACTTTTCTGTGCATATCCACTGACACTGTTACTGTGAAAGAGTCTTAACAAGATCAAACAAGATCAAGCCAGACTCTCATTGATTGGATCAGCATGGCCAATAGTCTATTTGATCAGACTCACCTCTTGCCCTTTGTAGAGGCTTCCAATCAGTCCTCACTTACTGACCCAGGATGGCAATCAAACACTTCACCCCAACCTACATCTTCTAAGTCTCCAAGCATGGTTCCTTGATGGTTCTGAGGCATAGAGGTATCCTGTGAATCAGAGATACTATATGTCTTATTAAATAGTACAAAAGAATCTACACAAAATACTTACCTCCAGAAATGGAAATATTACTTTTGATGTGACAGTTGTCATAATTCCCCAAACTCACTCGCCTCTTCTTAGGATATTAGATTATCTACTGGAACTGAAAACATCAGGCCTTTTTATTAATTCCATTAGGGTTCACTTAGCAGCAATAACAGCTTTTCACTCTTCTATCACTCAACTACAGCAAGATTCCTAAGAGGTTTATTGGCTATCTCCCCACAAATAAGAGATCCTATTCCAAGCTGGGACTTGAACCTAGTAGTTAATTACCTTATAAAGCAGCCTTTTGAGCCAGTAGCTATGTGTTCTTTATTAGATTTCTCAATGAAGACAGCCTTCCTGTTAGCAATTGCTTCTGCCTGAAGGGTGGGAGAATTGGGGCCTTTAATAGCAGACCCTCCATTTATGGCATTCACCAGAGAGAAGTTGCTATGGGAACTTGCAAGATTTATACCTAAGGTGTCCTGATAATTTTATAATCAAACCATTCAATTCCCAGTTTTTTCCCCAAAACTGCAGCAGACTAGTCAAGAAGCCATATTCTATACCCCACCTAGGGGGCACTAGCCTTCTACCTAGATAGCAACAAACAATTTAGAAGATCACCTAGACTATTTGTATCCATTGCAGACAGAAACAAAGGTTTGGTAATTTTGAAACAGAGGTTCTCAAAATGGATCTCTCCAGTTGTATAAAGTTTTGTTATGACAGAACTCATGTTCAGCCCCCTTCAAGAGTGATAGCGCATTCCACAAGACCACTATTTATGTCTATAGCCTTACTTAAGGATGTACCAATTGCAGACATTTGTAGAGCAGCAACTTGGTCATCTGTTCATACTTCTTTCTAATCACTAAACTTTGGTACCTGCAGCCTACCTGCTGTAGGCACTGCAGTTCTCTCTTCTGTATTGGACTCTACTCTGAATCTCCCACCTCCTCATTGGGGATACTGCAAAGGAGTTCCCTGAAGAGAATCACCCACAGAGACACTGTTTGAAGAAGGAGCAGTTATTCAGCTTGTGCAGTAACAGGAGTACTTCGAGATGTGTCCCCCTGTGGGTGATCCACTACTTACCCTCCTTCCTCTCTGCTTTGGAGTCTTCCTTGTGGGTCTTTGCTGTGAGGAAGGAACTGAGGGTGATTCACCCACAAAGCCCCCTATAGCTTTGGCATGGAGTACAGGGAGTGTGCATTACTCCTGAGGGAATTCTGCACCAGAAAATTAAAAATTCTGTGCACAATATTTTAAAATTCTGCAAAATTCTGCATATTTTATTTGTCAAAATAATGCAATAGAATCACTCTGGTTTCAATTATTTTGGTAATTTATTTAAACTACAATACAATGGATGGAGAATGGGAGTGGGGAGCATTGGAGGAAATCTTCCAACTGCCTTGCCTAATGATAATGTAGCTAGATTTGACCCTTTATTTCTAGTTATTTGTCAACAAATATATGCAGCCATATGCTCAGTGTTACATCATAGGCAACTGAAGAGCAAATGATGGCTGGGGAATCAAATTCACAATTTATATTGGCTACTAACCATCTCCAGAAAGGTCAGTAGCAAACAGTTTATGGAGCACATTTTGATAAGAATTTTTTCAGTCCAAATATTTAGACCAGTTCCAAACACTAAAGCACCATAAGCATTTATAAGGTCATACTGTCCTTTACACCACTCTGACAATGTAAAGGAGCCTTAAAACTTCGACACCTGTTTTATACTCTTGGGGGAATTCACAAACACAATGGGAACAATTCAGTAAGCAGGCGGGCTGCTACATTCTGCTCTCCCTGAGAGGACAGACCCTGCCCCATACCTACCTCCTCAGAAACACCCCGAAGCCCTGCCCCTCCATGCTGAGCATGATGCAATAGCAAGCGAGAGGGACAGTGTGTCTGTTTCTCACTCACACGCATGACTGCCAAGCCCTGGCCACCTCCCAGTGATAATTTATGTCTTTACTGGCTGCTCCGGGCACCCGAACCAACCTCCCTGCGCTGCCAGTGAGAGGTGCGTGACCACTCTTGTGGGTTCCCTTCGCTTCCCCATCACAAGTCATTTTGCACGCGCAGTAATGCAGAATTTCCCCAGGAGTAGTGCATGCATGGGCCAAAGAGGCACTGCTACCAAAAATCTCTGATAAAAGGCACAGGCCACAATTGCACCTGAAATGGAGCACCCACAGGTACACACATCTCTAAGAACTCCAGTTACTGCCCAAGGTAAGTAACTTCTCATAAGAACGGCCATACTGGGTGAGACTAATGGGCCCTCTAGTACAGTACCCTGTCTTCCAACAGTTAAAATACATATTGTTTACTTGTGACCAGTTTACTAAGTGATCCAAATCAGTGAGGCTGTCTTCATTATTTACCACTCCCCCAATTTTTGTCATCTGCAAACTTTATCAGTGATGATTTTCTTTTCTTTTAGGTCACTGATAAAAATATTTAATAGTGTAGGGCAAAGGATTGATCCCTTTGGGACCCAGCTTTTAATCCAATTATTGTGTGCCATGCTAATTTTATATTGTTCCTAGGTTTTTAATGGAAATGTCATGCGGTACCAAGTCAAACACCTTACGCCTATAAGCCTTCCATTCTCACAAACACTGAGTCTGTGTATAATACAAGGAAAACTTGATTAAGGGGAAGAAGTTTTGAGAAAGCACAGCAACCATAAATCAACAAGATATTTATACAAATAAATAAAATACCCACATTATCTTTGGCAGCAGTCCTTCACCTCATTTTTTCCTACCTGCCAGTGTAGATGTCTGGTGAATGAGTGTGCCTTTAACACAGCACTTTCCCCTCTGCTGAACCTAATTCAAGGTTTGCCAGTGGTTAGTTGGACTCTGGGACTGCACTTGGACAGGTTCATCTCTTGCTCCTATGAGGACATTCTCTCCTCCTTCTGTGAAGACACACGTTTTGTTTGACCCCAAATATTTTTTTATTTTTTCAGTTTGGCCACCAAACTGAAAAATCAAACAGCTTTACTCTGCAGTCCACTACTGGGTTGGTCTCCTGAATAGCCCTCAGAATCACTGCGCTTACTGCTGAGCCTGTCTTGCACACCATCTCTGTGTTTGTGCTCTGGGGCACCTGCTCCTTTGGTAGCTTACGCTGTTGCCTTTTGATCCTCTGTGTTAACCCCAACCTCACAACTGTGTGTTTTGACATTTCTGTTCTGCAAAAAAATTCAAAATATCTAAGTTTTGTCTTGATGTGGGATGGAGATACATGTTGAAATGTTCAAATTTTCTACAGGACAGAAATTCTAAATTTCGCTTAGCAGTTGCATCTAAACACAATATGAAACCCTTGAAATAGATTGCTAGCATATAAATGAAATGTGTGTGCAAAACTTGGTTATGTGCCTTGGTCTCTTCAGTAATGGTAGCCACATAGCCTTTTCTTTCAGTATATTGTGATCACTGTATTGTTCTCTGTTCTCATTCTGAGCAGAAAGTGTTGAATCTGTTTTGATATATCTGTTGTGCCAATGTGGAATGGAGTGGATGAAACAGGATGAAGCATTGTAGCTTTATTGTATTAGTAGACAAGAGAGGGACAATCTAGAAATGAGTTTTCTCCTCTTCAGCTGCCCTTCTAAACCTGGTCCTCCAACTCATTGTAATGTACTGTATGCACAAGCCTCAAGCTCATGCCCCCACTGTCTGTACTATATTTGAATTTGATTCCTTTCCTACGGGTAACGTATTTTGGTTTACCTTAAGATTAGGACCCATGTACAAAACCTTTCACTGCTGATCTTAGTCCAGTTTTGAAGGTTGATGTCTAATTTGCACATGCTAAAATGCACATGTAATGGATATTTGTGCACACAAATGAGGTGCATGAGCACCCATTGCATGCCTATTTACTCTATGCACATGCACAAATGCTGGTTACTAGTCACAATGGGAGGATGCCCAGTTTTTTGTGAGGGAGGAAGGGGCTAACGCTTATTGACAGCTTTTCCAAATGTAGCCCTTTATTTCTCTAGCATACATTAGTCTTGCTTTCTTTGATTTTGCTAGAGAGAAAGAAAGGATAACTTTTTTCTTTTCTACTTATAATAATGAAGCTTTCCTGATGTGGACAATTAACGACTTTTTGTTCTTTGGAAATTATCTAGGTGCGTCACTCAGCAATATCCACAGCTGCAGCACCAGCAAGCTGTGTGCCAAAGGCACACTAGCTAATTTGCTGAAAGAACCAACAAGGCCTGTACTTAGTGGGGTTTTATTTAATTTCACATTTCATTCTATTTCTGTAATTTCAACTTGTTCACAAAAGTGTGTGATGAGCAACAGAGAGAGAGAGAGAGAGACAGATAGAGTGAGAGGACAATCACAGCTTGTGACCATGAGATGAGAATCCTTATTTCTGACTGAGCATAGACTGCTGCTGCTATTCCATTTAACATTCTGAGATTTGTCACAGAATTCAGCTTTTACAAGTACTTGTTTGTTACTGTACTTTTCTGAGAGGTCCTGTGGCATACAAATTCTGGCCTCTAGATTTTTTTAAAGGAGAGCAGAGGAAGAAAGTAAAACTTGTATCAAAGGTTTATGCCATTCACATACATTGTGTACTCAGAAGCCAATTTTGCCCCCCTTTGACACAGAATAAATACACCATTTCAGTTTCAAGTGTTTTTTTTTTAAACTTCATAGTCAGAGAGAATCCCCCAAATACATAACAACAACATACAAGTACAAGAAAATATGGCTGAAATTTCCTTTTTATTTTAACATGATAGTACTTCCAAAATCCAAAACTGAATTGCTTTTCAGTAGATTAGCATCAAAAATACATTTCCTGCTTTCAGTGGAGGTGCAATAAGGTGCTATATCAGTGTAATAGTACAGAATGATATGCTCTAGTAGTATTTTGATGAATTACATGATTATAGTTAAAATGAACAATTTCATCATGCTTGAATTAATAATGGTGGTATGATTTGGCAAGTACTCCTGCAGTGTTCTTTAACTCATCACTTCAGAAGACAGATTTTACAGACTATCCTTTGTCTCTGGGATACATAGGAATCCTTTACAGTTTAAAAACACAAGAGGCAGGAGAAATGTGTCAGTTTTAAAGGAGAATAAGAAAGTAATACATGCATAGCTTCTTGTGCTCATCATGACTTGATTACTTTATTTCTCACTACCTCATTTTGATGTCTAGGGCAACTAACACAGTGTCACAAAATAAAAGGATCAGTATCTTTTGTGAGATTAGGTTTACTGTTTTATTTCAAATACTGTGCATTCCCAAAATAATTCTAAAGCCCTACAGCGCCATTATTCTCCCAGGGGAACAACAAATTTACAGCAAACCTTACATAATCAATATAATATTCATTTCTATATCTGTCACGTTACAGACACAATGGTCTAACAATGCATAACACAATCTGAGTAACAATGAGTGCAATTGTGAGTTGGCTTAATATTTTGTTACTGTGTCTTCCTTTAATGTAACTAAATTACCCTTCAATTCTTTTCTTAAAATTAGAACTTTTCTGTCGGTGTTACTAAAAATTATCCTTAAATCACCCTGTCTGTCTTTCCTGGATTGGGTACTGACCAATCTCAAGTGTCCAGAAAAATAGGTTGGCATCATATCATAGATAAATTTATGTGTAAAAGGAAGCACTTTTTATCCTGAAGAGGCACATAATCCAATTGCTTTATATAGGATAATGTTGCATACTCCAACAGCAGCAGTTCAAAACTAATCAAAACTAATTTTTGTATGTTTGCAAATTTAAAAACAGCAGTGTTTGAAAGCTGATGTGTAAACCATATTATCATATCTCTGATTTAGAAATCTCACAGATTCATCTTCTCTGAACTTCTGTGGTAAAGCAACCTCAAAATATGGATAAGCAGTACAGTTTTGGAGAGAGATTTTAGAACTTGGATTGTGATGTAGGGTTCAAATTATGCCTGCTTTGAGTCGATGTAGTAGGAAGGACTGAGGGCATAGAAAGCCCTTAACCCTATTTTCATCCACGAATACATTCAGGAGCATTCATCATCTAACACCCAGCACTGTGCTGTGCCAAATTTGCAAACATGACTAGCCTCAGAGGAAAGTGGGTATGGGTGGGGCTATATTCTCTCTCCCTCCATATGATGATTGATAGCACTGGGAGAAGAGGGGATAATTGCTTCACTTTAAAATTATGCACTAAGATCTGCTGTGAATTATGCACCCTCCTCTCCCCAGTGCTCGGATGGTATTATGCCTTTCAGTGATATAACGCCTCCGCCTCCAACAAACTACATTGTAGTGGTGTGCCCCACCACTTCCTTTGCATGGCTCAGCCTCCTCAGAGCTAGTATACTAATCAACAAGAGTTGAGCTCATAATAATCCAAAGGATAATAGGCCTGTTTGGAAGGGGCACAAAGAGGAGACTCTGTGGCAGCTACATAGCTGGGATCAAAAAGGTAACTGAAAGGGATAGGGAGTAAATATAAATACATTCCTCACCCTGCCTCTCCTGACTACCCCTCCAGAGATTCTTTCCACTTCTCTTCCATGCAGAAAATTCATAGAGGTTAATGCAGCCTTTGGATTGCAGTATTCTAACACAACTGCTGCAGAGAACACAGAGGACCCCCAGGAATGGGAGGTTAAAAACAATTCTCTGTTTCTTGGTTGGTAAGGAATTGGGATATCTCTGGGGTCCATGCTGTTCCCCTTCCACTTGTATGTCCTTGGTGGCAGAGTTCTTCAGCCCTGATTGGCTCCTCTTCCCTTGCTGACAGCTCCAGCTCTAAGCTATCAGATGTGTCTGCATATTGTGACCCACCTGGCTCTATCTGCTCTCTGACTGCACTCAGACAAGAAAATCTATCCCTTTCCTCCCACTTATGTTTCATGACATACAATCAGAGAAGTAGATAAAACATTAACACTCTTTCTGAAGGTTGCAATGTAACATTACTTTATTTCTCAGAATTCAGAATAATAGCACACAAGAACCCCAAAACAAAGAGAGGGAAAACACCCTGCTGCTTAAGGCAGAGAGGCACAACTCTCACTGCACCTTGCTGTAAGCCAGTTATCTGAAAACTGACTCTGCATGCACACTTTGCTACAGAGCCCTGTAGCCTAAAAGCAGGACTCAGAAGTCTCTCCACTCTTTAAGTGACAACCTGCAATTGCAACACAGTCCTCAATGCAGCACACTCCTATGCTCATGTCATGGGAAGGCAGTACCTCCCCTGACATAGCTTTTCTCCTTGGTGGTGCTGTCCAGAGATTTGCTTTCTGTTTGTCTGTGTACATAGTAACTAGCAGTGAAGCCTGGACTCCTGGACATGGGGAAGTTGGATTTAACATGCTTGTAACAGCTGTACAGCTATTACTGCTAAGCATTAGGAAGCCCCACGAGGACTTAATTTCCTTTTTATGACTTCATAGCCCTTCTAGGTTTTAGAGGAATGCTATTTAGAATCTGACCCTGTGGTTGGTTTGGTGTTTTTAAGATGTCGGTGGCCTCAGGGTAAAGGAGTAATGGAGGCAACTAACTGGTACAACAGAGACCTTAGGCCAGCGGCGGGCAAACTTTTTGGCCTGAGCGCCGCATCGGGTTTTGTAAATTGTATGGAGGGCTGGTTAGGGGAGGGGGTCGTGGCCCGGCCCCCACCTCCAATCTGCCCCCTCCCCCCTGGGATTCCTGCCCCATCCACCCCCCCCATTCCCTGACAGCCCCCCCAGGACTCCTGCCCCATCCAAGCACCCCTTCTCCCTGTCCCCTGACTGCCCCCGGAACCTCTGCCCCTGATTGCCCCCTGCCACCCCATCCAACCCTCCCCTTTCTTCCTAACTGCCCCCAGGACCCATGCCCCCATTCAACCCCTTGTTCTTCCCCCCCGATCACCATCCACACCCCTGCCCCCTGACCACTACCCCAAACTCCCCTGCCCTCTATCCAACCTCTCCCCCCCCCCTGCTCCCTGCACCCTTACCGCACTGTGCCTGGAGCACAGGTGACTTGCGGTGCTGGAGCCGCACCACCCAGCTGGAGCCGGGTCACGCTGCCGCCACCGCCGCCACCACGCAGCACAGAGACCAGGTCAGGCTGGGCTCTGCAGCTGCACTGCCCCAGGAGCTCACAGCCCCGCTGCCCAGAGCATTGCGCCAGTGGTGGAGTGAGTGAGTGGGGACAGCCTCCTGGGCCAGGAGCTCGGGGGCCAGGCAGGACCATAGTTTGCCCACCCCTGCCTTAGGCCATGTCTATGCTACAGCTTATGTGGGCTTAATTTACGTTGCTCAGGGGTGTGAATAACCCCCTCCCTTGAGCAACGTAAGTTATACCAACATAAGCGCCATGTGGACACCACTGTGTTGGTTGGAGACAGCTACTGCAGTCACACACTGTTGCTTCTGTAGGCCAACCTCATTGCACACACCAAGAGTTTCTTGCATTTTTCCCTTCCCCCAAAAAACTTCCTATGTGGCACCCTCCCATCCCTGTCCCAGGGACTTGTTGCACCTCCCTACCCTGTGCACTATACCGGCAGTTTTGTGTGTCCTCTTCCCTCCATGCCAGAGTCCCCATTCTCTCCCCATTTCAAGAGCTGTGCACTCCCATTCCCCACTTCCTCCATGCCTCTTCTTCTCCCATGTCCCCATTCCATCCCATACTAGGATCCCCAATTCTCCATCCCATACTCCCTGTTCCCCTCTTCCCTCCCATGCCAGTATCCCCCATTTTCCCCTTATACCAGGAACTCTGTGCCCCCATTCCTCCCTTCCCTTTTACAACTATTTTCCTTCTTTCTCCTTTTTTCATCTTTCAGGATATCAACATTTTTAAACTATAGTCGTGATGGTGTGCTGGGTAGAGTTAAAATGAAGAATATTGTTACCTGCAAAGTGTTAATGGCTTCCATCAACTAGTTCTTTGATCTATAGACAATTACAGAGGTGGTTTAAGCTTCTAGCTCTACTAGCCAGATGCCAGTGGCTGTGTCCCCCCACCTTCATTATCTTCTTCTGGTTTTCTGATTTTCACCAATACCAATAGGGTTCTGCCAACTGATGCCTGGAACCATGCCCACTAATGCCCTGAAATTTTGGAATTGATCAGATATAGCATTCAAAAATTATTGCATTACAGGCAAATAACTAAACAGAGAAATTCCATCAAGCTGAGTGTAAGACCTCACCAGCTCAGCCAATTATATTTTGAACTGCTCTTGGGATGTACAGTGGCAGGTAATTGGTTTACAGGTAGAGGATTTTTTGGTTTAAAAATTAGCATTTGGATTTTAGTATCTTTATAGTTAGTGAGATCTAGGGATCAAGTTCAGATCTGTTTAGCTTTGTAGATCTTCCTTTTCATTCCCTTCCCTTTCATCCACTCCTTATCCTCCCAACCCAATCAGATCTTTCTCCTTTTCTGTGATATCGGTCATCACTTAGTCTCCAGATTCCTTTCCCTGATTGGCAGGATCAGAATGCGTGTTGCAATTTCTTCTTCAATACTATCTAATATCTCCTCTGGGATTTTGGATCTGGGGGCTTGTCTACACATACAGTACTGCAGTTTCTGCAGCGTGTCTGGTGAAGACGCTCTATGCCGATGGGAGAGAGGTCTCCCATCGGCATAATAAAACTACCTCCATGAGAGGCAGGAGCTATGTCGGCGGGAGAAGCTCTGCCACCACCATAATGCTGACCACACCGGTGCTTATGTGGCTTAGGGCCATGGTTTATTCACACCCCTGAGTGACATAAGTTATACCAACACAGGCTATGTCCACACTATAGCTTGAGATTCTTTATGGTTGGGTCTGGACAACTGCTGTAATCATAGTCTCCATACTTTGTCTTACTTGAGTCAATCACAAATGCATTATCTTTCCTCTCAGCCTAGCTAGGGAAGCCTTGTCACTTACAGGTTTTGAAGAAAGGAGACAGCAACATCGTCAAACATACTGAAAAACTGAAGTCGATTTTACCAATAGGGGAAGGGAAAACCTACAAGACTGTTAATGCTGCAAAATGTACAGCCACAAATTGCATACTTGCAAGCTACTGTATATGTGTTTGAGGGACTAGATGGTTCAGAAGTATTTCATCTCTAGTTACCAGTTCAAATGCAGCCCCTATGGGGTGACTCCTATGGAACTACTTGTTAGCAAGTGCTATCAGCCCAGAAGCAAAGCACTGAGTGAACATGGAGAATCAACATCTCCCTAAATTAAGTTTCTTCCATAACATGGTTGAAGCTTATTAGTGGGGCAATGCGAAAAGCTTGCATTGCTGTTGTCATTGCGGTATTTGTTTTGTGGATAATAAATGGAGGCCTTGAGTCTCTGGGGCTGTCAATCAAGTACCTTTAATGAAAACTAATTTTATTTGAAATAATAATAAATAATAATCAATCAATGTAAACTTTTTCAGGCTATTGTACACCAGGAATGTTCACAATACATCAAAACATCTTGAACAGATTCTGTAATTATGATGCAATTGGTGATTATGCTATGCCTTCAGTGGTACCACTTGAAGTTGGGTGGTGTTTGTTTGTGCACTGAATTGAAAGGCTACACATTTGGGAATGTTGGCTGGTGCAAGACCTGCTGAAATTGTTTTCCTAGTACTCTCTGTCCATCTTCAGTTTTTGTTCTTTATTCTATATTGTTTTATATTCTTGTATTAAATATTAGCTTTAATTCTGTGAAGTGCCTAAAGTCAGTCTGGTGCTAAAAATGAATACATAACCTGTTTAAAATTGGAAAATTGACTTTTCTAGATCTAAATGATAATACAATATACTTGTCTCAGAAGACGGTAATAATGATTGTGAGGGGGATTCTTACAAGTGGTTTAGTTCTGTACACTATATTAAGGTAAATTTGTAGATGTGCATAGTTATAAAGGAGGAGAATATCTTTTCTTCTAAAGACCTTTAAAGATAAAGTAAAAAAGATATAGGCTAAAGAGTTGTGAGTTCACCACACCAAATGAGAGCAGCATTTTAGGAGGTACAGCTCATGAATGGTCTGCATACCTTCTTTCTTCTTCCTCATTACAGTACTTTGACCAAGAGGGTTGTGTGGCTGACAGTATTAAGTCAATGTAGCAAACAAATCACCTGCATGTTTTTAGGTATCAGTGTTGGTTGGATTAATTTCAGATACTTCGATGCTATAGAACCTGCTAGTGGCTCATGTGCAGAATTTCAGCCCAGCTCATTTCTTCTTATAATGAAGCAAATTGTAATTCTGAATTGATTTCTCCTGTGGAAATACCATGAATATAAATTACAGAGCCTCTGGCATAAAAGGGAAAAAGTTATTTTACAAGCCTCAGGATGATCATTTATAAATAAACTAAAACTAAGAAGCCTTAACAAAAAAGTCCTATGGAATCCAGCATTAATGACCTTTACTTCTAATTTGATGACCTAAATCTTTACAACTTTATATATGCATCAGAGATAATTTTCAGACCATGCTGGAGTAGATGTGGGGAGAGTTGGAGGGAAGGTGTATGGTGATCTGCCAATTGTTCTAGAATCAACAAATTGTTCCTGCCAAACTCACAGCAGATCAGATCATTCCAAGTAAAGGGGACTGTTGGTAAATTCGAGTTCACGTTGTCAAACTAATGCTGCCTAAATTCAAATTCCCCTCCTCCTGTCTTGTAGTTATGTAAGTTCTGTTGGAATTTTGGTGTTTGGTTTGTATTCTGCTTAGGTGTGAATATGAAAAATGGGACATGGGAAAAATCTAATGAAAAAAATAAAGGTAAAATGGAGTAGAGAGTAGGCTGAGTGGAAAAACAAATAGAGAGACACTGAGAAGAGCCACGATTTAAAAAAAAAAAAGTGATGAAGAAAGGAGTATTTTAAAATGTGAACAGATACAGTGCAGTATTCTGCTTCATGGGGGGGGGCAGAGTCTCTTCCCCCCCTCCCAGTTGCAATTTTTATCACAAATTTCGTGGTAACTGGCACTTTGCTTAAAATCTCCAGCTTCTGAGTTATGTCCTTACATGAGAATTTTGCCTTTTTTTATTTTGAGTAAGTTTCTAGTCCTTTTACTTGTGGAGAAAAGCTGGAAAACATGAACCATAAGGGCTCAAAAAATCAATGCAAATATCAAGACCAAATATTGTTTTTTATTTTAAATCTCATTATTTTGGGGGGCCCATTCATAGTATCTCCATGCAGCAGGCAGAATAGTAAGCTAGCTTTTCCTTTGTGTCTGTATGTGGGGAGAATGAACTAGTGCATCTAATGGCACTTATTGACCCAAAGGGAGCATAGGATACCACCAGGCCTCCAACAGCTTACGTGTCTGCTGATACCTGGAAATGATTGCATCTAGTGCCTGCTGTTCAGACAGACATGTCCTCTCAGAGGCTGAATGCAGCCTTTTGCGGGGGGGGGGGGGGGGTTTACAAAAATTTAAAACCCCAAGTATTAAAAAATCATAAGATGGACTTAAAATAAGATTTTTAAAGATAATAAATTGATATTTTTATTTGTGCACTTCAAGGAAAGCACCAAGTATCGCAAGAGTCGCAATATAATGGCTAGATGACATTATCTATTTCTGTGTGGGCTATTTACTGTTGGGTACAACCATAGATATATGCTATTGACTGCAAACAAATACTTTATAGAAATGTAATGCTAAGTAGGTCTGTCACCCAAATATTTTATTATAATTATTATAATTTCTGCTTGCTATGGGGGCTGCAATACAATATTATTTTAATTGACAATGTAAATTAAATTGCCTGCTTCCTATATTTAACTGTATATTTTCCTGCAAGAGTATTGGCTTCATATATATGATAATATTGTGTATTAGTCTGCAAATTATCTTTCTCTAAAGTATTAAAATTTTATACATGTTATTTAAAATGTATTGATAATGTAAAAGACAATACACTGTACTTTATAGCATACTCTGCTGTCTTTAATGGAGACACTGACAATGTACTGTAACAACAGGTCCAATATTTCCTACCTGGCCTTCACTAGCTAGAAAGGACATGGATCTAAATGCATAAGTTGTGTCCTGAAGTTTTTCCAACCCCTCTGGCACCTCAAGTAAGGGACACTGGTAGAAACTGTACAAAAAAGACCTTGCTGTTGTCCTATCAAGAGCCTTCTTTGTTAACATGAACTCCAACTGTTGAACCCAAATCTGAACCAGTTTCTCCACAAAATTGTCACAGGTCTCAGTTGAGCACCCTCTCATTGTCAGTGATTAGACTGCTGAGAAGGAACCCAGCTGCTGTGTCCCTGGGTGTTCTAAGCCTCCAGAGCCAGAATGGAGCCCAGCCACTGCCATAGTCTTGGGTCCATAGGCACAGGCTATCCATCTAGCACCCCCCCTGAGACCTGAATCCTGCTGTCCAGCTGCCTAACTCCTATAATCAATGCTGACACACCAGACTCCCCTGTAGATTAAACACACCCAATCACAGAACTCCCCCCAAAGGCATGAGCCTCTGGTTTCTCTCTTCAGGGGGCCATTTGGTAGGTGTAACATACAGACTTTGCACGCAAGTGTAACTTGTTTTTAATCTTTAATAGCATAAAAATTACACAGAAGATGGCTCATGTAGAAAACATCTTAAATGCCATTCTCCTCTGTAGCTCAACCTTCCCTGGGGATTCTCTAGGGTCCATCTGTGTTCAGTTCAGGAGCCTCATCTGGCTCCTGCAGCAGCTTGAGTGGCAGAAAATGGCCAGAGACTGAGGGCAAATATTCCAGGTTTTGCTTGTTTAGAACCTTCTAGTCCCTCCATCTGGTGATGTCTGGAACTAGCTCAGTGGTTTGAACATCGGCCTGCTAAACCCAGGGTTGTGAGTTCAATCCTTGAGGGGACCACATAGAGATCTGGGGCAAAATCAGTACTTGGTCCTGCTAGTGAAGGCAGGGGGCTGGACTCGATGACCTTTCAGGGTCCCTTCCAGTTCTATGAGATAGGTATAGGTATGACTTCATTGCTAGGCAATCTCTGCCCTGCTAAACCAGTTCTCCTGGGCAGGGGCCAGTCTTTTGTTTTGAGCTATTATATTTCAGTGCTTCATCACTTTAAATCAACAACCCTCTTTTATTGTCCTTTCAGTCCAACGTGGAGGCAAGTAATAGAGAAGGTAAAGGGCCTGGAAGTTTAAAATGGAGTTGGGAGCTTGGTAAAATCACATACAGAGACCATAATCTCACAAAGAATTCATAATTTGTACAGACAGATTCCCCAAACTGTCACAAAAATATCTAGAAGTTTCCTCATGACAGAAGGGACTCAGTTCAGCTATCAAATGGGTATAATTTAGATTAAACAAGCTGTCCATCACCCTAAACAAATCTACTGACTGACATGTTCATACACAATAAATAGGCTTGGAAGAATTAGATTATCCGTAAATGTCAGTAAACATTGATTTCACCATACACACAGAAAGCAATGAAAAAATATTTCCATCGATGATAATTGAAATTTCAGGTAGGCAAAGTAAGAAAAATGCTGCTTTAGAACTACTTCGAGTTTTATTTAAGGATATTTACTTTGTATATTTTGACATGTTGACAATTTGTGTAATAACTTTTTGAATCTCAACACTTACTGTCATTAAATAATTACTGCCTGACCCTTCCTATAATTTCCTGCAACTCTGAACATTTAAATTGATTATAATTAGAAAAGATTAAAACCCATAATTTTGTGCAACTGTGAAAATTTAATAAAAATCCAAAATAATGCTTAAAAATAAACATTGATATTATCGATTTGAAATTATATATATAAAAAATAAAAACCAAATTTTGGCAAGCCTAACAATAAAACTTGTATCTTCAGAACTCCATACACCTAATGGGGTAGAAAAAGCTTAATATAAAAAAACCAAGGGACAATGACAGAACATCATAAATGTATCAAGTATACAGTGGTCAAGGAACTGAGTGACTTGGCATAGGAGGGAGGGTTCATGGATGAGATTTGGTGGATATTTACATATACAAATACTGACCTTCTTGGCTAGCTGTATAGATAGATAAATATGACTATTTTACTCATTTCCCCTGACCAGGGGCTAAAGGTTTAAGGATAATACCTTTAATCAAAATTCTGATGCAAACACATTTCAATGGTCATCTTTGATGGGAGTTGCACATAAATATCCAAGGGTAGAATTTTCCCATTATTTGTATATTTGAGCATAGATTCCACCTCCTTCAATAATGATTTTTCTCAGTGTAAAGTATTGTTTTCCCATTGATCAGCTGGGGTTATGTGGGTGACTTCTAATGTGTGGGTGTGATTAACAGAAGTTTACCTATGCAGGAGCTGGTCATTATAAAGGGAGAAACAACCTTATAATCTTTCCTCCTCCCTTCTCTGAGGTTCTCAGTTTGAAAATGACCTTCTGGAACATGTGTGGAGTAAGGAGCAGTTTTCTAATTTCAGTTTTAGAGCTTTTGAACTTTTAAGTTATTTACCAGGTGTGTTGTGTTCATTTTTGGTTTTTTAAAAATGACAGTAACATAATTATGCCTGTTCTTATAAACAGAAGAGATTCGGAGTAAATCTTAATCTACAAAATCAGCGGTTGGGTGGACTTGTTTTCATATTTCAGGATGTCTGTTTGTCTAAAATCACATTAACTGAATCTTCAGTGGATAGTGACACTTCACCCTTCTCCAGAGTGGAGCCCTGCCAGAAGTGACCATTAGTCTATTGTCATTCATTCTGTTTTAATTGCCAAACTGGTAGGGAGCCCTAAGATTGAAATCATAGTTCTTAAACCGTAGGCTACATATGCCAGATCACTTGACTGTTATGTTGAGCCACTTAGCTATGAGCCATCAATGTATATATTACTAAACCCTGTGATTTTTAGATCACACAGAAGCAGTTTATCCTTAATATCTCTGTGGACAAACTGCTAAAAGCTACCTTGTTCAAAATCGGTTTGTCTATATGCTGCATGTGATTGTGTGTGTGTGTGTGTGTTTTTAAGATACAAACAATAATGTGAAGCTCACTTACCAGGCCTTTATAAAATGGTTTATAAAACAATCAAGTACAGTAAATTAAATATGATATTACCTAAATACAATTATATTTATCAGCCTTCTATAACCACACAAACCATTTACCAGAAAGAGTTATTCTGGAGTAGATAATTCTCAATTAACTTTTACTACTTTATTTTTTCTAATTTAGTTACATTTAAATTTTCAAATAAAAACAATTGCATCAAATGGCATTTCTAAGTATTACACTGAAGAGGAGATATAATTATAATTTTATGTATATAGAATTGCAACTGATGGAAGTCTTAGCTTAAACTACTATTTTGTCTTCAATTTGATTGCTGCCTGCATTGCATAGATAACTTGATTGAATTTCAAGATGGCTACATGCTCACATCCCATTCAATGACAGCAGCAGGGGAAGGGCAGAGGGTAAGAAAGGCTTGTAAGAAAAGTTACTTGGAAAGCAGATCTTGTAGTTCTATTAGGGTGTTGGCATCTGTGACTGGCGGACCTGCTGAGATCTGCAGTGAGAAGCTGTGCTCTGACAATCCTTGTAAGGTCAGAGACTTGGGCTTCCCTCAGAGCTTCAGAGCTTACCAGGTTTGCAGAACATGGAGTTAGGAACAGCGCATTTCAGTGGGTCAAGAAAGGGAGCAAGTGCATGGAGGAAGTCAACTTGATGCACAGGTGCCTTCATGAGCTGAAACCTTTAAGCAGTTCATGCCAAAACTGGTAAGTGCTAAGCAGTTACGTTTCAACATGAAGTGTTTTAAAGGTTTTATTGTCTACAAACTATGTGTAGCTCTTTACACATTTGTTGTCCTGATACTTCTCACTGGTCTTGCTGCTCAGCCTTCCTCTATGTCTATCTTATCCCGATGCCCTGCTTGCTAAACACCTCCCTGAGCCACCTGCACCAACTGACCTAATTAAACTCCTGAATATCCTGTGATCTCTGCTATGACTGTCTACACACACAGGAAGAGATAACCAAGGAGAACTGATGAGGAACAAGGATGTGCAAACTGTTTTTGATAAAATAAGTAACCTAAATTGCTATTAAAATCTTTTAGGATTAACTTTTTGTAGTGCCCCCTCTCTACCCAGTTACCTTCTTTAATGCCAATCTGCTTACAGGTTTTGATGGACAGGTCTGGGTTCTTCTGGATCCTGCCACTCACTCAGCAGGGTGTATCTTCTTTATTTTTCCCTATGAATTTATTTGGCAGTGCCTCCACCCCCTTTGCTCCTTCCTGGCAGGGTCACCAAGGCAGCTTGGGAGGGAAATTCTAACCACAGGGTAACCTCCACTTACTTGCCAGATAGTTGGAGACTCCCAAGAAATAACACAAATACATACAGTGTATTCAACACAATAATTATATTAAACAGGAGACAAATATAACAAGGTAAAACACTATTTTTAGTGTCACCGATGCCCATGCTGATAATACCCATGACTTTCCCCAGTCACATGACCTGATGTAGCAAATGTAAGATTAGTGTCCCGTTGGTACGCGTACTTTGTTGGGGCCCTTGATATCTTCTGTGCAGTGGCTTAGCAGTGTGGCTGACTGGGTTCAGTACAGCTCAAAGGACTCACAAGTGGGAGGAGGTGGTAAGTCCCTCCACAGGTTTAATATGCAGCAGGTTATAAAATCCCCAAACCCTTACTCCCTGGCTTGAGGACACAGTTCAGGGAGCAGGGGGTCCCCAAAACAAGTTCCTTGACTAACTAAAAGATGGTGCACTCACAAACTCCATGAATGATCCTCAGGTTCAGAGATGACTCTGGACTCCTCAGTCACTGCAGAGGGGCTGATCTCTGCTGGTAGGGATCCTCTTCAGGCAGGAGTCAGGCTGCTTCGGTCCCAGGATTTCCCCTCACCACAAAGGGGTGCAGGGCTCAAAGTGCTGATTACACAACTATACTAAAATCCAAACTGTAGTCTCCTACCCCAGCATCCAGACACACTCACAGCAGGCAGCAGCCCTGGACTAGCAGCCAGAGCAGAGCTGACCATGTGGTGACTGGTTTCATCTAGGGAGCTGGAGGGCTAACTCAGCCTGGCTGGGGAAGTTTCCCAGCAAAACTCTACAAACTGGGAGTCATCAGTGGAGAGAGAAAAGCCCAGCTGAGGGAATCTTGCTTTCAGGTCCCTAGAGGCCAGTTCTCAGGGGGAACCCTGCATGCAGGCCTGGGACTCACCAGCTCCCCACACAGCCAGTCTTGCCCTTTCCGACTGTCTCAAACACTGGCTTCTCCCCTTTCCTGAGCTCCCTGGGAAGGGCATCTCACTTCCTATTGGTTGCTGGGCAGACTCTTAGTCTGCCTTGGCTCCCCCTCCCTACCAGGGACAGCGTGCCTCTCCCTGAGCTGCCAGCAGCAGGGCCGGCTCTAGGCACCAGCGTTTTTTTTGCTTGGGGCGGCAAAAAACCTGGAGCCGGCCCTGGCCAGCACACAGAGCCCCAGGAATATAGGTAATCTCCTTGTGGGTTACATTTTCTTCCCATACATTTTCATTTTCCTGGAACTTTTTCCTTTATAGTTTCAGCCAGGACTGGTGGCTGTATACTGTGAGAGAGGCAGTTTTCAGAACCAGTGAACATAAGAACGGCCATACTGGATCAGAGACCAGAGGTCCATCTAGCCCAGTATCCTGTCTTCTGACAGTTGCCAATGCCAGGTGCCCCAGAGGGAATGAACAGAACAGGTAATCATCAAGTGATCCATCCCCTGTCGCCCATTCACAGCTTCTGGCAAACAGAGGCTAGGGGCACCATCGTTGCCCATCCTGGTTAATAGCCATTGATGTACCTATCCTCCATGAATTTATCTAGTTCTTTTTTGAACCCTGTTATAGTCTTGGCCTTCACAACATCCTTTGACATGGAGTTCCACGGGTTAACTGTGCATGTGTGACAAAATACTTCCTTTTGATTGTTTTAAACCTGCTGCCTGTTAATTTCATTTGGTGACTCCTAGTTCTTGTGTTATGAGAAGGAGTAAATAAAACTTCCTTATTTACTTTCTGATTTTATAGACCTCTATCATATTTCCCCTTAAGTCATCACTTTTCCAAGCTGAAAAGTCCCAGACTTTTTAATTTCTCCTCTCACAGAATCTGTTCCCTGCCCCTAATCATTTTTGTTGCCCTTCTCTGTACCTTTTCCAATTCTACCTTTTTTGAGATGGGGCGACCAGATTTGCATGTAGTATTCAAGATGTGGGTGTACCATGGATTTATATTGAGGCATTATAATATTTTCTGTCTTATTATTAGGACTGCTGGTTAATCGCAGTTAACTCATGTGATTAACTTAAAAAAATTAATCACAATTAAAAAAATTAATCATGATGAATTGCAGTTTTAATTGCACTGTTCAACAATAGATTACCAATTGAAATATTGTAAATATTTTGGATGTTTTTCTACATTTTAAAATATATTGATTTAAATTACAACACAAAATACAAAGTGTGGAGTACTCACTTTATATTATTTATTACAAATATTTGCACTGTAAAAATGCTAAACAAAAGAAATAGTATTTTTCAATTCACCTCATGTAAGTACTGTAGTGCAACCTCTTTATTGTGAAAGTGTAACTTACAAATGTAGATTTCTTTTGTTACATAACTGCATTCAAAAACAAAACAATGTAAAACTTTAGAGTCTACAAGTCCACTCAATCCTACTTCTTGTTCAGCCAATCGTAAAGAGAAACAAGTTTGTTTACATTTATGGGAGATAATGCTGCCCACTTCTTATTTACAATGTCACCTGAAAGTGAGAACAGATGTTCACATGGGACTTTTGTAGTCGGGATTGCAAGGTATTTACGTGCCAGATATGCTAAACATTCATATGCCCCTTCATGCTTTGGCCACAGTTCCAGAGGACATACTTCAATGTTGATGACGCTCGTTAAAAAAATAATGCATTAATTAAATTAAATAATGCATTAATTATAGACTCATAGACTCATAGACTTTAAGGTCAGAAGGGACCATTATGATCATCTAGTCTGACCTCCCGCATGATGCAGGCCACAAAAGCTGACCCACCCGCTCCTGGAATAATTCTCTCCCTTGACTCAGCTGTTGATGTCCCCAAATCATGATTTAAAGACTTCAAGTCGCAGAGAATGCTCCAGCAAGCGACCCCTGCCCCATGCTGCGGAGGAAGGCGAAAAACCTCCAGGGCCTCTGCCAATCTACCCTGGAGGAAAATTCCTTCCTGACCCCAAATATGGCGATCAGCTGAACCCCGAGCATGCGAGCAAGATTCTCCAGCCAGACCCTCCGGAAAAAAGTTCTCTGTAGTAACTTTTAATATCCCATCATTGACCATTGTTACTAATTACCAGCGATGGCACGTTATTGACCTATTGACTAAAATCACGTTATCCCATCAATTAAACTCCTTGGGGGAGAATTGTATGTCTCCTGCTCTGTGTTTTACCTGCACTCTGCCATATATTTCATGTTATAGCAGTCTCGGATGATGACTCAGCATGTTGTTCGTTTTAAGAACACTTTCACTACAGATTTGACAAAACGCAAAGGAGTTACCAATGTGAGATTTCTAAAGATAGCTACAGCACTCGACCCAAGGTTTAAGAATGTGAAGTGCCTTCCAAAATCTGATCGGGACGTGGTGTGGAGCATGCTTTCAGAGATCTTAAAAGAGTACACTCTGATGCGGAAACGACTGAATTCAAACCACCAAAGAAGAAAATCAACCTTCTGCTGGTGTCATCTGACTCAGATGATGAAGATGAACATGCGTTGGTCTGCACTGCTTTGAATAGTTATCAAGCAGAACTCATCATCAGCATGGATGCATGTCCTCTGGAATGGTGGTTGAAGCATGAAGGTACATATGAATCTTTAGCGCATCTGCCATGTAAATATCTTGCAAGGCCGGCTACAACAGTGCCATGTGAACGCCTGTTCTCACTTTCAGGTGACGTTGTAAACAAGAAGCAGGCAGCATTATCTCCTGCAAATGTAAACAAACTTGTTTATCTGAGCAATTGGCTGAACAAGAAGTAGGACTAAGTGGAATCGTAGGCTCTGAAGTTTTACCTTGTTTTATTTTTGAATGCGATTATTTCTGTACATAATTCTACATTTGTAAGTTGCTTTCACAATAAAGAGATTGCACTACAGTACTTGTATTAAGTGAATTGAAAATACTATTTTATTTTTACAGTGCAAATATTTATAATAAACAAATATAAAGTGAGCACTGTAGATTTTGTATTCTGTGTTGTAATTGAAATCAATATATTTGAAAATGTGGAAAACATCCAAAAATATTTATACAAATAGTATTCTATTATTGTTTAACAGCACGATTAATCGCGATTAATTGATTCATTTTTAATCACTTGACAGCCCTACTTATTATCTATCTCTTTCTTAATGATTCCCAACATTCTGCTCACTTTTTTGACTGCCACTGCACATTAAATGGATGTTTTCAGAGAACTATCCACAATGACTCCAAGATCTCTTCCTTGAGTGGTAAAAACTAATTTAGACCCCATCATTTTATATGTATAGTTGGGATTATGCTTTCTTTCACATATAGTGCCACTCCCCCACCAGCACAACCTGTTTTGTCCTTCCGATATATTTTGTACCCTGGTATTACTGTGTCCCAATTATTATCCTCATTCCACCAAGTTTCTGTGATGCCTATTATATCAACATACTAATGTAATACGAGGCACTCTAGTTCACCCATCTCACTATTTAGACTTCCAGCATTTGTATGTAAGCACTTTAAGAACATGTTACTTTTTAGCTGTCTGCCATTACGTGATGTAATTGAATGGGACTCTTTTTCATTTGACTGTTTCTCATCAGATCCTACCCATATTTTATCATCTTCCATTCTCTCCTCTTTACTAGGACGTAGAGAATCTCCATAATAGATCCTCCCCTAAGGGATGTCTCTGTCCGAAACCATGTTCTCTTCTGCACCTGTTGGATTTTCCCCAGCCCTTAGTTTAAAAACTGCTCTATAACCTTTTTAATTTTAAGTGCCAGCAATCCTGTTCCATGTTGGTTTAGGTGGAGCCCATCCTTCCCCCTTTCCCAAAAGTTACCCCAGTTCCTAATAAATCTAAACCCCTCCTCCCTATGCCTTCGTCTCATCCACACATTGAGACCCTGCAGTACTGCCAGTCTAACTGGCACTGCGTGTGAAACTGAAAGCATTTCAGAGAATGCTACCATGGAAATCCTGGACTTCAATCTCTTACCTAGCAGCCTAAATTTGACCGCCAGGAACTCTCTCCTATCCTTCCCTATGTCATTGATACCTACAGGTACCATGACCACCGACTCCTCCCCAGGAGTACACATAAGTCTATCTAGATGTTTCTAGAGATCCGCAACCTTCACACCAGGCATACAAGTGACATGTGGTTCTCCTGGTCATCGCAAACCCAGCTATCTATGTTTCTGATGATCGAATTCCCCATAACTATTACCTGTCTTTTCCTAATAACTGGAGTTCCCGCCTCTGGAGAGGTATCCTCAGTGCGAGAGGATACCATGACAGCATCTGGAAGGAAGATCCCAACTATGGGATTGTTTCCCTGTGCTGCAGTTGGATGTTCTCCTTCCCTGAGACTTTCATCCTACTCAGCAGCACAGAGACTGTCAGACCGAGGGTGGGACCGTTCTACTGTGTCCCAGAAAGTCTCATTTATGTACCTCTCTGTCTCCCTTAGCTCCTCCAGTTCAGCCACTCTGGTCTCCAAAGCCTGTACACTGTCTCTGAGGGCCAGGAGCTCCTTGCACTGAATGCACACATACCCCACCTGCCCATAGGGCATGTAACCATACATGCATTGGGTGCAATAAACTGGGTAGCCCCCACTTTGTTGCTGGACTTCTGCCTGCATTCTTTTTTTATTCCTGCAGCTCATTCCTTTGTTGATGTTTTGGTTTTATCAGGGTGTGTTTTGGGCTTTAAGTTTAGAGAATGCTAAGTGTATCTAGCCCCACCCTCACAACTCCCTCGCAAAACTCCCCTGTTAGCTACTCCTGTTCGCTAGCTCCTCTGGTCACTTAGGCCTGGTCTACACTACGACTTTAATTCGGATTTAGCTGCGTTAATCCGAATTAATCCTTAACCCGTCCACACTACGGAGCCAGTTACTTCGAATTAAAGGGCGCTTAAAATCGATTTCTGTACTCCACCCCGACGAGCGGAGTAGCACCAAAATCGATTTTGTTAATTCGAATTAGGGGTAGTGTGGCCGCACCCCACCGAATTAATGTGGTTAAAATTAATGGGGTAGTGTGGCCGCACACCACCGAATTAATGTGGTTAAAAAACGAATTAATGTGCTTAGTGTGGCCGCGCACAATCGAATTTATACAATCTGTTTCCCAAATTCGAATTATCTAAATTCGAATTAATCTCGTAGTGTAGACGTACCCTTAGGAGCCGGCTTTTTAAAGCCCTGGTCTTCCTCAGTTGCCCCGCCCCCTTGTTAAGGGTTGATGGGTGCTAAAGAGCTTAGGGATCAAAGCCTCGTTAAGAAACAGTGGAAACAAGATGTACTGGAATCTCATGACAGGGCCCATTCTTTTTGAGATTTTTTTAGTCTAATTTTTTGCAAACTAGGGCAGGATAGTTTTGAAAAGACTCTAACAATCCTCTGAATATTTTGGGAATTACTTTACCCTTGTGACTTACTCTGACTCGCATGGCTGTATCTTAACCAGTATTTGATTGCAATTCCCAGCTCTGCTATAAGCTGGCTGTGTGACCTTGGGCAAACCACTAAACTTCTTCTGTGTCTCAATTTCCCCATCTGTAGAACTGGAATAATACTATTTATCTTCCTCACATGGATCTGGGAAGGGTTAATTCATTAATGTTTGGGAAGTGCTCTAAGAGTCTCAGATGGTTGGAGCTTTCGAAACACAAGCCATTATTAAACCCAACCTTTTTGAGTGTCACCTGTCATTAGTAATTAAAATGTAAATGCTTCAGTGCTGCTAATTAGATTTTAAACAATGCATTTTTAAAATAAAATAAATGTGAACTCAGTAGGATGTTGAATGCTGGGTTCAGACAAGAATTAATGTATTTCGGGGGGGGAGGGTGTTCTTGTGCACACAGTAAATATCAGTACTATCTGACTATAGGCTAAAACAGTTACAGACCCACTGTTCATTACTTTGGATGTGTCACATTTGCTAGTATGACAAGATGTATTATGGACAAGGAATTTTACAGATGGAAAGAAATATCTATGTAAGCTGTTTATTTGATTTTTTTCACCTCTCTGTGCTATACTGGCCAACCTTGGGATAATGGAATTATTTTATGCCTTCTGCACTATCATCAGACTTTGGATGACTGCAAAAAGGCCACTGGCAACAAAAATAAGATGGCTGTAAAAAAATGCAAAAAATTGCAGTAGAAAAAAAGGTACAATCAATAACTTGCCCTTAAATTTAAAAAGGAACTAAATGAGGAACTTCTGGACAATTTATCTTGCTGTTTACAGATAACAAGTCACTTTGTTTTTATGTGTTCAGTCTAGTATTCCATAATTTATTTGAAAGAAGATGAGAAATAATGTAGATAAATGATGAAGTGTCAGGGTCTGACGCTCTTAAATGAAGCTATTATGGTCAAAGAGAAAACGTAAAACCTGCGGCTCATTATGAGAGTGTTCTACTTGTCAGTTAAGTGAAAAGGCCTGGAATGATTTCCAGTTTATTTGTCATTGCAGTTATTAAAGCTGTCTTTTTGGTGCCATGAAAATGAATTGAAGACTTTATTCGAAGTAAATTTGTACTAAAGCTTTCAGATGTATCTTATGTGAGCTCAGTGAGGCAAGAAAACAGCTTAAAAGCTGAAATATTACAAGAAGGCAACTACTGAAGTCCTGAAATATAAAATAATATAAAGTCTGAGGAAGTTACAAAAATAGATGAAGTATTTTGTCTCGTGGGGAATAAAGCTGAGCTTTACTGCATAGTAGATGTACATACAGAAAGGATGAACCCTTTTTAATTGCCACAAAGTATTTTCTTCCAAGGAATTGTGAATGGCGGTCACATTTATATACAAACATTATTGCTGGGACAATTTTATCAAGAATAAAAGAGGGACTGTTTTACTCTGTATTGCACACATTTAGAAATACCATCTGTGAGTCAAAACAGTAGATGACACATCAATGGCAAGTATTAGTCTCTTTACAGTCATAATGACTAATAATGTGGTACTACAAGACTAAACAAAGAGGAAGATAAGGAGTTCAGTAAGACCAGAGCAGTATAATCTGTTTCCTTAATTGAATTATTGGACTACAAAATACTGCATCTGACTACAGGGAATGGGAGACATTATTGACATTTTTATCTCTCATGAACTGATCTTAAAATACTTCATGATCCTTGGAGGTCATAGTAAAATTTTAGATCATAATAAATTGAAATTAAGTCAGACTAACTTGGTGGTCATTGACAATATCTTTGTTGCAAGATCCTTTCAAAAATTCTTTTTAGCGTGCTGTATGTTTGAGACTCATGTAGAGGCCTTTGATATTTTCATTTTGGTCTATCTTTTTATCCCCTAGATTTCTTTTCCTATAGCTTATAACTACTTTGTATTTGCCAAGATAAATTAGACTATACTAGGTTTGGACTGTCCAAAAGGAAATTAAGGGTCTTTTTTTATTTTAAATTGAAAGCTGTAGAAGCACTAAACTGAATGCTTAACTCTGAGCTCCAGCAATCTTATAGTAGTGTAGTTGACATTTTATTGCAGATATTACAAATGTTATGACATGTCTTCAGGGTCAGGTTAAAAACAAAAAGCTTTCCACATCCTCATCAGAAGTAATCTGTCAATTTTGTCATCAGATATTATAGCAGCCCTCAGTACCAGTGTCACAGTTAAGGGTTTATCAGGCTCTGTACTAATATATAGTTTAAAAATGCAGAATAGGGGTGTGTGTGCGTAAATATATAAAACAGTGTAAATATATAAAACACACTGATTTTTAGGGGTTTGTAACTGCAATAAAAATTCCCTCTGGGCTAAAACTTAGCATTCACAGCCCAAAGGGATTTTTTTAATTAAAAAAAATCAGTGAAGGTTTTCTTGAGAGATAAGAGCACAAAAACATATATTCTGCATTTTTTAAGTACTTTAATATTTTTAAACAGATAGACTTAAACATATTTACACACTTGACTGTTTTTACATAAGAGACCCTTAAAAAGGAGAACCCAAGAAGGGCACAGGTGGCAAGGTTAGACAACTGCTTTTTGCTCATCATGAGTATAAGTGTTGAGCCTTTGATGAGACATATCATTAGCAACACATTTAAAAGGTCTTGGTCTCTTTTTGTGTTGAAACCAGGCATGAGGGAATAGAATGTTTGATGCACAAATATAAATCCCAGAACCTAAGCTAATTTCTTCTACAAGGACCATGCCCAGGGGCTGTGGGGAACATGATTGAAACTTGTACACTGTTTGGGGAAGCTGGAACTGTTGGCATCCAGATATCTGCTTGGTGTATAAATAGAATACTTCATTTTCCAGGGCTGTCAGTCTGGAACTTTATAGTTATTTATATTATAGTAGCACCCAAAATGTGTAAGGCACTGTACGGATATATCGATAGATGCAGAATTCATAATCTAAAAAGAGGAGGAAAACAGATGAAGGGAGGGAAAGAGATGTAAAATACAAGCAGGTGCTCGGGGTGATGACAGGCACAATACTTGTTAAGTCCTTTATTCTGGCTGCTTATTTTTTGTAGGTGATGATGTGAGAGTGGGTGTTTTTGAGTGGTTTGAATGAGAAAAACATTTTAGAAGTTCATTCCATGTATAAGGAGCAACACATAGGATGTGGGGATGTCTGCATGAAAAAGTAAGGAAAGGGGTCTTTAAGATAAGGCACATCCACCTCAAATATCTTTAAAAATGTAGTCTTAAAGCTCTAATTCTGATTGTTTATGCATGACCTTTCACAAATACTAAAAAATACATTGCTTAAAATAATGTTTTACAATACTCAGCTCATACCTGGCAACCATCCCTATTTAGGAGGGGCAGACCCTAGTTTACTCTGACCCCACCACAGAACCTCATTCAGTCCAATGTGTTCAAAAGATTTTTCTCTTCATATGTCCCTATCTGTAACATTTAACTGTTGAAAAATGGGTGTGTGCCCAATGCCCATGGTTTACTTTAATTTAAAAGGGCGTCTTTCCGTTTTGATTTTTAATTTAAAATCGGGAGGCTGTGCTTGGTGTCTATGTGCATGTTTGAACCCAATAAAAACAAACAAAAAAGAAACAGACCCTTTAACCACAGCCCCCTCCTGAGAATCAAGTCCATCCACCCATTCTGCATCTCCATAGCATCCTAGGGCTCTCTGAATTGACTGGGTATATTTAGGTACATTACTTATTTGTCACTGACTACTGTAGTCTATTTCATACCTGCCTTGTGGCACAAATTCCCCTAGTTTCAGATGACAGCTACATACTGTCTGCCATCAGACCTCTGGAAATGTTTCATAATTCCAATGCTCTTATTGCTCCTGGTTAGTTCAGGGTATAGAAACGTATTGAGGGGAATGGGCTATTTGAATCACAGACACGGTCCTGCATTTATAACCCTTATTGCTTTTCGCTATGAGAGAAACACAGATAAATGCCCTTCTGTGAGGTTATAGCAAACTGCAGTCTTTCCATCGAGCACAGAATGAGAGGATACGATAGTGTTGAGATGGAAGATGAACTGTTTTTAGGGGAGGATAGGAAAGGATTTCAGTAAAAGCCAAAGGACAGTAAATAAAAGTCTAAGTACTCTCCTATAGACCAACAGTGTCTTGTTCCTTAACCTTCTTAAGGAAGTTCATTTAATTAATAATTAAGCACCTAATCTTGAAGTTGCTGTGCATGTGGACCTTGCAATGGAAGAGTGGGCCACTAGGTGTCTAAAGCACAGGAGACCACCTGAGTTCTATTCCTGTTTCTGCATAGGGTTGCCAACTTTCCAATTGCAGAAAACTGAACACTCTTGCCCCAACCCTTCCATGAGGCCCTGCATGGTTCAGTGTGTGGAAGGGGGCTCCAGTCTGAGGCATGGGGTTGGGGTGTGGGAGGGGATACTGGCTCTGGGCTGGGGTGCAGACTCCAGGGTGGGGCCAAAAATGAGGATTCAGGGTGCAGGAGGGGGCTCCGGGCTGGGGCAAGGAGTTGGAGTGTGGGAGGGGGTAAGGACTGTGGCTGGCAGGAAAGCTCTGTGGTGGGACTGGGGCTGAAGGGTTCAGAGTGTGGGAGAGGGCTCAGGGCCGGGGCAGAGGGTTGGACTGCGGGCTTCAGGCGGTGCTGACCTCAGGTGGCTCCTGGGAAGCAACAACATGTCCCTCTGGCTTCTAGGTGGAGGGGTAACCAGGGAGGCTCTGCGTGCCACCCCCACCCACAGGTGCTGCCCCCACCCGCAGGCGCCGTCCCTGCAGCTCCCATTGGCCATGGTTCCCGGCCAATGGGAGCTGCGGAGCTGTCACTCAGCATAGCGCCTGTGGGCAGGAGCAGCACGCAGAGCCTCCCTGGCCGTCCCTCCCTCCGGAGGACATGCCATCTGCTTCCTGGGAGCTACATAGTGTGGGCAGGGAGCCTACCAGCCCCGCTGCGCCACCAACCGGACTTGTAATGGCCCAGTCAGCGGTCCTGACCAGTGTCAAAAATTGGACACCTGGCAACCCTATTTCTGCATTTGATTCCCTGTGTGACATTGGGCAAATTGCTTAGCCTCTCTGTACTCCATATCCCCATCTGTAAAATTGCTGTGGTAATATTTGCCTCACTGGAGTTTTACTGGATTTAACTAATTAATGTCTGTAAAGTACTTTGAGTTCCTTGGGTAGAAGAGTCTATGGAAATGCAAAATATTCTTCATTTTAACCCAAAAACATGTTGCATATTCATAGAATGTTTTTAATCAGTCCTATGGATAAGAACTGGCCCCATCATGTACCCTTATCATGCACCCATTTGTCTTTCTTTATATCTCTCCCCCCCACCCCCTTCTCCTATATTCACTGTTTTGTCTTGGTTTGTCAGCTAATTCAGGTTTCTTTTTAATTCATTGATATGGCTTGATTCAAAACCTCTTTTGGAAGTTTATTCCATGTGGTAGTTACATGCCTATATATAGGGCACTACAAAATTCACAGCTGTGAAAAATGCATCACGGACCATGAAATCTGGTCTCCCCCCATGACACCTGGTCTTTTATGTACTTTTACCCTATACCAAACAGATTTCACAGGGGAGCAGCGTTTCTCAAACTGGGGGTCCCGACCCAAAAGAGAGTTGCGGGGGGGTTGCAAGGTCATTTTTTTTGGGGGGTCATGGTATTACTACCCTTACTTCTGTGCTACCTTCAGAGCTGGGTGGCTGGAGAGCGACAGATGCTGGCTAGGAGCCCAGTTCTGAGGGCAGCACCTCGCTAGCAGCACTGCAGAAGTAAGGGTGGCAATACCATACCAGGCCACCCTTATTTCTGTGCTGCTGCTGGCGGCGGCTCTGCCTTCAGAGCTGGGCTCCTGGCTTTCAGCTGCCACTCTCCAGCCGCCCAGCTCTGAGGGCAGCGCTGCCGCTAGCAGCAGAGCAGAAGTAAGGGTGGCACTACCGCGACCCTGCTACAATAACCTTGCGACCCTCCCACTGCTCTCTTTTTGGGTCAGGACCCCAACAATTACAACACCGTGAAATTTCAGATTTAAATATCTGAAATCATGAAATTTATGATTTTTAAAATCCTATGATTGTGAAATTGACCAAAATGGACTCTGAATTTGGTAGGGCCCTGCCTATATGGCAGTTTTGCCTAAAATCTCTTTATTTACTATGTGCTATAAACTAATTTTTTCAGGGTGCAGAGAAGGAGAGAGAGAGAGAACGGCTGTTTTTAAGGCTTGCTATTATCCTTTAAGTTAAATAATATGCCAATCTAAAACCACTTCTGCACAGAAAGCTGTTCTTATACCTGTGGATATAAAATGAGTATTTATCTAGGAATAGATTGTCATGAATTCTTCCTATATTACTAGTAAGGAGAATTTTACAAAACGTTTTATCTCCTGGGATTCTGAGGTCTTGTGGCTATGTTGTGGAGTATTATATTAAACAGCTTCTGTTTGGTGGAGATGGAAAGGAAAAGGCAAGCCTGCACTCTTAACTACTGTGCTCCGTGAGCTTGATCCAGTGCCCACAGAAGTCAATGGAAAGAATTCCATTGACTTCATTGGTTGTTACATTGGTGTGTGTGTGTGTGTGTGTGTGTGCGTTTGAAAAACGGATGCTGAGGACCAGAGGTCAGGGTGTATTCTTGATCTTGTGTGATGTTATCAGAAATGGGATATTCCATGATGTTTTTTTGTGAAAATGAGTGACAAACGAATGTAAACAGATCTGTGATATTGAAGAAGAGGGACGATGGTGAAATAGCCCAGAGTAAAGGAATAATAATGTGTGTAGCCTGTGGAAAATGGCATGCTAGGTAATGGGGTACAAAATGTAAGTTACTGATCATCAAACTTGGATGACACTACTTTACAAATACTTTAGAAGAAAAAAAATAATTTGGAATTGTATATACTGCAAGATGTTCAGCTCACTGGATTGAATTCAACGATGACATTCTGAATTGTAAAGAAATTGAGAAATCTTTGTCCAGTTGTGATTGGCAAACCATAGAAGTTATTAAATTTTTGGTTTCCTTCTTAAAAACTCCCTCTGGCGGTGATAAATAAATTGGTATTTTGCATACTCTGGGAACTTGGGCTTCTGATGGTGTAAATCAGCATAGGCTCATTACCTGGAATTTCAATGATTTACACCAGCTGAGGATCTGACACTGGATGTTTACATGTACAGTATTACAAAGGTACTCATCCCCACAGCAATCTCAACCTCCTCTGCACTTTCCTTGCTTCCTTACATCCACCTTTCCCTTTCCCTTTGTTTCTCTCAGCCATTGAATCTAGTCATTCTGAATGCGCATGCATACAATGTTATAACACGGAAATAAAAACAGTTTTCGTTTTTATTTAGCATCAAAAAAATTTTCTTCTGAAGAATATATTTTGTAATGTGGAAACATATTAATTAGTAGACTGTGAAAGAAATGTCTGTCACATTTTTCATTCTTTCTATTTGTGTCTGATAGAAATGTAACAATATTTTTTAAACAGACAATAAAGTGCTAACACCCCATAAATTTAAAATTAAGGCAACAGTCAAAGTTAAAGACACAATAGATCTAAAATGTAATTTTCATTTAATAATATTCGCACTTACATAGGGATTTCCATCTTCAAAATGTACAGACAGAACTTCACACACCACTGTGGAATATGTGAGTATTGTTATTAGTCATTTTGTGTCAAAATTGAGCATTATTTCAAAATATCTGGCAGAGCTAGAGTGGTGAGCAATGCCTAAGAAAAATATGCAAAATGATTAGTGTGATCATCAGTAAAAACTATAATAGTGAAATCAAACATGTAAAGTTAGAAATGATTTAAAGATAAAATCTGTGACATGTGACTGTTTTTATTCTGTCTGATCTATCTATAATTCAGACTACTTAACTAAACTTAAATACAGATACCATAGTTAGAGTATTTGTTAAAGCACTAAGCTGACAAGTACAGAGTACTGGCCATTATTTCTGCTTGAGAGTCAGAGGTTTGAGCTATTTATTTTGTTGTCCGACACTCAGCACCAGAATTCCTTGAATTCCCAAAGCTTTTCATATGGCTTCCTCAAGGACAGCTATCATGTCTTAGCTGCTGCAATGACAGATGGGATACAATGTGTCATGTGATGGATAACACTGGATCCACAGTACTTAATCCTTCTAATACTAATAGCTGCATTATCATAGAGATTTATGAGAATGTCAGTTTCAAGTTCCCAGTTCCATTCATGGGTTTTTAAAACTTCAGCTGCAAAAACATGCATCCATCCCATTAATTCTAATTATCATGGTTCATCTTCTCAGCAGTTTTGCACTCCGGAACCTTTCAGTGCAAATTAACGTACCAAAAAAGTGTATTAATTAATATTTGTAGCTTTTAATTTCTGCAAGAGTGTTGTCTGGAAGCAGCTGGCAGTACAGGGCCGCTGCTATTGAATCTTTGCCAAACAAGTGCAGATGTAATTTTGTTATCTCTTGCTTAGTCATTTACGCAAATTAATTTGAACAATTAGCCTTTTACTGGTCCTTCATGAATCATGCAAAAGGGATCTGCCAAAAAATTGCTAGTTGACAGAAAATAATTGGTTAATGTAAATCTTGCAACAAGGTAACGTACTCACAGTGAAGTAAAAGCTCACTCTAAATCTTAGTGATTACTTTAAATGCTCTTATATTTTTTTTTATACAGCCAATTTACACTTTGTGAGAAAATTTCAGGGGATGTGCAAATCTCAAAAACTTGGAAAACTCATTTTGGATAAACACCAAAAAGTTAAGATGTTTGTCTAAATTTTATTCAAGCTTTGTGGATCTCCAAAAGTGGGCTGGGTATCTTTTAAGTACAAGCTTTCTCATGAGCATCACAGTATGTCTTGGTCAGGTCAGAAACACCAAAAGAGAGAGAGCCCTTTTTATGGTATGTTCTGTTTCTAATCCTGGGTTTGTAAATATGAAGGGGGAGGGGTGGTGGCGGGGGGTGCAGACAGGGTAGGGAGCTTATCCACCCGTTTTCAATTTTTAAAAATAGTTTTGCATAGCGTATGGGACAAAGGGTCAGGTTGATATTTATCTGATCTGAACCTAGTTAAATTGTCCCAGGATTGTAGTTGAGCTATGACAGCTCAGAGAAATCTGCCCAGTGAGCAAGTTCTTTTGCTTCATAAGAACTGTCCGTATTTACTAGCCTAAGGAGAGTTTAATTTACTGTTACTTTAAAATACTTGTGTGGTTTCTTTGCTACTGCCTCATGAAGGAGTAATGCAGTTCACAAAGGATAACCTCACTATACCCATTCCCACCACAGAATTAGAGGTGTTCTGAAATAAAAACCTAGAACAAAAAAGCTCTAAATGCATGGCACAGGGTGGGAGTGGGGGCTGACAAATAGTAGGAATCAGAATATGGATTCAAATTTCAAAAATGGGTCCTATCTCTGTAATGCGCTAACCCAAAATTCCATATTCAAATATTCGTGAATTTGGAGAATTGATAACCTTGATGTACAGTAAATGTTTGGTATGAGTGCATATCTATGCAGAAGAACACTCCTAATGTGTCCTTTATACCAGTTCTTGTTAACATATAATTAGTAAATGAAGAACTGGGAGGGAAGGAGGAGTAAACCTTATCTCTTCTACTGTATAATAACCAAGCCAACTGCCTTTCTACATTGTGATACCAACAATCACTGCAGAAGTCAAATAGGAGGTACAGTATTATTCTAATATGTAAACTACACAACCTATACTCAATAAGTGAGTCCAGCGGGAGAAGGATGAATTTCTGAGCAGTAGCTCTTAAGCTTGGAAGGGCTTGTTTGCCAGTGTGAGAACATCTGTTAAACAACTTACTACAGCTCTAGTTTTCTGCTGCTTTAATTGCTGATATTGACTGATGCATTTGAGTAATACAGTACTTTTGCTTTTGCAAACAGAAGTCCATGAATGTTCTGCAGGAGTGCAACTCCACTCCATAGATTCATCCAAAGGCAGATGCGATGTGAAGACTCTCTTACTTTTTTGGTGTCTACTCTCCCAGCTCTGACCATATGTAGTCTTTTTTTTTTATTGTACCTCTATGGATTTTGGGGAAAATTTCATCAATGTGACATATTTTTGGCCCAATTCTAGTAAAAGGCTTCAATGTCTTAACCAACTGTCTCAATAAAACAGGCTTGAAGTCCAAGGCTGTATGAGTGAGACTGTTAACAGGGTGCCCCTTTGCTCTTATCTTCTTGCTTGGCAGAAACTGCACAGATTCCACTGGTTGTGCATTCACAGTGACATTTATTTGAGTTCCCTCCACCAACACCATGACAGTCCATGTGCAACAGTCTATTTACAATATCCTCTGTGCTTTTGGCTCTCTCCTCAGGACCTGAGGACCTCCCTTTCCTGAGGCCTCTGTGAGTCTGGTCTCAGCTAGCCCTGCTCCTCTCTCCCCACACTTCCTTCCTGTGTGTCTGTATCCTTCTGGTCTGATGGGCTAATTGGCTCTTTCTCACCCAGCTGCCAGCTTCCTTGGGGGGTAGGGGGGGCGACTAATTGGTATCCAGGTGATCAGAGTGCACACTCACCTGTTCACTCCCTGCACTCTGTCACAAAGACCTATTGTTGAGCTAATAATAGCATGTAGTGATTTGGCACCATGTAATAAATGGCGGTATGTGTGGATAAAACATTTAGACAAGTACACCTAGGAATGGTCAGATTTAGTTAGAATAGGCTTGACCTAATATGCTCAGCTTTTAAAAGGAAATGCACATGTTGATAGATCTTGGCGAAAATGCTTACTAACTCCTCCACACTCTCATAAGCCAAACTAGCATGGTCACTTACAAATGGTGCTATCTGGTAACTCCCAATGATGTTACAAACCCTGATTTACAGAAGAAAAATAAAATCTATCAAATTTGCTGGTAAGACAGAGAATATTTGTTCTAACCAACTATTTCAGAATTATTTTAAATAATATTTGGCTCCTAATTGTTTTAGTCAAATATGAATTTTATAATGCTCAGGTGGTTTTATGGCCAGCATGGATGAAATAATGATTTCTGTGCCCCAGATTTCTCTGTGGCCATTTGTCAACAAAACTTTATATGTAACTAAAGGTAGTGTAAAGTTCTCCAGTTGAACAAAAACTCATTGTCAGGTGGTCTAAAAATATAATGTCTTGAGTTACATTGAGAACCAACTGTATGAAAATTAACTTATAGCTATTTGAGTAAATTTGGACAATTCTGCTTAAATATTTCTCCAACATCTGTCTGAATAAGATCGGATGACATGAATGTACCTGTGGACATAGCCTTGGTTTTGAGAATATCAGGCTGTTACTGACCCTCAGGAACTTGTATGCAGCCAATCTCTCTCTGAAGGAAAGGCATTAGAGTCCTTTGTCATATCAGGACTTGCACACCTGTTTAGCTTTATGCTTTTCCTAAGCAGTAGCTGTAGTTGGACTAATAGCTTTTGGCTTCAACTACTGATTATGGAAAGAAAATTCAAACACCAAATTATGACTCATCATAAGCTGGGCTGAAGATCCAGTATCATTCCTTTACTCTAGCATAGCCAGATCTGGGTCTCTTCCACTCTAATTGTTTTTTATCAAGCAGCCATTTCACAGCCTGTATTGTTTTTTTCCATTTGTCCATTTGATTGCAGAAAGAGGAGACCAGATGTTGTGTGACAAATCATAACTATTTGCAATCTGTTGGAATTCTTGCACTGGGGATCGTTTTATGATAACTGATCCTCCAGTCACTTATGTACATGTCTCACATTGATCATGAGAGGGCCTGAAGTTGTTGGGACTATTTACATGCTTAAAATTAAGCAAGTATGTTTTTGTGGGATCAGGGAAATATTGAAGAATACACTCTATTGTTATTACAAGTACTGTACAATAATCATGAGGTAGAATTGGGCATCGGTGAACTGAGATTAAATTGTGCACTATATTTAATAGAGGGCTAATCCTTAATATAGTATTTTCTCCCTGATTTTTATCATTAATACACACACACACACACACCACATATGCATATACACATAGTTTGTTTGTGTATATGTATGCATATGCACATATGTTCATTTTTACAACTTGTCTGTTAAATTCATCATTGCATTAATTTACATTTAATTAATTAAATGCAATATTAACATTACATTTATATATTAAAATCAATTATTTGTGATATACCATTTTATATGGTTCAAAAGTCAGATTAATCATTCATATCACACAATGGAAATGCCTAATTTTGTTTACTCCTCTCAACAAATAATTCACAACAAATAGTTCCTTCTGTAAAATGTATCCAACCCAAGTCTGTTATCCATTTGTTTCTAGGGTGAATGGCTAATCAGGGAAGTGGTCTCTCATTGACACACTGAGAACAATGAAGTTAGTTCCTGTGTAATTGAAAGTATCAGTAGTAAACTTGGCTGGAGCTTGATTAATAGTGTATTAAAATCAGTGTCTTCATGGTGAGTGCTGGATAAGGAGTTTTGGGCAAATTACTTGGTTACTGGGAAGCCTTTAAATTTTAATCATAGAGACACTTCAGCATCATTAGGAACTGAAAAGACAATGGGCACTGGTAGGAAGTTATGCGAATTGATGTGCTTTTCAATCTCTTCTTCTGCGGTGATATTGAGAGTGATGCATGGCCTGCAATTGAGAATCCTCTTGCTCCCCAGGACTTTGATTGCTGTTGTTATAATTTAATATTACAGTTTTTTATGATCATGGAAATGAGATGAGTTAGTTGAAAAAAACCTGAAGATTTTAGTCATACAAAAATTAGTTAAAAGTTATGGCTTTGTGTGCTCTGTGGTTTTCAAAGTTCCTGATAGCATTGGTCTTGATAGATACTTTAACCTATGAACTGGTTAGAAAAAATAATAAAAAAAACTTCTAGAGCACCATTCTCTATGAATATAATTAAATTAATATTATTATTATCTATTTAGACAATTTGGGATCTGTGTGTGCAGGTATATTGTATGTGTGTGCATTTGGATATATGTAATATATACGTAGACTTCTATCTCCATAATGGTGTGGTGTGGTATAAAGGTTTAATCACCATGAGTTTGGGATGATTGTATTATTCATTAATGGCCAAGGCATCATGACACAGGTAAACTCAAACAAGTGTCAGTAAAATCTGTAGACTAAATATCACCATCATGTGGCTGGGATTTTCAATAGAATCTAATGGAATTATGCACCCAGCTCCCATAAACATTCATGGGGAGTTGGATAGCTGACTCAGACCTATGCCTACTGTTATACAAAGACTATTTTAGGAATATTTTCGAGGGTTTAGAATAACTGTTGGAGCTATTACTTACATACTTTTGCCAGTGAAGACAGATGCCTTAGTTTTACCATTAGGCCAACTGTGCTCAAAGAAAAACAAACATACAAAAACCTGCAATAAATGTACAACATGTCCAAAAATGACCATGGAGAGCAGCTGCTCTGTATATTTAAAATGTCATTATTTAACAGAGCTGTATCTAAGGACTTCCCAATGTTAGAGACTGAGTCCCTTTGGAAAGAGGCTCCATCACAATAGTATCTTGCAAATGCTAATGAATTTATCCATACAATATCCTGTGGAACCAAGGCACAGGGAGATAAAGTGACTTGCTCAGGGTGACATAGAAGCTCCATGGCAGAAGCAGGAATAGAACTCAAATGGCTTGAACCATCCCAGGCCATCATTTCAACCACAAGACCATTCCTCCTCCTTAACCAATGGAAAAAGTCCATTTTTTTTTGTTACGTAGCTACATACGATATCAGGCTGTACTTTTATTATTATTGTAATTTGTTATAGGTTTAGAAAGGTATCACTGGCCCAACTTATGGGAATTGCTATATCTGGAGAGGGAAGGAGGAAACTCTTCCCTGGCAGGTTGAGTTTTTATAAAGGTGGCTATGTGAAGTAGCTCAGGGATTTAGAACATTAGATGAGTCCCAGATGAGATGGATTTAATAGAAAGGTGATGCAGTTGTGCTTGTGAAAAATATAATTTATGAAATTTTATATTTGATACTTTCAAATATGTAATGTGTAATTTATGGTGATTTCCAATTTATCATATGCGACTTTCTAATATGTGATTAGAAATAGTAATTGTCTCCCTTTATATAATGTACAGAAAAACCAAAAGTGAATACAGAGCAAAAAACCATAGATTTTAATGCCAGAAGAGACCATTCTGATCATCTGGTATAACTTCCTTTATAACACTGGCTATAGAATTTTACCCATTAATTTCTGCATTCAGCCCATATGTAGGTCATCCCAATGAATGCTGATATAACTTTTATACTATACTATCATGTTTTCTGTATATTGCCACATATATTACAAAAACACTATTGTAGGATTGGTTTAGAGATATTTAAAAAGATATATTTTCATGTGCATATTTTTTGTATGTGTGGCCCAGTTAGATAACTAGGTGTTTAATTTTATGAACTGTGCCCACATATAATTGTGGGCATAAAACTCTGCTTACAAAATTGGAAACAAGATTGAGTTCTGTTAGGGTTGCCAACTTTCTAATCGCACAAAACCGAACACCCTAACCCTGCCCCTTCCCTGAGGCCACACCCCCTTCCCCGCCCCTCCCCGAGGCCCTGCTCCGTGCTCACTACATTCTCCCTCCCTTTGTGACTCTCTCTCCCCAACCCTCACTCACTTTCACTGGGCTGGGGTGCGGGAGGGTGTGAGGACTCTAAATGGGGATGCAGGCTGCAGGTGAGGCCAAAAATGAGGGGTTCAGGGTGCGGGAGGGGCCTCTGAGCTGGGACAGTGGGTTGGGGTGTTGGAGGGGGTGAGGGTGAGGGCTCCGGCTGGGGGTGTGGGATCTGGGGTGGGGCCGGGGATGAGAGGTTTAGGGTGAAGGAAGGTGCTCTAGGCTGGGGTGGTGGTGCAGAGGGGTTCACGGTGTGGGAGGGGGCTTTGGGCTGGGGCACGGGGTTGGGGGGCAGAGGATTGGAGTGCAGGAGGGGTGAAGGCTCCATCTGGGGATGCAGGCTTTGGGGTGGGGCTCGGGCTGAGGGGTTCAGAGTGCCAGAAGGGGCTCTAGGCTGGGTTGGGGCTTGGGTGTGGGAGGGGGTATGGGGATCTGGGCTGGGGGTGCAGGCTCTGCGGTGGGGCTGGGGATAAGTGGTTTGGGGTATAGGAGGGGGCTCTGGGTTTGGGAGAGGCTCAGGGCTGAGGCAGGGCGTTGGGGCTCAGGGTTCGGGCGCGGGCTTACCACTGGTGGCTCCCAGTGAGTGCCGCAGCAGGGGGGCTAAGGCAGGCTTCCTGCCTGTCCTGACTCTGCTCTGTGCCCCGGAAGCGGCCAGCTGCAGGTGCGGCTCCGCAGGTGCTCTCGCCCACAGGCACCGCCACCGCAGCCCCCATTGGCTGCGGTTCCTGACCAATGGGAGTGCGGAGCCGGTGCTTGCAGCAGGGACAGCACACAGAGCCCCATGCCCGCTCCTCGCCGCCTAGGAGCTGGACCTGCTGGCCACTTCCGGGGCACAGCACAGAGCCAGGACAAGTTGGGACTAGCCTGCCTTAGCTCCGCAGGACCATCGACTGAACTTTTAACGGCCCGGTCGGCAGTGCTGATCAGAGCTGCCAGGGTCCCTTTTTCACTGGGTGTTCCCTTTGAAAACCGGACACTTGGTCACCCTAAGTCCTGTAAGCTATTGTACACTCATATTGGATATAGTCCAAACTTACCTCTGGCTGTGGTTTGCCTGGCTTCGGCAGCACATATACTAAAATTGAACTGAAGAACAATAAAACCTAAATCTTAGCCTAACCTTTCACCTGAACTTAAGCTATTCCTGGGGGTTTTTTTGTTGCAGGTTCCCTCTGTCCTTTCCTCTAGTGTCTTCTACCTGAAAGAGGGAACGGGGGAGAGAGACTCAAAACCTTTCCAAAACATTGGTTGAAATTAACACAGATTGCCTTATCTGAGATCAAAGTGAATTAGTAAAAACAGCTCTGCATATATATAGCTTTCTAGCCACTTCCTATCAAGATAACTAAACAGAAAAAGCTTTGCATTCCCAGAGAGGGTGTTGGAACTGCAAACCTGTTTAATGGTTATTTCAAATGTTAGAGCCACCAAAACAGATAAATATATGTGGGGGGAGTGATAGCTCAGTGGTTTGAGCATTGGCCTACTAAACCCAGCGTTGTGACTTTAATCCTTGAGAGGGCCATTTGGGGATTGGTCCTGCTTTGAGCAGGGGGTTGGACTGGATGACCTCTTGAGGTCCCTTCCAACCCTGATATTCTATGAACAATATGTGTTAATTAAAAACGAACAAAAACTAGCAAATAAACCCAGAGGGTTATTTACAAGGCCCACTTCTTTCCAGGACTTGTGGGACAAAAGTCCATGACATAGATCAATGATGGATGAACCTCAAAAGGCTCAGCTTGCAAAAACATTGGTTCAGTTCTGGCAATGAGAAAAGTTTTAGGGGCATGCAGCTCTTCTTTGTTTTTCAAACTGGTTCACTTATTCCTAGTTTACAGTTGGTCCCCTCTAAAATGTTAACTGACTGTAGTTTAAAGAACGAGGAGTACTTGTGGCACCTAAGAGACTAACAAATTTATTTGAGCATAAGCTTTCGTGGGCTCTGGTATGATGTGGTGCAGAGTGCAGCCTGCTTCCTGCTGAGCTCCCTCAGTCCCCTCTGAAGTCAATGTGAGTTAAGGGCAGTCAGCACCAGGGCCGGCTCTGGCATTTTGGCCGCCCCAAGCAAAAAAAAAAAAAAAAAATACGGGGCGGCCAGA
>NW_020664413.1:22987015-23024764 GCF_002925995.2 Terrapene triunguis | reverse complement strand
GTGCGCTGGAGCGCGGGTGCAGGGGGACCGGCTAGCGGGGGGAGGGGGAGGGAGGGAGCGGGCGGGAGAGAGATAGAAGGGGGGCAGCCAGGGCTACAGCGGGGCGCTGCCATGCGGCCCCTCTCACGGCGCCATGCGCCGCCTGCCGGGAGGGCTCCGCTCCGGTTGGCGGAGAGGGAAGGACGAGGACTGCCCTGCCGGGCTTGCTGCAGGGCGCTCCCGTCCTCCACGCCGCTGCCCCCTACAGGGCGGCCGGAACGGAACAACAACAACAAAAAAGCGGCCGTGCCGCCCTAGGATTGGGCGGAACGCTGCCTCGTTCAATCTGCCACCCCAAGCACCAGCTTGCTCGGCTGGTGCCTGGAGCCGGCACTGGTCAGCACCTCTCAAGGGGCACTCAGCACTTGATAGGATCGGGCTGTTTATTTGGTTTGGGCTGTTGACTATAAAAACATTTGGGGACTATAAAAACATTTGGGGTGAGAGTCTGTGCTGCCTCTTTAAGGTGCAGCTGGATCAAGAGCTAAGGTGGATTTAAGACATCTTTGCAGCCCCTGAAATAACTGCTCTGCGGGTTATTGAAGCCTCCAGGAGCTTCCCTATGCACTACATCACTAACTGGAATTTCTGTCACTCTGTGTCAGTGCCCTATCCTGACACACCTTTAAAGCCCCTGGTCCCAATCCTCATATACACCCTATTCCAGAACTTGTGAGGCGTAGGGCTGTCTTCCGCAGTGTCTATGCTGGAGGCATTCTCCCATGACCAGATAGGGGACTTTTAGTGCCCTTTCACACCACTCTAGCCCTTTTTCCTTGTGTGAAGGGGCCAGAGTGGAGGTGAGGACCTCACTTTCTGCAGTTTTGCTTTACTTTTGAAAAGTATGTCTTTGCTTTTAATTGTAACAGTTCACAGATTTTAACGTTCTTGCCTGACTATAGCCTTCTTCCTTTCATATAGGCAGTAAATCATGGATTCCAAGATTGGAGCAGAGGTGGAAGCAAAATCAGGCAAAGATTCTGATTAACACTAAATATACATCACAAATTAAGGAAGAAAAGTATAATCCTAACACTTCATAGTAGAGCAGAACATTTTAAAAAATCATGAAGTGAAACATAAGAACACTAGATAAATTTGGATTGGGGTATAAAATAATATGGAAGACACTGCTAATCTGCAGTAAGTGTAAGAATCAATTTGGCTGATAGGCAGTGAATGACTTGTATTTTTTATATTGGAGTCTTCAATCAGCATTTTCTGAACATGCTTTTTCATTATGATAATGATGATGGGATTAATTATCACCATGAGAACAAGTGATAATGGTACTTTGAACTGTACTTGTCTCCATATGACACAGAATATCACTTGTTTTTACATTCTCAGGGGTGTGTGAGAAAGTATCTGACTTTCTCATTGAATGACAGACTAACCAGTGATGGGATGTTGATGGAAGGCTAGTGGGGGGGTGTTGTTTTTTGTTTGGTTGGTTTTTTTGCAGACTACTCTGATTGGCTAGAATTTTTGCATAATAATTGATAAAAATAAAGAAACATTAACAGTCATAGAAATTAGTCATTGGTTTAGTGTTCATCTGCAATGACTGGTTCCAGCATGATGTGACAACTTTCTTGGGTATTCTTGTATGCCTTGCTGTAATATTTCATTGTTTACACAACAGCTAAGTCACTGTGTACTCATGATGCAGTAAGAAAGATAACACAAGTGATGTGGTTAATTAGGCTACAACTTTATTCACTTAACGTACCTGGGAATACCTGGCAAAAAAATCGTACCATGCTAGTCTTCATCCTTTCCTTAATTGTTTTCACCTACACCTCTACCCCAATATAACACTGTCCTTGGGAGTCAAAAAATCTTACTGCGTTATAGGTGAAACCGTGTTATATTGAACTTGCTTTGATCCGCCGGAGTGCGCAGCCCCGCCCCCCACCCCGGAGCACTGCTTTACCGTGTTATATTCGAATTCATGTTATATCGGGTCGCATTATATCGGGGTAGAAGTGTATTTGGGAGGGCTGCCATCAGCAATCCCCTTCCCATCCTTCCACTGCCCTCCCCTCATATAAGGAGTAAGGGGGGGGGCAGGAGAAATTAGGAGCCCTAACTACCTCTTTTCCATGTTCCTTAGGGGATGCCTTCCCCTAAATCCACTTGTGACTCCTGTTAATCAGGAAACAGTGTCCTCTCTGCAGCCAGAGGCTGCTCTGGACATATGCCAAAAAGAGGTTCCATAGTTATCTTGGCTGCCTCCTGCCCCCACTCCTAGCTAGATCCCCCCAGGTAATTAACAGATCTTTCCTAACATGGGCCAAAAATATGACCAGTCCCTAGTCATAGGGGTATACTTTGGTGGCCCTGGATAAGTCAGGTACCAAGTATGATACATAGTTCAATTTATTCCCCAAAATACCTGTTACTTAGAGACTTGGTCTCTCCTCACTTTTATTGCTGAATATTATGAACATCAAGTGTAAAGAATCATGAAGCTGAAAATATGGACAGTCACTTTTAATGAAGGAATGAATCCCACATTTTAAGTTTCTCTATGAATAATTTTGTGTGTTTCTCATTTTGGAGCTTTGCATGCCACATTTGGGCCTTCACGAATTGAGAGGGATGGATGAAGATGTGTAGATTAACTTCAAAGCAACAATGTTCTTTCATAACTCAAATGCCCAGCAGAGTTTCTGTAAATGACTGCTAAATTAGGAGTGATTCTTGGTGCTCATTTTAGGCTATGGGTGGGAACTTTAGCCAATGAGAGATGAGCAAGCAAGGCAACACTGAGAAGAAGATGGCTGGCTGGCAGACTTTCAGCACATGAAGGTGGTCTGATCAGTTTGGGGAAGGAACTGTAGCTATACATAGTGGAGGAGCAGTACGGCTGCTAGTATGGGATGCAAGCTGCTGCAAAGCTGGCTGAGTAGAAAAGATAGAGTTGCAGCACTTTGGGAGACACTGAATTGTGTCCCATGCACTACTTCAGAGGCAAGTTTGCATCACAAGTTAAAGCATATACAAGTATGGGAGAGAGTTTCAAATTATATAGCCTATTTGTGCTCTTTGGCTTAATGTGGCCTGCCATCATGTGGGAATTCCAACTGAAATAATACTTTATTTAAAATTAAGTGGATGTGTAAATCACTGTAACACTCAGTAGAGTATGGATAATTTCAGTGACTCTAAGAAAGATATAATTCATGACTACCTTTAACATATGTTATAGACATTATTGAAATCAGAATTGTTGAAAATATGGATTACATTAATTTTATCACATACCTATTTATGAGCAAATAATTGCTGCTACTTGCTAAACTGATGGAACACATTCCATACATATAACCCTCCAGAGGTCATGTGATTGGCCACATTACCCAAACTGTTTTTTTTTTAATCTGAAGTTTTTATACATTTAGTGGAGGAAAAAGGTCCAGAACATCTGTCTTTGTAACCAGATGCATTGATTGTGTCCTAATAAGAGTGATATTAAAGGGTATCCTAGCCATAATTATTTTAACTTATATCTTGGATAACTGTCTCCAAATAAGATGCAATACTACCTTAGCAAATCAATTAAATACTTATGACACTAAGTTTAGAACCCTGCTGTCTCGAGCTTTTTGTGATTTATTCATGTATATGGTATTGTCATGCCTAGGATTACTGTGTGAGTCCTTGACCTATGAGCAATTTTGCCTTTTAAAAAAAATCAAATTAGTTACTGAATAGAGCAAAGTAGGTGGAAAATAAAACACAGGCTAAAGAAGTGATGCACATCCAGAATTTTTGGGGAAAGTACAGATGGGGTAGTACAGTGGAAAGAATAATTATTATTTTAATCATTTTAGTAATTAGAATTGTGATGGAGTATCAGTTTAAAGGCCAAAGTTCATCTAAAAATATACTATTGCAGGCAGCAATGCAAACTTCCCCAATAGTCCGCATCCTTATCCGTTAGAAGCCACCTGGCTAAAGAGTTGGGGGTACCCCTAGTGGAGGAGAAAACAGAAGGCCCTTCCACTACATTGACCTACCTGGGCATTGAGCTGGACACCAGGGAGGGCGTATCTCGGCTCCCTCAGGATAAGCTTCAGGAGCTATCGAGGTTGCTCCAGAGAGCACTGGGAACTAAAACACTCAGGCTGCAGAAAGTGCAATCTATTTTGGGGCACCTGAACTTTGCTTGTAGGGTTGTTGCCCCGGGACGGGCGTTTTGTGCCCGGCTGGCAGTGGCAACAGCCGGCATAGCCAGGCCAAACCGTTACATATGAGTCACTAGAGAGATGAAGGAACACTTGGGGGTGTGGGAAAGTTTTCAGAGTCGATTTAATGGGGTATCATTGTGGAGGGAGGAATGGTTTTTACAAAGGGGGTTAAAGATCCATTCAGATGCAGCAGGGGGCGCAGGTTTTGGTGTGTTTTATCAAGGCAAATGGTGTGCACAAAAATGACCCGCCGCCTGGACACAAAACGGGGTTGTGCGTGACATGACCTTCTTGGAATTTTTCCCTATTTTAGTTGCGGTGGTGATTTGGGGACCGGCGTTGGCTTATAAAAGGGTGTGCTTCTGGTGCGACCACATGGCAGTGGTACAGGTTATCAATCGCCAAACTTCCAGATCGCACAGGGTTATGAAGTTGGTAAGGGCATTTGTTCTACAATGCTTAACCTTCAACATCTGTTTTTTCTTCAAAGCACGTGCCGGGCATGGATAATGGCATAGCAGACGCCTCGTCTCGTTTCCAGTTTGACAGATTTCGTAAGCTTGCACCAGGGACTAGCAGTGAACCTGAGCACATGCCACTGGCTCTCTGGAATCTCGGAATATGATGTGGCAGTGGAAGGGAGATTTTTGGCTCCAGCTTACAAGTTGTTTATTTTGTTTTCTTTTAAGGAGTCTTGTCAATTCCAGGATCCAGAGAATGGGTCGCCTATGCAGCCCTCCGTGGAGGGCGGTTGTTGCAGTACCTGGTCAAGGACAATGCAGCTGCGGGCGCCACTTGATGAACATACATGGGGCAATGGGTTCTTTCTCCCCAGTAGGGCTGCTAGGCAACAGGCCATTTAGAGATGTCTGGAAACCCGGCGGGGTTGGGGGGGAGGCAGCCAAGCAAATTGCTGGGCCACCTTGTGGTGGATGTTCAGTGCAGGTACTCCATAAGGAGGGCAGCCAGTGACCAGATAAATGGACTGGTAAAGGACTTAAAAGGAGATACTGGATAAAGGAACAGAACAGGGGAGGGGGTTTTGGGACTCCTATGATTGGTATGGCAGAGAGCCAACCTCCCCTGTTCTCATAGCCCTCCTTAACCCTCTTATGAGGCTGGTGGATGGTAAGGTCCAAGCCATGGGTCGGCTGGGGGATCTGGATGGAAACAAAGGGGGGCTGGTGGAAGCCCCGGAGAATTGATTTGAATAAACATGGATTTGCCTGCACTGTACACTTTATCTGCTGGGTAGTCCCAGACATCTATATAATAAAGTTGCAGCCTGACTAAAACCCATATCAAGTCTCCTGTCCTCCTTGTAGTATACCCAGACAATACTCCGCATCCTTATCTGTTAGAAGCCATCTCTACGAGAGAAAAAATATATTTTAACTCTCTGTCCCTAATGGATCCTAGGCATCTTTTATTAAATCACCAGCAAGAGTTTCAGTGGTGGTGGTAGTTTTTGCCATGTGGGCATCATGTGCTCATTAGGAAATACTGAGAGTGCAAGTCATTATTCCTAGGATAGGCGTCAGATGGCGTTCTTCTCTCATGCATCTAACTGTGTTAAAAATTATTTATTTGTATTACAATAGAATGTACAGGCATCAATTAAGTTTGGGCCACATTGTGCTAGGTACTGTATGAATACATAATATTTTGATGAAGAAGGGGAAAAAATTCTTCCTGCAAATATGACAAATTCCATTTGGAATCACAAATTCATGATTTGTCATCAGAGAAAAATATTGTTCTTTTCTTCCAGAAAAGGAAGATTTTTCCATGAAATGTTTGCATCATGAGCAAAATATTTTTGTGGCTTGAGAATGATTTTCTTACCAAGATGAATTTTTTATCCTAGAATACCTGCCGCACCAAACCTTTCTATAAGCATAGGTAATTGTATGGAATTCATGCAAAACCTACAATTTTATTTTCAAAGTAGTTTCATTTTGATGCCTGATATCTTGGGTTTGCTTAATTTATTTCTTTACTACTGTTGACTATTTTTTTATACAGGCTCTTCAAATATTGAAATAATTGGGACTACTCATGGTAGTAAAATTAAGCAGTTTTGTAAGTGTTTAAATGGTCAGGCCTATATTCTATCCAGGCACAGCTACTTACTTAACCAGAGTTGCTGTGTTATGTTGTATTATCTCCTTTATCTTTTCACGTGTTCCTAATTGTGGTTAAGCACTAAACATTGAATCAGCAAGAATGGCATTTTTGTTCTTCCATATTTTTTCTCTAAGTGATTTCCCAGTCAATGTACACATCAAAGGACAATGGCCTAATTTTTCAATAATGACTAATTTTGGGTTTCTCCATTTTTAGTGGCCTACTTGAGACACCTTGCAGGGCCTGACTTCAGACTCTGCAAGGTGTCTCAGATTGGACATCCAAAATCACTAGCCACTTGATGATTTTTTTTTAAAATTGCCAATGTTGTAAACTCATCTAGAGTTTTGCAAAACTCTAGATGTTTTCTACTTTTTAGAGTCACTATAAGATTCTGCAGTTAAATTCATATGACAGTTTCAATAATGATACATGAGCAAAATAAGAATCAGCTTCATTTTCTGTAGCTGCATTGGTTCTGCAATAGTAAAGATGGTGCTGATTTTGCAGCAACAGTTTCCTGACCATAATAATTTACAAACGTTTTAAAACAATGAATACAGATAAGGCACAAGAACAGACATGTATTTTCTGTGAAGATTCTGTAGTATTTTGGTGTACAGTCCAGACTGCTGCTAATTCAATATCTGTTGCATTGCACTACAGTTCATGTACTATAGAACTTAATCCCTATTTGACTTGAAATGTAAATCACTGTTTTCCAAAAAATACTTTCTCCCATCTTTCTCTCATCTGCCTATTCCATTTGACATATCTTTTTTTTTTCTTGGCTTTTTTTCCCTCATTCCCTAGGGAAAAAACCTAGAAAGCAAATAATAGCTTGCTTTTTTTTTTTTTTGTGAGTGAGAGAGAAACAGATTTCTTATTAGTGTGCATTTTGAACAATGAACCTGGATGGGACCATGAAAAATTCAGCACTTCCCCGTGAGGCCCACTTTGAAAGAGCCAATTCTAAAATTCCATTTTTAATGGAAAAGAGTCAGATTTAACCAGAACCAAACGTTTGTCAAGTTAGACTGATCATCTAAAATTAGGTGTCCACTTTTTGTTCAAATAAGGGTAGATCTCTGAAGCTTTCAATTTTAGAAGAAGATGAAGGTTTGAGGGAAGAAGAAGAGCTTCAGATCATTCCTATTAGCATGAAACTTTCTACTTCAATAATAGCTTCTTTTGGTGGCTTGACTTACTCTTAATAAAAATTTGCTTGTTATTTACTTACCTTTAACAAATCTGTAGTTTTCTGTTGCAATAAAATAGCTCCCCAGAGAGATCCATATTCAGTATCATATTATTTCATATACATTTTCTTAAAACTTACGGACATATGGCCAATTCCACAGCATATGCATAAAATTCATGTTGGCTGCTCCACAGCTCCAGCATTTATCATCTGTTCCAATTCCATTTTACACTAATTACTTTCTGACAGAAGTAACTGAGAGTACTGATTACTCTAAGTTACCTTCTGCAATGTGAATGTGAGTTACAACTAGGGACAAATTCAGAAGTGACCTAAATAGTGCAATGAGTTTATAGGTTAAGAGAAGGAACGAGAGGGGTTGGGAATGGGGATGTTTAGTAGAATAACTAACTGAGGTGAAAGAAACAGATCTGCAGAGAAAGTGAAGAGTTACAATTCAACTTGTTTTTCAGACCTTAATCTCAAATTTACTACTTTTTAAATGTGTAGGGATTTTTATAAGTACAGTTTCTAATGTTGCTTTAAATTACTTAGAATTTAGATTATGAATAAATATTTTAAATATTTTTGTCTGGTACTGGTAGAGTCTCTGTTTACTGTGAAACAGAATGAAGTCGCAAATTATTACAATGAGCAGGTTGCATTTCCAGTTGTAGCGAACTCCCTACTTATGATCAACAAAAGAGAGAGAGAGATGGCATTGCACTGTGATCCACATTAGGGAATGTTCTAGTGTAAGAAAAGCTATTCTATGGCTAGAATTTAATACAATGATTATCTTTTACTTTTATGTGAAACTCTATTTTATTTTTGTCACTGTATTGACCTAAAAGAGACAGTGAAGATATAGGTTAATTTTCCTTTTGGCTTTTTCCAATCTTTCCTTTTTAACTCATTCCTATAACAGTCTGTTTTAAGCAACTCCTTTGACAGAAAAACCTATGAGGGGTTTCAAATTCAATAACACATATTGGATAGAAGGCATCCCTCATCCCAACTTCAGCTGACTAACTGCAGATCCTTAATACTACACACTATGCTGGAGGTCTTCGCAGTGATCAGTCTGCTGAAAATATGCTGACAGCTCAGGGTGCTTTTGTATTGTCTAAAATGTGTTGTACTGCTATCAGGGTTTAATATGCTTTGAAAAAGATGGCTTATAAACAAAATGACCTGAGTTTTCTATGTTTCCTCAGTACCTTATGTTTATGTTCAGGAATATTGTGCATGTTTATAATGTATACATATAGCATACTAAAGCTTGCATTAAAATTTAAGTTGCAAAGTCAAGCACTTGAAAGCTAGGAAATGTCAGAATGAAGGTTTAATGTGCAAGCTTATTTCTGCCCAGTTGAAAGATGGGAATAATTTTAAAAAATGTAGAATTTGCAGAATATAGACAAAATTCAGTGTCTTTAAATTTTGACTCTATTTTGTTTTTGTGGGGTTTCTGATGTTTTGTTTTGCCACTTTGGATTTTCTCCTTAGTCTGATGTAAATGCAGTGTTGTTGAGGGTTCTTTGTAGCTGCTTATGCAATATAAGCTTACTGTGGGTCTAGTGCTGGCAAGAGATGAGGACCCTTACTCCTGTTGGCAGGATGCTCAGCTTTTCACAGGAGTAAGCGCAGGTTACTATTTCACTATCCATATCTTCATTAACCATTCCCTAACACCATTAGGATCCTATGTTCCTTAACAGCCAGTCAGAGCCGGCTCCAGGTTTTTTGCCGCCCCAAGCAAAAAAAAAAAAACACGGAGTGCCGCCGCCGAAGCAAAAAAACCAAAACAACAATGACGGAGTGCTGCCCCTTGAAAAGAGCTGCCCCCAAAGGGCTAGAGTGCCGCCCCTTGAGAAGTGCCGCCCCAAGCACGTGCTTGGAACGCTGGTGCCTAGAGTCGGCCCTGCATCCAGTATATATTTTAGACATACGTGGTTCCCTTTGGAACACAGAATACTCAAATTGCTTGTGTGGAATATTTTCTTGATAAAATAGGATGAAACACTCAGTTTTGGTAGCACTTTAAAAAATATGCTATCTCAAATAGCTTCCTAATATACAAATTACCATTCCCTCTAGTCTCGTCAACAGACATTGGGTGAGAATGTCTACCTTGGAAAGGTGATTTGGGGATATTGTGATCGTTGTTCCTGATGTGTTATTGGATTCACAGAGGCAAAGAATTCATTCTGTAAAACTTTAAATGTCCTTTCTTGATTTACAGCTATAAAACATTTCTTCATTCTTTAAAAAGTAATAGAAAAAAATCTCACAAAACTGGTGCCATTTCATGTATCAAATTATCACTCCTCCTAGAGGAATCGACTAATGTTTATTAACTGTGCTCCCTGGTACAAAGCAATAAGTATTACATTCATTCAGATGTTATTTCCAGTTATATACTGACGTTGCTACATTTTCACTGTAGCAGGTGTCAGAACAAGGTGATAGCTTGTGTCACTTTCACGGAGAAAGACCTACAGCTAGTGTCAGTCTTATGGACAGCGACTAGCTGTGTTTTTTGCCCCTCAAAAGGCAAACTCTCACCTGTTCTTCCTGAGTTAAAAAAAAAAAATCTTCAGTGTTCAACTAAGTAACTGAACTCCCTCAATTATCCAATCTGAGTATAACGTTTCTTATGTATGTAAGCTCTGTAGCCTGATGCTCTTGGGGGTAAGGAGCTCTCTGCGCCTATCTGTTGGTGAACAGGGGGGAAGAATGGCTGGAGAGGTGTTTCATCTGCATACACTATTTATCAAGTACTCCTATCTACTAGTGAACAGGGGAAATACAGCTATAGCTTCATTTGCATAAGCTTTCTACCCAGAATTCCTCCAGTGATGCTTTGGGAGCCAGCATAACTGTACACAAAATCAGAATTGGTTAGTGGAACTGAACTGAGAGAGGAGTAAGAGGGGAGAAGGGCTCCTTTCTAGTGCCCAGGAGTGCCCGGGTTGCAAGGACTTCTCTCAAGGATCCTACATGTTGCTGGTTCCTCCCTCTTCAGGATCCTGCTCTGTTCAGAGGACTTTGTGGTCAGACAACACAGACTGAGGGCTTTGCAAGTCAGTACACAGCCACTAAATAATTGAAATCACTATATCTGGGTTAGGTGGCAAAGTTTCAGGACTGGACTTCACTTTTCAAAGGACTAGAGACAGGCCTGCCTGAGAGCACTTCCAAACTCTGGGACTATATAACTCCCAGACACCAAACCATGAGTGGGGTTTGGAGAATGGGGAAGTGAGATGGTAAAGGGACATTTGCCTATTTGATGCTCATATCAGTGAGTAGGGAGCTAAGTAAACAGATGACTGCAAACGTTACTGTGGGGAGAAGTTTACTTATTAATTTAGATATACGTTTCTTATGTTTTCCCAAGCTTATGCTGTGTTCCTTTTCCTCCAGTAAAGTTTACCTTGTTCGTCTTGCAAGTAAAGAGCTGTAGCCCATTAAGAGTGTCCAGGGAAGGTATTTAGTGATCCCAGAAATTTTGGGATGCAGATTTTAGCTGGTGATGTGTGTTAGTTTTGAGAGGGACTCCTAGCCATTTGAATATGGCTCTTGCTGCTTACAACAGTGGCAGAAGGGTTTCACATATTTTGAGACTATCTCCCTTAGGCTCAATTTTCGCCCTCATTACATTTTTATTGGACCAATTATACACTAGTTTCCAAACCAAAAAAGTTACAATATTCAACTGCTAAGTCTCTTTCAAAGCAGTATGTACAATATGGTGTGGAAATGACAGTAAATAGGTCAAGTGTCCATTTCATATTAAAATAAAAAATGCAATGAGGTTAATAATGTAAATGTCCATAAGCCAGGAAATGTGAACTGGGGTCGAACAGGTCTCTTAAGGTTGTTCATTTGTCTTTTATTGCATTCTTTATTATAGTGTTTACAAGTGTATATCCTTACCTTGTACTTCTCCATCAATACAATTCAATCACATTCCTTGATTTGAGATTTAGATTTTGTGTGCCCTCCCTTTCTAAACTACTGTGTTTAGCTTTAACAGAAATGGTTCCCTCTCTTACTTAGCTAAGAGATTAAAACTGGACCTTTAGAGAGTCAGACATCCGTGCTATAATCAGTCTCCTCAAAGTGCACTGGTTAGGCTAAAGAATTGGTTCATTTGCAAATATTTAGGGGGAACCACTCCTTACTCAGACAAATCTCCCATTAAAACTAGTAAGTCTGGAAATTTCCAAGCTATCTAAGGCAGTTAGGCACCCATCTCCCATTGAAATTCAGATGGAATTAGGAGTCTATCTTCCTTGGCTCCTTCTGAAAATTCCAACTGAAAAGTTCTGCCTGCCTAAGAAGCTTTGGCCCATTATTTCATTTTTTTTCTTTTCACTTTAGTATTATTTGTCTTTAATTTGTCATGAGATAAAATTACATCTCAAGCCTTCACATTTGCATGTCTCCTTGTAGCATGTCCATGCACCTTGGGCCAAATTCTGATTGCCTTAGGTTTCAAGTCAATGGGATTAATAGTGTGTAAGGCAAGCATGACTTGTTCCCCCCTCCCCATGTGAGGTCACATGGATGATGAGTGGTTCTAATATGTTAATACTATTCTCCAGATCAGTGGATCTTCTGTACCAGAAGCTATAGTGTGTAAGTGACACACTTGTACTACAAGAAACACTGGTTCTGACCTCAAGTCTCCAATGTATTAGTTGATTTGCCGCAACACCTTTGGGCAAAGCAATTCAAATATATCATAAACAACTTGCCTCAAGACTGAAACACATTCTGTTTTCTTTATATTCCTTTCTAATGTTCTATTTTTTTCCTTGAAAAAATACTAAAGAACAGAATTATATTGGAACTGGTGGAGGCATGATCGTTCCCCCACCCCCCCGATTATACTGAAACATTAAAATATCATCAGCATGTTAATTTTATCATCTGAACTATATGAGATTTATTCAGCATCTCTATCTGTTACATTAGTCTCTAGATATAATTTATTCTGATTGTGGGAATGTCATAGAAAGAGACCAAAAACATCTGGACTTCTTAATATGAAACAAATTTTCTAGGATGCATATCACCATATTAAAATTAATTCTGTTTGAGAAGACAGAAATGGTACATCCTATAGCACATTCAGATTTCGGCCCCAAACCCTGTACTGGGCTAGTGCAATAGATTCTTACAGTCTGCCACTGAAGGCCTAAACTTCATTCACCCTCAATTTCATAATACAATCTCAAGTAGAATGAATTACTCTTCCCAATCTAAAATTAATTGATTGCTTTGATTGATTGATTGGCGATTCCTCGATTCGAGGATGATCTCTACCATGGATTTACATATGGGTCCTGAGATGACTCAGAAGTCCGATCCTGGAACCGCAACTCCGCCCACAGTAGGTACAGACATTTCGTGGCAGGCCATCTGCCTGCTGGGAGAAAGTTCTTTCTGTTTCCTTCCTCCACTCTCTCTTTTCAGCTTAGAGGGCAAGGTGCTTCTCCTCCTCAAGCAGAGGATGGAGGATATGGTGCCATTGGGATTGGTTGGTGGCTTGCTCCTCCCAGCCTGTGATGTCCACATCAGTTTTCTTAAGATACGCTTTCAGTGTCTTTGTAGCGTTTCCTCTGACCACCACGGGATCTCTGACCATGGGTGAGCTGACAGTAGAAGACTTGTTTTGGGAGGCGAGAGTCTGGCATCCGCACACAGCATCCAGCCCAGTGAAGTTGGTGTATGAAGATCATTGCTTCAATGCTGGTGACATTGGCTTCAGCGAGGATGCTGGTGTTAATGCTGCGATCTTGCCACTTGATGTGAAGGATCTTCTGGAGGCATTGTTGGTGATACCTCTCCAGACTCTTGAGGTGCTGTTGATAGGTCACCCGGGTTTCACATCCACAGAGGAATGTAGGATCAACAATTGTCTTATAGACCTGGATCTTGGTGTCCTGCCATGGGTCACAATCTGTGAAAACGCGTCGGAGCAATTTCCCAAAGGAAGCACTTGCGCACTGGATCCTGTGCTGGATCTCATTGTTGATTTTTGCATTTTGAAAAAGTTGTCTACTGAGGTAGCAAAAGTGCTCAACTGTCTCCAAAGTCTGACCCTCAATGGTGGTTTGTAGTGGGTCATGTGCAAGGCCTGAAGCAAGTTGATAGAGCACTTTAGTCTTCTCAATATTGAGTGAGAGTCCTAGACTTCGGTAAGCTTGTGCGAGAAAATCCAGTATGGACTAAAGGTCATTCTCAGTGTGCGCGAGGATGACACAGTCATCAGCATACTGAAGATCAATAATGGAAGCCCTGAAGACTTTAGACTTCTAGCGGAGACATCGAAGATTAAAGAGCTGCCCATCCATTCTGTATTGAATGTCAACTCCATTGGGGAGGTGATCTTTCAAAGGACCAAAATAACTGCTAAATTGTTGGAGAACAGGGTTGGGGCAACAACGCATCCTTGCTTAACCCCAGTTTTGATGATGAAAGGTTCCGTCTCAAGGCCATTGCAGACAACCGTGGCAGTCATTTGATCATGGAGAAGCCTTAGGACCTTAATAAATTTTGGAGGGCACCCAAATCTGGACTGCACCTTCCACAGGGCTTTGCGATTAACAGAGTCAAAGGCAGTTAACAGATTGACAGAGCGAGATGGGGGTACCCAGAAATCATCTACTACAGGACAGGCCCAACAAGGAAAATAACAGAACACCACTGGCCATCACATACAGCCCCCAGCTAAAACCTCTTCAGCACATTATCAATGATCTACAACCTATCTTGGAAAACGATCCCTCACTCTCACAGATCTTGGGAGGCAGGCCAGTCCTCGCTTACAGACAGCCCCCCAACCTGAAGCAAATACTCACCGGCAACTACACACCACACCACAGAAACACTAACCCAGGAACCAATCCCTCTAGCAAACCTCGTTGCCTACTCTGTCCCCATATCTACTCTAGCAACACCATCATAAGACCCAACCACATCAGCCACACCATCAAGGGCTCATTCACCTGCACGTCTACTGATGTTTTATATGCCATCATGTGCCAGCAATGCCCCTCTGCCATGTATATTGGCCAAAACGGACAGTCCCTACGTAAAAGAATAAATGGACACAAATCAGACATCAGGAGTGGTAACATACAAAAGCCTGTAGGAGAACACTTCAATCTCCCTGGACATTCTATAACAGATTTAAAAGTAGCTATACTTGAACAAAAAAACTTCAGAAACAGACTTCAAAGAGAAACAGCAGAACTAAAATTCATTTGCAAATTTAACACCATTAATTTGGGCTTGAATGGGGACTGGGAGTGCCTGGCTCATTACAAAAGCAGCTTTGCCTCTCCTGGAATTGACACCTCCTCATCTATTATTGGGAGTGGACTACATCCACCCTGATTGAATTGGCCCTGTCAACACTGGTTTTCCGCTTGTGAGGTAACTCCCTTCTCTTCATGTGTCACTATATAATACCTGCATCTGTAATTTTCACTCCAAGCCTCTGAAGAAGTGAGTTTTTTTACCCACGAAAGCTTATGCCAAATAAATCTGTTAGTCTTTAAGGTGCCACTGGACTCCTTAGAGATGAAGGCCATGTACAGGTTCTAATTTTGCTCCCGGGAGTTTTTCTGGATTCGGCGGGCAATGAAGACTGTGTTGGTTGTCCCGTGGGATGGTCTAAAACCGCACTGAGATTCTGGCAATATTTCCTTAGCAAGGGGAAGTAAGCAGTTTAAGAGGATACGAGCAAGAATTTTCCCTGCTGTAGATAGCAAGGCAATGCACAACATGAATACACAACAGCAGATAACATAAAACCTAGCCATTGCAAACAATTATTTTCAATAAAGTATTTATCTAGAAAAACAAACATCTTACAATTTTCTAAGTTAGATTTTTCTGGATTTTCTTTAGAAGCACACAAAATGAATAACTAAGAAAAACCCCAATTGGAAGACACTTTCCTGTTAACAAACATACGTAGTTTCACAGGGCTAGATTATCACATCCTCTACTCAGCCATGCAATATTGAGATTGCAACTCTGGTTGTATCAGCTATTTTCATGATATCCCACTTTGCAAGCAATTGCGGGAGAAGCAGATGGAGGGGGATGGGAATAGTAGGAGATCTGGTTCTGCTCACCCCTACCCACTTGCTAGTTGGGGACAGACAGGGAGTAGTTTGATTCTCCCTCAGAACAAGGTGGACTCAATGGAGAAATCGTTATTGAGTTCAAAATTTGTCCTAGAGTCTGGGTTGGTACAGCTATGTGCCACCCTTCTCAAAGTTACCATCTAACCCACAGGAATAACATGATTCCCCCCCAGCTTCTGCTAACATAAAGCTTGGTGTGTGCTTTCTTTGATGAAAGAGCGGGTCAGAAGATAAAGGTTAATCTCTAGTAAGATGTCTCTATAAGGTCCGTTTTTATGGAGATTCTTTTTGTAGTGTTTCCATAAGGATGCATGAGAGATTCAGGTGAGCAAGGTCAGCAACCCTATATGATTGTGACACTGTCATTAGACCACAGATGTATTGTAAAGCAACTAGGTGTAGAGGGCACAATAAAAAAACAAAGTACATTACTAACACAGATTCAGAACAATTTTAGAACCATGTTTTTGGCCATTTGTCTCTTTAATTTCCTACTAGTTCGTTCTATCATTTACTTACTTAAATTAATTTTATTTAGATTTGTAAAAGAAAAAGGCTCCTATGCTCCTCATTCTAAGGGCTACATTTTTGTACAACATTTAGCATTATCAAAGAAAAGGAAATTGTGTTCTGCTTTATCACTTACCAAAGCATTGGTGCTTTGCTTAATCCCCTATCAGAGAGGAATATTCTTAAAATGATGGGTATAAAATATCTTGTCCTGTTCTGGCAAGAATCTGGCCATATCCCTTGATAACAAATCAGGCATGAGGGAATAGGCATTCATAAGAATATGTTTACCAATGAATTATATGCCAAGGTTTTGACACAACCATCAGTTATGCCAGATGCAAATAATTTACTCTCTGTCAGTTCAAATTCACAGTCTTGTTTGGATGGCTTAAATCTTTACTGGCACCAAAATACAGCAAGCAGTATTGCTCAACTGTAGAGTTGAAAGCATAGACATAGGTATAAAGTGCCAGAAATGGAAATAAGAAAATTCATGCTGCATTTGCTGAGTGTTTCTTGTTGGTAACATTTCATGGTGTACTTTTTGGTGTGGAGGGTCAGTAGTATTTTAGTGCTCCAGAATGGTGTCTGGTTGTACTGATGTGCTGTATTTTAGGTGAGATGCAAAACTGAAGTCCTGACCATGCATTGCCACTAAAGGACACTAGGAACACTTAGCAAGTGTGGGGGGCTTTCTAGTCAAATTTTTACTTGGACAATTACATTCTGTCTATTCAAAATATTTCTGCATTGTCCATTGGCTAAAATATTCTTAAATGATCAAATTTGTAATGCAGTTCATAGTTATCTTTTCAGGATACATTAATCCCATACTATAGTTAAGGCTACGATTTAGTCATGAGTATTTTTAGTAAAAGTCATGGACAAGTCACAGACAATAAACAAAAATTCATGGCCTGTGGCCTGTCTGACCTTTACTATAAATACCCCTAATGAAATGGTAGCTGGGGGGCTCCGGGGTGCCATTGCTTTGTGGGGCCTTTGTGGTGCCACTGCTCGGGCCATTCGCAGGGCCAGCAGCCAGGGGCGGCCGAACAGCGGCTGCTGTGGCTGTCCCCAGGGCTGCTGCTCTGTCCGCCCCTGGGGCTGCTGCTCAGATGGTCCCTGGGTCCAGCCGTACTGGCCACTGTCAGACGGTCCCCGGGGCCAGCTGCCGGAGGCTGCTGAGCAGCAGCTGGCTGTGGGGCTGCTCCAGCAGTGACCCGTGCTGCTGGCTGAGGGGCTGCCCAAGCAGCTGGCTGTGGGGCGGCTCCAGCAGTGGCCGGTGTGGCTGAACCCGGGGCTCCTGCTCAGGTGGACCCTGAGGTGCTCCGGCCGCCCCCGGAACCTCTGCTCAGGCATGTCCCTGGGGCCAGCCGTACTGATTGCTACTCAGGTTGTCCCTGCGGCCCTGTCCCGGGGCCGCTCCAGCAGTGGGTGGTGTGGCTGTCCCCGGGCCGCCTGAGTACCTGGCCCTGAGGTTAGTTGCTTCAGCGGCCCTGGGGTCAGCCACGCTGATGGCTGCAGAAGTCACAGCAGTCGTGGAAAGTCAAGCAATCCATGATTTCCCCAACCTCTGTGACAAATACAGAGCCTTAACTATCGTTGTTGTAAAAAGCTGTTAATTCATTTAAAAAAAATCTTACTTTAGAGATTTTTTTTTTTTAAATGAAGGGATCATCTAGTCTGACATCTTGCACAGCATAGGCCATAGATTTCACCCAGGTAATTTTGGCATCTAGCCCAGCAACTTATGGCTGAACTAAAGAATATCTTTTAAAAAGACCTCCAATTTTGATTTAAAGACTCCAGTGGAGAATTTTCTCCTTCTCTTAGAAAAATTTACTTTAAAAAACATACAATCCATTTTTTATTAAATTGTTGTGTATGGGCTTCAGATATTTGAAAGAGATTTTTAATTTCTATATGTTTCATTATATTTAAAAAGAATGGAAGCTTTTCTCCTCAGGACAGAAGTTAAATATTTTAGTATATATAGAATATATAGTACTGTATTTACTCTCTTTTTTTTTATTCAAAAAATGCTAACAAGTTAGTGTAGTTTTATTCTATTTTTTATTTAGGTTTAATTTGCAACTTTTCAAAATCTATTTGTATAAACTGTATCATATTTTACACTAACAAAGCTAACTTTCAAAAAAAAAAACAGAAAAATTGACGTATGTATTTAGCATTTGGTCTACTTCTATTTCCCTGTCACCATAGTGTCTGAGTGCCTTTTTAAGATATTTATCCTCTCAATACCCAGGAGGTAGGGAAGTATTATTATCCCTGTTTTACACAGAAACATCATATAAAGCATACCTGGGAAGTTGTACCAATCACAATTTCTCAATACATCTATTTAGATCAATCCATAATGAAAACACACAATTCATGTCACACACACACACATCCATCCCCCCATTTTATAAGTAGTCGGTTCTTCCACAATTAACAATTCATTACAAGCCCTCCCTCCCCATTCTTAGCATACAGCGTGTACTTCATTTACTGTAGAAAGTGCTCTACAAATACATCCACAGATGCACTATTCTCCCTATTCCATTGTCCATGCAAGTCTGTTATGTGGGTGCATAAAGCATTCCTGATTTCTGTTGTCTGTATGCATCCTGCTCCAGCTGCGACAGGTGCACATTCTGGCTGAGTGTACTGGTTCAGCAATCCATTACTGTCATAGCTCCATTCAAGGTCAAATGGCTCACTTTGGGATTCATGAAGATTGTGAAGAACATAGCAAGCCACAATAATGCGGATAGCATTGATGATACTGGAATCCATATGGGTCTGTAGACATTGTCAGCGGGATTTTAATCTGCCAAACACACATTTAACCACATCTACTGAGAGTGCAATTAAACTTTCATCTGCCAGGTCCTCTGAGATCCAGGTATGGTTTCATAAGCCAAGGCAAAAGGGGATACGTGGGGTCCCCTAGAATAACACAGGGTCAGTTACTCCATTGATAAAGTCATTTGATGGGAATGGTGGTGGGCCTCTGCATGATGGTAGATTCCTGATCAGCAGAATACTCTGGTATCATGAACTTTTTCCAGTGCAGCCCATGATGGCATTCATAAATCAGCCTCTATGGTCTACAAGGGCCTGAAGTTTATGTACTGATGCTCCTTGAGAAGGGCAAACTATGAGCACATCAGTCCCATCAATGGCCCCAGTGCAGTTTGGAAACTCCATTCACTCAAAACCAGCAGTTACTTCATGGATATTGTTTATGCCCACCACCTTTGGCTAAAATGCATGCCTGATTGCTTCAGAAACCTCCACCGGTACTTTACCCACAGTTGACTTTCCAACATCGAACTGGTTAGCAAAAGACATGTAGCAGTCTGAAGTAGCCAACTTCCAGATGGTTATATCTACCAACTTCTGGATCAGCATGGCTGCCCTCATGTGTGTGTTGTGACCCTGGAGGGGTGGTGTAAGCTGCTCATAAAGGTTCAGAAACGTAGCTTGCTTCATGCAAAAGTTCTGAAGCCACTGCTGGTCATCCCAGGACTGCATGGCGATGTGATCACACCGGTCTGTGCTTGTGGCCCTGTTCCAGAAGCACTGGTGTATGTAGGGGGACATCAGTGGCTGTACTGATAGTCATGAGTAGCATCAGGCAGTTCGAGTCTGCCATGTCTGTATCATACTCCATCTTTGACAGGTGCCTTTGGTAGATCAGAAAACACCACCGAAATGTCCACCAGAATCTCACAGATGCTCCACTCATTTTCTGAAACAGAAGTGAAAGCCCAAGCAGGACAAGTTCTTCAAATGGCTGCTTAAGCACAATTGTGAGATCCAGGTCCAGAAATTCTAAATCTAGGGTCAGTGTGGACACTCGAATCATGGCTTACGAACACCGAGCCTGTGGACTCAAGTCCCACAGACCCTGGGCTTACATTGCAACATAAACATCTCCTCAGTGATTTGTCCGAGGTCACAGAGGAAGTCTGTGGTAGAACAGGGAACTGTGAACCTGTATTTCCCAAGTCCTTGGCTAGTGTCCTAAACACCGGACCACCCTTCCTTTACAACTTGAGTGCTGTAAACTATTAACTAGCTAATCCGGCCTCCATCCTACAGTAATTTGGCAGGCAGGCAAATAAGTGTTACACACGTTTTGTAAATGGGGAAACAAAGGCAGACAGGTTGTGATTGGCCCATGGCAGCTGAGGGATTTGGAATGTCAGAGATGGGAACTGAGCTGTACCTGGCTTCCTAGTCCCATATTTAATTTGCTAGACCACACTACCTTAAAGTTAAGAATGCATCTGAAGCGAGTGACTGGTGGGACACAAACACAGAGCTGGTCAAAATTATTTGATTTTTGTTTTGTTTTTTTAACTAGAAAAATTCAAAATCAAAATTTAATTTCAAATCAACATTTTGAAATGAACCAAAACTTTTTCTTTCATTTTGACTTAAAATTAATTTAGAATATATTACTATTTAGAATTTTGGAAACCGAAAATCTTGGTTTCTCTTTTTCAGTGTCTGGATTTCTGGAACTGAAATGAAAATTTTCATTTTGAAAATTTCCACAAAAGGGACTTTGTTCTGTGAAAATGTTTGGTTTTTCTATCAACTTTGATTCACATACATAAGGAAGTGAGACTCTTCCCAGTACCTCCACAAGTAGTTGCTACTGCAGATCTTCATTTCTGAAAGGATCAGAATTCCAGTCGTCTTAGGGTGCACATGGCTGGCCCTAATTTCACCTTTGCTCACACCAGTCTACAGTAGGATATAATTTAGGACTCTGTTCTGCAGAGACATACTCAGGTAGTAAACTTTATTCACTGTGAGTAGTCCCATAGACAGTGCATAAACTTAAGCATGTACATCAGTCTTTGGAAGATTGGGGCCTTAGTCCTTAATCAATACCCTTAAACATTTCATTCATGTTTGGTTAGACTGTCAAATAATTTGTTCCTCTGTCATCAGCTAAAAATTCTGCTCATTTTATAGTAGTTCAACTTACATGGATTCACTGGACTACAGAAAAAGTGAAATTTTAGACATATCTTAAACTGAGTTCATAAAGGCCCACATTTCCAATAACAAAACTAGCAGTGACAGTGATGTATGGTTTTTTTTATGAGACCCGATAACTGATGGATATGTGATCTTATAAATGCTTAGACAAACTAATGCACATAATTATATTTTCCATTTGAAGTCTATTGCTAGGCATTCTAATACAATATCATTAGTTGAAATGGCCACAATGATACAGCTTGGGCAGTTTGTCACAGTAATTACAGGGTGATTATTTTTGACTGGAATAAAGATTTCAGTTTTAGTATGGTGGAAAGCACAATCACAAATTAGAAACAGTCTCAGAATAAAAAAAAGTGGTGTTTAAATATGGATTATAGTATAATTCTAAAACAATTTCTTTAAAAAGTAAAGTGCACACATTTGGCTGAATGCATGATTTTTATTACTATTATTATTATTTAGTTTTAAACTAAGGTCCTACCAAGAGGATGACACTTACCTAATTAACCGTTCCAATGTTTAAATATTTTAATGTAAGGGAAAATTTGGGCATGCTAACTAAGGTTTGTGTTATAATTTACATAACTGCTAAAATAGGCCTTTTTTTAATCGACACAAAAATAGATCATTTGTCTTCACTGTTTTCAGAATGGTTGATTAAAGTAGACAGTGTCCTAACATCTGTATTGAAAACTATATTAATCAATTGATTAATCATGAGGCATTAATCAAAATCTTCCTTAAGTGTTTTAGTTTTGGAGTGGCTCTTAATATTTTCTATCAGATTCCTTTTAAGGTGTCCATTATAGAGATTAAATTTGGGTGGTAAATATTGAGGGGTTGAGGCACATGTGGCTTTCCACTTGAAGGTCACAGCCATTGCTCATTAGTGTTACTTTTAATGGGATAAGAAGCAAAAGTTTTTAATATATGACTAAATCAATTAATCAAATGCACAGTTGATTCCCTTTCCAGTAAGCGGTCTGTATTTTCAGAATATGCAAAGGGATCTCTAGCCATTGTACATCCATAAATAGTTTAGTCTAAACTAAAGAATATTTTTATTTTAAAGAATTTAAGAGGAACATACAGTATAATGAACTGATGCATTGACTGCAATAAACTAAATTATTCTCAGCTACTTTTAAATATGCTGTTTTGTAAAAACCCATTTAAAGGAATCCTGAGTCAACCTTCATTAAGGATATATTTAAATAATATATCCTTGCCCTATACAATGAGTGTAAAGCTTCTGATTACTGGAATGAAGTGTTTTAGAATTAAACAAGTTATTTCAAGCATTTAGTTTGACTCAAGTGAACCATAGCCGTGCTATGCAACAAGCTGATCAACTGAGAATTTCAAGATTTGTGTTTCTCTGTGTTTGTTTTTGCTTGTTCCTATTTGTTTTTCCAGTCTGAAACATTAAATACCGGTACTCAAGTAAATGTATTTTGTGAAGCATCAATTATAGTACAAAAGAAAAGCAGTGATTACATATCTTTTCATGTGAATAAAAAATGTTTCTTTTTTTCTGAATTCCTCTGGGATTCTTTAAGAAAAAATTAACTATATTAGTGTTGCTATTTATACCGTAGATAGAAAATATTATCTTTTTAACTCAGTTTCCTTAAGAAATTGCTGCGTGATATTTCTATTTATTGATTTTAATTCTGAAAAAAATATATGGGGGAGGTTGGAATGGAGAGAGAGAATTCATCTGAAATTCCTGTCAACTTTAGCATAAGTTTAAAGAAACAAGGCATCAAAATTTAGCAAACAGCAGGAAACCTCTTCGGGGTGTGTGTGTATGTGTGTGTGTGTGTGTGTGTGTGTGTGTGTGTAAATATTTATAGTACCTGTATATTTTCAGTTTGAGGCACAGAGTATTTCTTACCAGTTTTATTGTAATGTATTAAAATAATCAAATAATATTCAGAAAGGCATAACAAATGAACCATTATTATTATTTACTTGTATTATGGCAGCAGCTAGAGACCAACCAAGATCAAGACCCTTTTGTGTTAGGCACTGTACAAGCACAGAGTAAGAGAAAGACCCTGCCCCAAAATATCATCCCTTGTGTGGCTCCTTTATCAAAAGTCAGTCACACAACAAAGCACAGTAGGTTCAGATGTTCAGACTTGTTGAGACATATGATGGAACAGCCAGAGTAGCTATAATCTAAAAGAGGGAAGAAACTTCCACTGAATAAAGTGGGTCTGGGAGCAGGCTTTAATGCTTTAACTACAGGGAAATGCAGCACTACTAATCTGATTATGGAAGCCAGTTGCTACTGGTTTGCACTATATACTGGTTATGTTAGAATTCTTAAAAGTTCCTTTGATGTATGTTAAATGGATGCTATATATAGGTTATTACATATTTCAAGCTATTAAAATGCACAGGAAATTTTCTAAGCTTTGAAAAAATGTTACTTGGACTACTTGTCACACAATTACATGGAAAAGAAATGTGTCTTAAAGTCTTGAAAAAATCAGCAATATATATCTGAAAATAAAATAAAATCTACTCCTGTGTTATTGTTCCACAGCTGAGCTCTGTTTTCATTTTGCTATTGGTGGTGAAGGTTGGTTGCCTTCAGCAGGGAAGGAAATGCAATCTGCATAATTCCCATTAGTTCTTCATTGCACAAATATATACTGATAATAATTCTATAGTGGGTTAGTTTGTGGCTAATCATCTTTATGCTTAGCAGCAGGTGCTGTGGCAGTACTGAAAAAAGTATCATGCATTTTAGAAATTATGGCTGTATAATTCATCTATAAAACACCTTTCTTGTTAACAAAATTATGTTCAACAGCTCATCAATTCAGCTCGTGGAGAATACAACCGTGTTACTGGCATGTAGGCTTTATCACTACTGTGTTATCAAGAGCCACTGACAGAGACAGAAACCAGGGAGAGAAACTAGGCTTTGAGATGATATACTCAGAACATAGAGGCTATTCCATATTTTCAGATGGTCAGGGGAACATGGGAGAGGCATTTTCTGACCACTCTACATGTACAGGAAATAAATGTGGTGTTTGAAATAATATGTATAAGTTGGAAATAGAGGAGTGGATAGGTATAGAGAAAAGGGACATGGTGATTCACAGTGGGCTAGTTAGTGGTTTTGAGATCTTTGAAGAGGGAAGATAAGAGGGGCTGTGGGGAAATAGTGAAATAATGGACAAGAATAGTGGGAAGTGGGATATGTATATCATTTCAATTTATAGAAATGTGCCTGTTCAATGCTTAGAGCATGTACATGTGTGCTCATTAGAAAAATCAACTTCTTGGACCAATGTCCAACAAATGGAACTTTTCCAGACTCCTGGATTTATCCACAATGAGAACTTTTACAGCATCAGCCACGAAATCAATTCTCTCCCTTCCACTTCAGCCCTACTTTCCTCCTCTGGGAAAAGGCTAGGAGGATGAAATAGTTTTGCATCTTAACCTGAAGAGCAATAAATCATGCATGGGGGGGAAGATACATGGGGTGGAAGGAGAAATAGAAAGGAACATGTAGAACGATGATTGGGGAAGAAATGAAGCTGAAGAGAAGAGTCAGAAAATGCAACTGTAAAAGATGAGTTAACAGACTAGTCTGAGTGAAAAATTAAGTAATGAATGTCTCAGGAAATATGTTGGAAGGAAAGCAAACACTCAAAGGAAAACATACAACAAGGTAGAGCAGAAAGAGGAAAAGTAGAGTGAGAGATAAGGAAGATCAAAGCAAGGGAGATGGGCTTAAAATGATTTTTAAGGGAAGTCACATGCAAAAATATTACAATAAATGCATCAAAGCAATCTAGTCTTGGGCACATTGAACCCTGATGTGTCTGTTCACCCCATACTTGCCCTGAAAGGGTTAATGTAAGTTAAGAAACGGGCCAATGAACCACACAGGCCACAGCTGAGGGGAATTAGGTGGCTTAAATAATCCTCTGACTGAATGAGGGAGCCCAGCAGAGGAGGAACAAGCTGGATTTACAAAGGGAGGAAGCCAATAGCAGAGGGGGCTGCAGGGAGGTAGTTTGCAGTCACTTCCTGGGAGAAGGGAGTGTGTTTGGGGCTACAGAGGCAAGTAGCCCACAGTTACTCCCTGGGAGGAGGGAGTTGTGGAGCTGGCAAACCCAGGGAAGTGGGGAGAGCCAGAAGGTAAGGAAAGGCTCAGGGAAAAGGTAGCAAGAGTCAGGAGGGTGCAGACCTTGGCTGCTGATTAGAGGGTCCCTGAGCTGGAACAGGCCTGACTTCTTCTGCCAGCCACTGGGGAAGTGGCACAGACCAGGCAGTGGAGAGTGGACTGCCTGGGACAGCTTGCCCTGAAAGACTTTGATACCCTGGAAGAGGAAAACACCCATAGTGACTTGGCCAGAGGGAAAATCACAAAGAAGGAGCACCCAGAGGCACTGAGAGAGAGTGACAGTATAGTGTGCAGTGAACAGCAGAATGGGGCCCTGGACCTGGAAGGAGCTAGCCCCCAGAGCAGCCAGGAGGAGGTGCCCACCTTCAGTAAGTGGACCCTGTGACAGTCTGTTTTACATAAAGCATGGGATTTTCAAACTTTGGTGCCTATCTTCAGATACCCACATTCATAATTGGTAGAGCTGGTCAGACATAATCTATTTTTTCCATGGAAAATTTCAATGAAAATGTTCTAATAAAAAAAATTAGTAGACAATTTTGCCTTTTTTTCTTTAATAAAAACGCTTAGTTTAAAACAGTAAAATTTTTGGCTGAAAACAAACATTTTTAAATTTGGCTTTTCTGACAAAAGAAAATTTTTTAGAGGGAAGCAGACACTTCCTGTGAACATTTCCAGTTTCACTTTGTCAAAAGACTAATTTTCCATCACCAAACTTTTGATAGGAAACTTTGACCAGCAGTAATTGTTAGGCTCATAAAAATGTGTCTTGGTTTTCTAAGGTCAGGAGCATTTGCATGTCTAACTGATGTCAATGGAAGTTGTGGGTGCTTTGCAGCTCTGAAAATTAGGCTAATTTTAGGTATCTAAATATAGATATTGAGGTCTAAATATCGGCATCCAAGTTTGCAAACACGCACTTTTCAGAATAGATAGCCTCTTCAGAGTGAAGGTAAAAACTAGTGTTGTGTGACACTTTCCATATTTACTTTGAAGGTAAAAAAGAATGTTTCTGCAGTTTTGAAGAAAATTGCTAAGAGTTACTTTGTTTAAAAATTTACTTTGACTTGAAATTGTCCTTTACCTAACATTTTATTTCTCCCTCTAGATCAAAATGGCTTTAAACTTTCTAGATAATTAAATCACCTTGAAAACTTATGCACTGTGGAAAACAAGTTGTAATTAAGTATTAATGACTTTTGTTAGATAGTTTGGGGTCTATTAAGAATAATGAGAGTTTTTGCCATTAATCTGAGTGGGAGCAGGATTGGACTGTGTGTGTGTGTGTGTGTGTGTGTGTGTGTGAGAGAGAGAGAGTATATCCCCCCCATTGGTTAATTGTAGTTTAGAATATATCTGTTTCTATACATAACTGAGATCTTGTTCAAGTGGTGGTTAGAAAACAAAACTGTGTCTTTGGAGTAAGCTTGTAGTCTTGGCTCTTCTGGTACATGTTCTGTACATTATGGACAGGGGATGGATTCTCGATTGTTACATTTGCAACCACAGTCCCTTTATGAGTATTTTGATCTCCACTGTAACTCAAAAAAGAAAAGCCCATGTTAATTTACATCTCCCTGACAACTAGAACATTTTCTGAAATTTTTAATTAAAACATGCTTTTTCAGATTTACACAACAGTAATAATAATAAAAAAATCACATTTCAACCATAGATAATGTATGGAAAGAAATAGTAAATATTTTTAAAAATTTGCTATTTGAAAGCTAGAGAAGGTTTTAATGTCGATTTGTAGCCAATAGAGGGGAAAAATTACAGTAAAGAATATTTCCATCATCATCTAACTCCAAAGAGGTGGTACTTCTACTGCTGCATTCTCTCCAGAATGCTCCCTGCACTGAGGGGGAGTATGCAGTGGTTCACTTTCCAAATGGGGTAACAGGAATTGAGAGTTTGTTACCTGTCAAGGGTAACTGAGGAAGCTTGTGGCAAACCTGTGAACATCTGGATGTAGTAGACCTATATCTTAGCTACTAGATGATAGGTTCAAGTCTCTATAGTTAGACCACCTGTAAAATGGGGATTAATATTTACTCATCTCTGAAAAACATAGACAAAAAAGTACAAAGTGAAAAGCACAATCTCAATTTTTCCACATGTTGTTATTAATGCAAAGAGACATTAAACTGACTGAGGCCTTGCGGCCTAATGGGTTAGGTGGTGAGCCTAAAAAAAAAGAAGATCTGAGTTCTAGTTTTGGTTTTGACCCTTCCCTATGATTTTAGCACTTTTTACCAATGTATGGAGTGATGACAGACACTGCTATCCCTGCATGCATGGCTAATGTAGCTATGTAGTGATCTTGTGTATGTTCTCGTGTACATTAAATGAGCTAAGGCTCCACAGGAGCCATTTTTACCTTACCCAGCACCACTTGCTGTGTTAATAATCTGGATCCATCAATCCCAAACAAAATGAAATGCAGAGGGTGCAGCATGGAAGAAGGCACAGAGATGATTGTGTGGGAAGTGGACAAAGAAGTAATTCAGTAGAATTGGTCAAAAATTTTCCACAGAACATGTTTCCATCTTAAAATGCTGTTTCAATGGAATCAAAACGTTCTGTGGAAATATATCAGTTTCATCAAACCATGTCATGGAAACCAGGCAGACAGACTGGCTGGCCAACCAGCTTGCCTGGTTTCCTGCCAGCCAGCCAGCTGTCTGCTGACTTCCCGGCTTGCAGACAGGTGGGCTGCCTGGCTAGCATGTGGATGGGCTGTCCAGCTCCCTGGTGGCACAGCCAGCTTGCCATGCAGCCCGTCCTGATGGCTGCCTAACGCCCCAGCTGCCCAGTGGGCTAAGTAGGCACTGAAACAGATTGCTCCATTTCACTGGAAATTCTGTGATGTTGATACACTTCATTCTGATGCAGAATGATACACAACATTGACAAACCAGAACTTCCCATAAAACAGAAGTTCTGTTTTTTTGGCAGCTCTGGAATGGAGGCTGACATTGGACAGGAGTGGGCAGTAAGTGATGGGATAAAAGACTAATCAGAGTTGTAGGCCGAAGCCGCGTTATGCAGGGGTGGCTCCAGGCACCAGCGCAGCAGGCGCGTGCCTGGGGTGGCAAGCCTCGGGGGGCGGCGTGTCGGTCGCTGTGAGGGTGGCAGTCAGGCAGCCTTCAGCAGCGTGCCTGCGGGAGGTACCGCGGTTTCGGCAGCAATTCGGCGACGGGTATGCCGAAGCCACGTGACTGGCAGATCACCCGCAGAAATGCCATGGAATCCGCGTGACCGCCCGCAGGCATGCCGCCGAAGGCCGCCTGACTGCCGTGCTTGGGGCGGCAAAAAACATAGAGCCGCCCCTGGCGTTATGACAGACATGAGTAGGTAATGAGTAGTAGTAATCTAGGGTAATACTGATGTGTGCGTATATGCTTTGTAATAGGTTTACTGTAGCTCATTCACCAGGTTGCAGGGTAGTGAGAGGCCAGTGGATTGGAAAGAACAAGTGTTCTTTGGGATGGTGTCACCCTCAGCCAGCTTTAGGGAACACAGGCAATTCAGTGTGAGGGCTCAGTCTTCACTAAAGGATTGTTAGATTTACAGACACAAGGGCAGATCCTCAGCTGCTGTAAAAGTGCCATAGCCCCATTCAAGTCAGTAGAGATGGCAATTTACACTAGCTGAGGATCTGCCTCAGGATGGTCTGACTTTATTAATCTGATACCCCTTAAACTTGGTATCTCTAGTGTGAGTAAAAAGAAACAGAGTTTAACTGTTAAAAAACAAATGTATTTCTGAGGTCATCATGTTTCAGTTTGGAGGAGTGTCTTTTGAAGTCAAATTAAGAGTTGTTAAAGATGGAGACTGCAAATGGAAAAATACAGCTTTAATAATGGCAATCCACACATCATGACTATGCTATAACTGCTGCTTTTGTTATCACTGCTCTCTGACTCCTGCTTTTTATTAGCATGTGACTCAATTGTTCAAACAATACATCTGAACATGGATGTCGTATTTTTGTTGTGGCAAGAAGCCTACTTTTGACCTTTCTTTCTGAGCATGACACTAGTTGAATCCTGCTTCAGTTCCTGGGAATCGACTAAACCCTTTGAGAGTTCACTAGTTAATTACTGCTAAGTGAATTTTTAATTTGCTCCTAAGATTACATGGTGAATACGGTCATTACTGTTAAGTTTATTTTAGAAATTGGCACTAGAGGGAGCTAAGTAATTGTATCATTTATGTGTCTGAGAAAAAAACGATTCATTTCAAAACTTGCATTTTTCCCTGAACTTGCTGATTTTACAAATATGGCAGCTATGTCTCAGCAAGTTATAAGCAATAATGAATTAGTTAATTTTCTTTAGTAAAAACTGCTATACTAAGATTATTAAATTATTCTATTTCTTCTTAGGGAAAGTAGTGACCAGTCAGTAAATTAGGATTTCTAGGACTCTTTTGGGAGAGTGATTCTGTACAATTATCCTTGTTTATCCTTATTTTGGTTTTAACAGAATGACAATGCTAATAGTTACCTTCCCAAAATGTTTGTTCCCAAATGTTACTGGATGGATGCCCTTATAGAATATAGGCGCTCTATGCAGAGCAAAAGGAATAATCTGTGGTATAGTTCATGGGGACTTTTGGAGATTTCCTGATTGTGGGAAGACTGGCTGGAAAACAATAATTCTGTTCCTGAGAAATTGAGGTTTCAAAATGTTTTGCCTGTGGTGTAAAAATGAAAATGAGACCTTCTGGAAATTTTCAGGGAAAAAAAGGGGAGAGACTGATCAACCCACCCCAGAATACCAAATAGCATGGTGGTCATGGCACCTACCCAGGATGTAGGAGACCCAGATTAAAATCCCTCCTCTGCCTGATTTGGAGCAAGGACTTGAACCCGGGTCTCCTCCGTCACAGACAAGTGCTCTAGGTACCCAGCTGTAGAGTCTGTCTTTCTCACTAAATTGCTTCTACTGGAGCTGTTCCAGTTTAATTAAATCTATAAATAATTAAATATTAATTGGCCACTGACTCAATAGCCTGGTAGAGAGGGCATTCAATTGGAATGTGGAAGACCCATGTGCAAATCCCTATTCTGAATCAGGCAGAGCAGAGCCTTGTATGTGAGTTCCTACATGCGAGGTTAATGCACTGCTCCCCCCCCCCCTTGTAGTTTTTGACCAGAAATTCCTGGACAAAAGGAGCTGAGAACCATTTTCAATGGGGAAAAAATATTGAAAAATGTTGAGTCAGCACTAGTCTCTATGCAAAATCCAATTTTTTTTTTAATTTTTTTTTTTTTTTTTTTTACAAAGTAAGGGTTCAAGCCAACTCGCACTCAATAGACATATTCCATTGATTTAGCTGTTTTGGGACATTAATCTGCATAACTCCTAGGTCAGACTTCCAATGGAATTCTGTCTTCAGAACTGCATGTACTTATCTCTGAAACATGGGCTAACATGCTGAACTGCAGGATTCTACTGTCATCCTGAAGAGTTTTGTAATTACTTTCAAATTCTCTCACTAACTCTGCTGCAGAATTCTATAAAGACAAACAGCTCCTTTTTAGCACTATGGGATTTATTTCTATACCACCATTTCAAAAATTACTTAATTGAAGTCTATTTTGGGAACTTTTAGCATAGTTGGTGACATTATAAAAAAATTATATTGCCATTTCTCCAAATAAACCCTGGGTCTGAGAGATGCTAGGAGGAGAGTACACTTATAACGTTTGTGGATGATTCCAAGCTGGGAGGGGTTGCAAGTGTTTTGGAGGACAGGATTAAAATTTCAAAATGATCTGGACAAACTGGAGAAATGGTCTGAAGTAAATAGGATGAAATTCGATAAGGACAAATACAAAGTACACCTCTATCCCGATATAACGCTGTCCTCGGGAGCCAAACAATCTTACCGTGTTATAGGTGAAACTGCGTTATATCGAACTTGCTTTGATCTTCTGGAGTGCGCAGCCCCACCCCCCTGGAGCACTGCTTTACCACGTTATATTTGAATTTGTGTTATATCATGTTGCGTTATATCGGGGTAGAGGTGTACTCCACTTAGGAAGGAACAGTCAGTTGCACACACAAAAATGGGAAATGACTATCTAGGAAGGAGTACTGCAGAAAGGGATCTGGGGGTCATAGTGGATCACAAGCTAAAATATGTGTCAGCAATGTAACACTTGAAAAAACAAACAAACATCGTTCTGGGATGTATTAGCAAGAGTGTTGTAAGCAAGACATGAGAAGTAATTCTTCCACTCTACTCCACACTGATTAGACCTCAACTTGAGTATTGTGTCCAGGTCTGGGCACCACATTTCAGGAAAGACGTGGACAAATTGGAGAAAGTCCAGAAAAGAGCAACAAAAATTGATTAAAGGTCTAAAAATCATGACCTATGAGGGAAGATTGAAAAAATGGGTTTGTTTAATCTGGAGAAGAGAAGACTAAGAGGGGACATAATGGCTTTCAAGTACATAAAAGGTTGTTATAATGAAGAGGGAGAAAAACTGTTCTCCTTTATCTCTGAGGATAGGACAAGAAGCAATGGGCTTAAATTGCAGCAAGGGCAGTTTAAGTTGGACATTAGGAAAAGCTCCCTAACTGTCAGGGTGGTTAAGCACTGGAATCAATTGCCTAGAGAAGTTGTAGAATCTCCATCACTGGAGTTTTAAGAGCTTGTTAGACAAACCCCTGTCAGGGATGATCTGGATAATACTTAGTCCTGCCATGAGTGCAGGGGACTGAACTAGATGACCTCTCAAGGTCACTTCCAGTCCTACGATTCTATGATTGCATGGACATTCTTGCAAATTGTTGGTAAATTTAAACACAAATAATTTAATTCAGGGTCTCCAAAAGGTTTGTGGTCTAAATATGGAAAATGTGCAGAAATTTGTATGACCTCTAGTGGCCTCATGGAGTCTCCACAATCCTCCATCACCACAGACCCTTAATATACACAAACATTTTCTGTCTCTGGATATCTTCAGTGGATTGCCCCCTCATGTTATCTCAGGATCAGGGCAGGATAAGGGCATGTTTCTTTGGCCCAGGCAACTAAGGGGAGGCTGGCAGGCCAGTTTCCTCTTAGGGGGCAATGTAAGGAGATTGTAATGTATCTTTTTCCAGCAATTGTTTTTTCAGGTCATGGACCTTCTCAGCTCTTTCTCCCCTTCCCTGGGAGATCATGAAAGAGGCAGCTGCTCCTTCTAGGGGTCTCAGTAATAAAGGTTTGGCACACAGGATAGTGCTGGTGACACAATCCATTATTTGTTAGCCTCAGTCTGCTGGTCTTCCTAGTGGTTATAAATGTTAATCTGTAACATGAAAGTTTCAGGAATCCATTGACTCCAATCGGTGCTGTTGTATCTTCACTTCCTTGTGTTTTGAAAATTGTATGCCGAGAAAGCATAATAACAAAATACAACTACTATGTGGTAGTATGGCCAATTAATTAAAATGCATACGTGTCAAGGGTTGAGGTCCAGGTAGATGACCTGAGCTACTTGATAGATGAGACGATTTATCTGCCATTCACTGGACACCTGTCATTAACTACTATTTCTGAACCTTGTTGTCTTTCTTTACTCACAACAGTTCCTTCTACAGTCTCCTGTTCAGCCACTGAAGTGGATCGACTGCCTGGAGTCTGTTTGGTGCTCCTGATGTTTTTCATTGTCAGTGACTGGGTGGATGGGTGTTATTTAGTCAGTAGCATAGGTCCACCATCAGTGGTGTGCCACCAGTTACCAAGCAACAGAGGACTAGTATCCTCCCTGGCTTTGTTTTGATGATGCCCCATAGAGATGGTTATGATATGCTCTTAATGAGGATGGTTTAACTGTTTGCTTTCTGTGGAAAACCTAAGGTTCTCTTCCGCCTGTAATGGGGGTAACTGTTTGACATTCCTTTTATGGCTTACAAACTATGAATCCCTTGGATATGCCAGTGCTGCTGCTTTTTAAAAATCAAGTCATTTGCTATTTGAATTCATTTTTCTGTTACAACATTTCATTGTGCACAATAATGTCTTGATATGGTTGCATGAACAGATATCAAAAAGAATTGCCTGCGTAAGAGTTGCTCATGAATTGTGGCCCATTTATTAACACTTATGGAATTCCTTGGTAAGGACATAGTGATTTACAATGTGTTATGACATTGATACTTGATGTGTTGTGCAACAGAGCTATTTCAAATAAATATATGTAGTAGTATACTCATAAGAGGGGTTCTTTAGGTCAAATCTGTTTCACCATTGGTACAAGGGCAATCAGTAATGGTGTGTCGTTCTTTTGCATGTTGCTTCTAGTTTTATTATACATTTTGCCTTTGGGTAAGTTGTCTTCAATGACAGCATTTATGCCTGGCCAGAACAAGACATCCTGACCTCTCTTTTTACACTTCTTACCAAGATGTGCACTGTGGATTACGCTTACATTCTGATATAATGATACATTACCCTTTGCCGAGAATGCCACCATATTTACCTCTAGAGTTCCATTCAAATGTTTTATATTGGGAAATGCCTGGGCTGTTTGTGTTGGCTTTCAATTTAGAATCATTTTCTCAAGATAGACAAATTTTGATTTGGAAATGTGTGGTACTTGAATCATTTTTACTTCATACTGCTGCTTACAAATAATGTGATATCTAATTAGTTCTTTTATTGATTAAACTCCCATTATTTAAATTGATTCTGTACTACAGGTTAAACATTCAGTGGTCTCACCCGGCAATGGATTTCTCGTAAAGAAAATGAGCCTTTCCCAAATGATGTACTCTTATGGATCACAGTATTCCTAACATTTTTGAATTACTTTGGTTGGCAATTTTCAGTCACTTAATACTTCCACTGGATTTACTGTAGATCTGCAATTCCTCTCTAGCTGTCACAGGTAGCAGTGTGGACAATTTCATCCTCTCCAGTTCTTTTACAATATTGCTTGCTCCCAGCAAAGTTTGGTAGACCTGTGACAACCTCCTTCAGTTCCCTGCCACATTCCATTTCAAACTGAGGGATCTGGGTAGCTTTGTTTGCTTCATTTTTGTCAGATTTTCTTCTGATGTCATGTAATAAAGGTGTGACACATAGAAGTGCTTCTAGGAAATGAATCTTTATTTTCTGCCCTCAACCATATGTTATGGAGAAGGATTACAGAAGATTATGTCCCTGTCACTTGGCAGTAGGAAAGTATCTATTGATACAGTAATAATTGCATTACCCACGACCCTCTTGTAAGGTAGGCAAGTATTATCCCAATGCACAGACAAGAAATAGAAACACTTTGAAAATCTCCATCTCACCTTCTAAGTTAAGTGTATACAATTGCATGCAAATATTTGTGCCTGATTTATGCATAGAATAAGTAAATATATGTCTAACTGGCTGTATGTGCCTATAGGGAACTTGTGTGTGTGCATATTGGATATCCACAGACATAAGTTAGGCCTAGCCTTGAGAATCTGGCCCTGAATGACTTGCTCAAGATCACACATTGAGGCAGTGGCAGTGCTGGGAGTAGAACTTTGTACTTCTGACTTTTCTGCTGCTAAGACTCACCTTTCACGCCAGCTGTTCATGGCTTTTTTTCTTTGAGCTTCTCTCCCAAGCCCTCTCTCTGGAGGAAGGGGAAAGAACTGATGTTAGGAAGGCCACCTGACTGGCTGACATGAGAAGAAGGGGAGGGAGTCTCAGCAATTGACCCTGCTCATCTTGGCAGCTGGTCAAAAAAAAAAAAAAATAGACTAAGCAAGTGAGCGGCAGGTGGGGTCAGAACCTTGGGTGGGTAATTAGAAGATCTGGCCATGAAGCTATATTTCGCATCTACTAAAAATGTTGAGGTTTTCGAAAAATGTTTGTCCTGAAGCAAGATAAAGACTCAAAACATTTCACAGAACTGAAATTCCACAAGATTTTGTGTCTGAATCACCAAAATATTCTGGCTGTGGGAGCTTTTTGGTCTTTCTGAAATGAAACATGCTCCCCACCCCTTCTGGAAGCTTGGGCTTTGTAGCAGCCTGTCAGGTGAGGTGCCCAGGAACTGGGAAGCCTAGCAGCCTGCTTGGTGAGTTGCTGGGGAGTTTAGGAACCCCAGCTAACAATGGCTTCCAAGTTTCCTGCTAGGCAATTCTGCCTAGAGTTTCATAGAAATCGATATACAGTATCAGCATTTTCTGATGGAAAAACATCTCACTGGACATTTTTTTACCAGCTCTAGTAGTGAGAAAGCAGATGGCTAGGTAGCCTTCACAAGAGGGTGAGGGGAGTGGGAGCAAGCAAGCAGTACTGCAGCTGGTTCAGGAAGGTCCACAACAACTGAGGCTCCACAAAAAGAGGTAAGGAGTGACAGCAGTTATTTTAGGAGGGTTGGGAAGGTGACAATTAGTTTTGGGAAGAGGGCAAGTGATGAGGAATCGGGGTAGAAGGGAAGGATTGTGTATATGTAAGGGGGTATTATTAGCGAGTTTAGGGAGGAAAGAGGGAGAGTTTTGGACATTAGGCATGTTCCTGGGTACACTGTGTGAGTACACATGAAGGGATGTGCTAAGTTTGCTGTGGGCTGGTTGAAGGGAGGCAAAGCTGTGTGTGTCTGGCAGTGTCCCTTATGAAGTAAACAGATATTTTCTTCAAGATCTAGAGTTGAGAAGGATTGTTTCATGGGGAGAGGTTGGGGAACAAGGCAGAGATGGGCAGGTTTTGGAGGGCCAGGCATTAAAAGCAAGACCAGAAAAACAAAGCCACCAACATACCTCTCCAAGCCAAACCTGGTCGGAAAAATCAGCTGAGCAGCTTTGAACCCATAGTGTGATGATAGAGTGCTGGGTGACAAGCTGCTCTTTGGCTCCTCATTCAGATTCTCAAGAATTTAGGAGAGAGGAGAATCAGGGGGTGTGAAAGAAAGAAGTGGCAGATTTGAATGACCCTTCCCCCCTTGATGGTGACCCCTTAACATTTTGATATTATATTTTTGACCCTGGAGTTGGAAATGTTGGTCTCCACTTCTCTAGAGCATGCACAGATGAAGCGATAAGTAGTGTCCATGCCAAATAGTACCCTTCCCTAAGATTCATAGGGCTCTCACAAATGTCCAAAGTGGGTATGGAGGTTAGAATCAAGGAGAAGAGGCACATTCCTCCTAGATGTATTGTATCATATAAAGACCTTCTAAACACTGCCTCCATCACTGTTTTTTTCAGAGTTATTGCTCTCCTAAACTGCATTATCTGTAATGTATTTATGCAGAATGCGTATAACAGTGCTTGAAAGCAACATGGTGTTCAACATTTCGGGAGAGTAGCAATAAGTCCACTTGTGTGGGAGGGAGACTCTTTGCAAACTGGAGAAAACCCCTCTATTATAACTGTTGTGTGGAATGTCCAAGGCAACTTCCATGAATAGCTGTGACTACGTGACATTTCCTGACAGTACATCCAACTAGTAACAGAATGGGTGCTTGCATAGAATGGTATAATAGAGCATGAATTGTGTTCCTGGTTCAGTGGAGCTTTTAGCAAACTACTTGCCTTATGCATGTTTTTCTGTACCAGTGAAGCCCATATCCCTTAATTATTTCTTCCCTTAGCTGGAATAACTTACTGTCTGCTGCATTATCACCTGAATAACTACCAGAGATGTTGCTGGATACCTCTATTTTTAATGTCTGTTAAAGTTAAGGTATCTCTGAAATATTTAGGGGAAATTTTCAAGCTTAGGTGCCTAGTTTTTACAAATCAAATCCGTATTTAGGCACCTGAATAAACAATGATTTTCAGAGGTGCTGAGCACCAGCAGCTTCCACTGAAGTGAACAAGAGATGCATGGATGCTTGGTGCCTTAAAAACTCATGTTACTTATTTAGGTGCCCGAATATGGATTTAGGTGACTTACTTTAGGCACATGAATATGGCTTTAGCACTCAGGAACATCATGTGGATTTGGAATACACTCTGGAGTAGTTGGGTTGCATTCAAAATAGATTATTTTGATGGCTTGTAACATGTAATGTTGCTCTCCTTTTTTGCATGCAGCTTAGAGGAATTGTCTCTACCTTCGTAATATAACAGTAGTATGAAACTACACAAGCTAAGAAGTACCTCTTATTGTAAGTTCGGTAGTATAACAGATGCATATTAACTCCCACCTGCAACTGACCTATGATGTCTGCCTCCATCATCTACTTGTTAAATTTTCAGACAAGCATGTTTGTGCTTTCTCCCAGACTGCCCTTCACACTTGGGAGGAACTCCCGATAAACATCTGTAAAGCTATCTGTCATAACTATAAAGGGAAGGGTAACAGCTCTCCTGTGTACAGTAC
>NW_020664413.1:22974601-22986615 GCF_002925995.2 Terrapene triunguis | reverse complement strand
GTACTGTACACAGGAGAGCTGTTACCCTTCCCTTTATAGTTATGACATACCCAGAAGCTTGTTTCAGTCATTTAAATGTGCCCTGATCCTAAATCCCTTTATTATGTACATCAGGACATATTGTACCATTTAAAATAGAAGACTGAATTTCATAAGCACCTCTTTATATACTAATGTGCTGAACTCTGAATTGTTTGTGCTGACTGCAATTGAGCAGAATTAAGCTCTTTGGTAGCAACCTTTGAGTAGTGCTGAACAAGAATTCATAGCTCTATAGAACCAAATATATGAAATGCCCAGTGCTTTATTGAACATGATCTGACTGCACTATCTCAGCAGCTTTTGGAGAATTGGTTGAGGCTTCTGCCTGCATCTCCTCTGAGTATATTTGGAGCACTGTTTGGTATGTTTTGACTATTTTCATACTTTTCAAAGTGACTGAAAAGTGTTTTTCATGGTTTCAACAGTATTCATAGAATCTTAATGTACGGCTGGAAGGTTCAAGAGGTCATCAAGTCCAGCCCCATATGCTGAGGCAGGACCAAGTAAGCCTAGGCCATCCCTGACAGGTGTTTGTCCAACATGTTCTTAAAAATTTCCAAAGCTGGGGATTCCACAATCTCCCTTGGAAGCCTATTCCAGAACTTAACTACCCTTATAGTTAGAAAGATATAAGAAAAATGGAACCTAAATCCCCTTGCTGCAGATTTAAGCCCATTACTTCTTATCCTCACTTCAGTGGACATGGAGAAAAATTGATCACTGTTTTCTTTATAAAAATGCTTAACATATTTGAAAAGGCTGTGATAAAGTCTTCTGTCTTCTTTTCTCAAGAGTTTCTTCTGTGTTTCAGAGGAATGTCCCCCTAATGCTGTTTTTTAGCTTGGAAGTATGTGCACAGAGTTCCTTAAGAATGTATGTTGGGCTAGTGTGGCAAGGATAACCCAAATGGTCTCCATAAGCTAAACTACATAGTTTCTTATTGCAGTAGGAATTGTCTAGGAGGAGCCACAAGTTTTCAGAACTAACCAAGAAATCTATACCTACCTTTACCCCCTACCTTCAAGTGTGCTTGATTTTTGGGAGTGGGGGAAGTCTGTATTGGTTCTTTTTCACATACTAATCCCTGTGGGTATTCACTGTAGATATGCATGTGCTCCATACACCCAGGACCGGAAATGCTTTGATAGCAGTGCACCTTGTGCCTCCTCACACTTTCAACTGAGGGCATAAAGGGCGGCATGGATGAGTTGCCTCTCCATTTCCTTTTCTACAATAGCAGTCTGGGTTGGAACCTCTTGTCTCCATTCTTCTTTTCTCAAATCTCCTTCATAGACTTCGTAAATATTGCAAATAATATTTTAGCATGGATAGTTCGTTTTAGTGCTGCTTAATTAGATGAGGATTGGGGGAGAGCCGGTGGGGGGTTGTCCCCTCCATTATCTCCCTCTTTGTTTTTGGCACCTATTATACCCAAAGTACCAGGCTTTACACCTTGCCTGGCCTGCTCCCAATTTTTCCTGATGAGCGACCCATACAAGACCTGCCTATATTGCCCTAGGAATGCTCACAACCCCTTCAGGTGCAGCTTGTGCTGTGCTTTCCTTCCACATACCAAACAGTCTCATGAATTCAGACTCTGGAGACCCCACTCAGATTCTGGACCCTCCCACTCCCCTTCCATCAGTCTGCAACTGCTGGGCAGCACCCTGTAGGGTGTTTGCAGTCCTCTACCAAGCACAGGAACCAGAAGCACAAGGAGGACAAGGACAAACATCACCTTAAGAATAGGGATAAGTCCCCATCTAAATCATTGAAAAAGAAGTCTGCCTTGCCCTCTCCTCTGGGCTATGGCTCTTGTGCCCCAGAACAGGGGCACCCGGAGCTTGGACGGGAAAAAATGTCTGTGACAATACTGGTCACTTCTAGTGCCAAAAACCACACACTGAAGGGCCGTTAACAATGCTTGTACTGCATATGGTCAGAAAAGAGTGTTCTCCCTCTGTTCTGACAGTACCACCCACATACAGATCCACCACCTCCAAGTAGTCACCAATGGTCCAGACAAAGCCTGAGACAGTTCACTGCAGATGGGTCCTTGCTGTGCTCTCTTGGGACGCTTAGCTATGTAGTTGGACCTGGAGTCTGATTTTTCTCAGAACTGATCCTGCTGCAGGAAGTCCCCACTCTGGCGACCTCATATTCATCAATACAGGGACCCAACCAGGAACTGGAGGATAATCCTCATCTTCTTTGCTACTGAACTTTCACCTCCAGCCCCACCATTGGAATGTGAGGAGTCCTATTGGACAAAAATGAGCTGGTACTGATGGTTCCTCCAGACACCCAGAGGAGAGCCATCAGTCTGGACAGGGCTTCCAGATCCACTTTTCTGCCTTCACATGCTTGTCCAGAACAATTCTGACCCAGGGACCAATGAAGTACACCTCTGTACCCCTGCATCTGACTATGAAGACCCTGCATATGGCTACTACTTGATGAAGAACCAGCCCACAACCGTCTGGACATCATCCAAGCCACAGTTCCCTCTAATGTGGCATTCCTGATTGGCAGGGTCCATGATGGCATTGTTGGAGTGGTCTGGCACACTCCTGCCACCTTTACCATGATTCCAAAGGGGGCTGAGAAATGCTATTTCATTCCCCCCAAAGAAGTGGAATTTCTGTTTTACCACCCTAAACACCAACTCCTTGATGGTCCAGATGGCTACAGAAAGAAGCTGGCTATACCAGTCCAAGTCCATTCCACTAGATGCCAAATGACTAGACCACTTTGGAAGGAAAATGTTTTCTTTGGCCAGCTTAGCATTCCAAATAGCAAATTACCAAGCTTTGAAGTCCAGGTATGACAACTTGAATTACAACAAGCTGTTGGATTTCATGAACAAACTCCCTTAGGAATGCAGATCTCAGTTACAGGCCATCATGGATGAGGGAAGGCTACTCACAAGAGCTTTCTTCCAGGTGTCCTTTGATGCAGCGGACACAGTTCCACACTCCCTGGCTTCCTTAGTAGTCAATAGATAGGCTACATAGCAGTAGGTGTAAGGGTTCTGCAAAGAGGTCCAAACCACCGTTGAGGACCTTGTCTTTGAGGATAGCAACCTCTTTAGTGACAAAACTGATGAGTCATTGCATACTCTCAAAGACTCTCAAGCTACCCTCTGCTCCCTGAGTATTGATACTCCAGCACCGTGTAGAAAATACTTCAGGCCTCCTCTGTCTCAACATCGATCCCTGCCTCCATCCTTCTTCCAATAGAGGACATATGTATGCCTTACGGAATAGCAGAGGACTCCGTGGGGTAGACAACCTGCACGCCCACTGTCCTCCACTTTTCAGTCTCAACACCTCTTAGAAAGCCAATTTGACACGACACTTGAGGGTCAACAGCCAGTCTCCACAACAACTGTTCCCACCCTTTGTCAGCCTCCTGACACATGTACTTCCAATGTGGTGTACTATTATAACAGACAGATGGGTTCTATGCATTATATCAGATGTCTACACACTATAGAATTGCTTTCTCCCTCAGCTCAGGTGATGGGTTTATGACCCTCAATTTGAAAGACACATTTTCATTTAGGCATTCACCCTGATCACAAAAGGTTTCTGTGCTTTACAGGGGGCAAAAGCACTTTCAATGCACAGTGCTCCCCTTTAGCCTCTTGACAGCCCCCAGGGTCTTTACAAAAGTTGTTGTAGTGATGGCCGCATACTTTCAGAGACAAAGAATACTGATATTTCCTTACTTGGATGATTGGCTGTTCACTGGTTGGTCATATCAGGAGGTACAAGCAATAACCAATACCACACTTTAACTCTTTCTTTCCTTAGGACTCTAAGTCAACTTAGACAAGTCCACATTGACACCCATTCAAACCATAGAATTCATTGGGGTGGACTTGAACTCAGTCACGAGTGCCTCCTTACCTCAGGACTGATTCTTCATTATGAGAGATCTCATAACCCAGCTTTGTCATAGCCCTCAGATGAAAACCTGATCCTGCCTTGTCAAACTGGCAGCCATCAATACTTCCCCTTGACACCACCTCTTGGAGGGCTGCTCAGTATTTACTGACCCTTCTACCACAAAGTTCCTGAAAGACAACATTCCCTCCAGTTCTGAAACTAGTTCCTGTCTGGGATCTGAACCTCATTCTCTCGGCTGTCATGAGACCACCATTTGAACTTTAGCTTCTCGTTCTATCCTACACCTGTTCCTGAAAGTCACCTAGTCATGCTAGAAGTATTGGGGCATATGGAGCCCAGTATGACAGACCTGCCTTACACAGATTTCCATAGAGACAAGGTTTCATTGTGACCACATTCTAAGTTCATACCTAAAGTACCTTTTGAGTTTCACCTTAGCCAGACCATTCACCTCCCAGTGTTCTATCAAAGGATAGAGGAGATGAGACTCCGTTCCATAGAGATATGCAGGGCTCTAGCCTTCCACTGCCAAAGAATGGCATCCTTCTGAAAGTCTCCAAGGCTGTTTGTTGCTATTGTGAAAAGAATGAAAGGTAAAGTTATCTCATCCCAAAGATTCTGTAGGTGGATCTCCTCCTGCATCACCTTTTTGCTATAATATTATGAAAGCCCCTGCTTCTCAAATTGTCAGGGACCATTCTACAAGAGCGCAAGTGTCATTGCCAGCATCCTTAAAGGGACTTAACTTCTCTTCTCAGAGATATGCAGAGCAGCCACTTGGGTCTCCATACACACTTTCACTAGGTGTTATGCTGTCATCCCAGCTTCAACTGCAGATGCCTCCTTTGGCTTAGTGATCCTCCACTCTGTGGTACAGCATACTTCCTTGCACACTCTTTCTTAATGGGTACTGCTTAGGAGTCACCAAAAGTGATTGTCAATAGGGATCAGCACTTAAAGAAGAGAGATAACATAGTGTATAGTAACTAGAGTTCTTTGAAATGTGTGGTCTCTATGTGTATTCATGACTTGCCCACTTTCCTCTCCACTTGGGTTCTTTTGGGACTCACAGTAGAGTCAAAACAGGAGAGGTGGTCAGTTTGCAACTTCCTTTATGCCCTTGTTTGGGAGCACAAGGAGGCATAAGGCATAGGCATGGGCCAATGAACACTGCTATTGAAGAATTTCCGTTCCTGGGCGCACACAGCTCATGTACATCCACAGTGAATATTCATAGGGACCACACACCCCAAGAAACTCCAGTTACTGTAACGTAAGTAATCTCTTTTGGGATGTGCTGAGATTCTTCCCAGGCCTACCATGTGTTGTCACAAAGATGAGCTACTTAAGGACTATATATCAAAATCCTATGTTATGTCTGCTCTCTACTACAGTCAGACTGGCATAGCTCCTGCAGCTAAGTTCAGTGGTGGAGGAGGAGACAGAATACCTGCATGAGTGCTAGGCTATAGACCCTTGTTTGCCAAAGTGTTTAAATATTTGTGAACCACTTGTGACACTGAAAATGTTTCCTGTTTGTTCATACTTGTTAGAATGTTAACTAGCAAATATCACACAGTGAAATTCTTTTGTCATGGAGAATTCACCCCAAACTCCCCTAGAACTTCATTTCCATTTGCTGTGACTCTTTAACAGTGAGGAAAGCTGCACCACTTTTACCGTATATTTTCATATATCTGATAAATCCCCGGTGGTTAGATCAGGCTGTTGGCAGGCTGTGGATTTAGTGCGCATATGGATACTCCAGAAACTTCTTATCACAGCTCCCCATAGCTAATCTATATACCAAGGCATGTATACTGCACTCATCGTGGTGGAAGCCATACCAAAACTAAACCTGAGTCTAGGGCTATGCTTGAGCATGCTCTATTTCAGTGTCCCATTCTGGTTTACCAATACAAAACAGGCTCCTAAAGAAACTGGCCAAGTAATATTGGATAGGTTGTAAGGGGGTAGTTGGGTAGAGTTGTATGTGTACTGGATATAAATAGTGTAGCTAATTGTACATATTTGGGCCTCAATTCTTCATTGTGATCTGCTAGCATAAATCATAGTCTTCCACCTGGGTGCAGAGGGTCTGCACTAATGGATACTAATGCAGCAGTGGAACTATAAGTTATATCCCTCCCCTCCACCTAACATATGCTGCTGCTTCTATCTAGGAAGTGAGTTTTTTGGAACAGGGACTCTGTTACCAACTCTCGGCAAATATATTGAAAGTCTTGTGATATTTGGTGAATTTCTTAAAGCCCCAGCTCCTAGTCATCTTATGTGAATTAATGAGAATCTCATGTTTCATTTAAAATCAAAACATATACATTTCTAGCCCTCATGATTGCAGAGAAAAGTTTGAAAATGTGACTTGAGTGCACTTTAAAGGTCCAAACCCCAGAAGGAAAATAAAATGAACACGGCGTGAATGTCTTGGTTCTGAGACTAGCTGCACCTTTGGCCCTTCTGCATTTCCTTGGAGTGCACTCTTTAAGGTGACAGGCCTCGCATCTTCATCTCTCTCAAGGTGGAATTCTGTGATTTTCGCACTCTTAGACTGGATCCCCTGGCTGCAGTACCACGTGTAACCACTGAGACAGCTCAATGGGTCCAACTCGGTTTGGCTACCTATGGGTCTTCCCTTCAGGAACTGTGACCAGAGGTGAATACAATGACCAAAACAGCCTTCTCGAAACAAAGTATTGTTTAATCTCAACTGTAGTAACAAAGCATAACACGATAAAAGGTGGGTTTTTTTTTAATACAAATAAGGAATACACACATCTATCTTACTCATAGGCTTAGGTAGACTGAGCTTATCCCAGACATCCCAATGTCTGTTGGCTGGGGTTCAGTCTGCTCCCCAGCAGTCTCTGCCTCCCCTCCTTCCCTGTCCTTCAGGTTCTGTCTCTATCCATCCAAAGTTCTTTGCGACAGTTCTTCCTGCTTAGATTCCCCCCTGTGATTGCAAACTGGGATTCCCCCGCCTTCCAAAATTTGACCTAAACATGGTCGGAGGAAAAACTTCAAAAACAAATTGTCCTCTAAGTACTGGCAAATGGGACAGTCTGAAGCTATTGTCCCCTTTCCTGCAAATGTCCCACTAATATGTCCTTGAATTTACCATTTATAATCCTATAACAAATCACACAATAACATTCAAATAGATGGAACAATAATATTCATAATATATTATAGGCATCCCTACGTCCTTCACAGCTTGCATATATGCATATATACATATATAAAATCACTATGTTCAAGGAAATATGATTGGTTGGGGCCTGACTCTTGGTTTTTGAACACTTGGCTTGGCAGTGCAAGGAACTGTCTTCCTGTGTGGGTGAACACTGTCTCACATATTGTTGGGCCCAGCCAGAATATAATTAAAAAATATAACTGAGCTCATTTACCTCACCTTCAGAGATAAGAATATGCTGATCTGGCAGCATGATTTCACTGTTAACATATTTCATGTTTTTAGTTGTCAATATATTTTGCTATATATATATCCTCATAATTTAAACGCTATTATGAAAAAAGGTGGCACCTATTGAATTTCATTATAAGAATTTCTTAGAAACACACATGAGACGAATAAAGATGCATTGTATTTGATATAGCCACCAATTAAAGTTTAAAAGGGATGAGCAAACTGGTTAGGCTCAAATAAGCTCTGCTGTATTGTAAACATTTCACCCAAATTTGAAGCTAATTTGAACTCAATCTATAATGAAGCTAGTTTAGATAATTTAATTTTTTTTTTACATTGCTCTGTATTTCCTGATTCTGTGAAGTGCTGAAATAACATGTTCCCATGTTATTCCTGGTTGAGCTGAAAGGAGGAAGTATCTAGATTTCAGAAGAAAGCCTTTTCTCATGAGATTCCCAGGCCAGTTTGGCTGACCCATGTGGTTCATGTAATTTTGGATGAGGTTTATTTAACTTGCCTCTTTTTATAAAACTTCGCCTTTTCAAATCTATAGGACATCAATGCAACTTCTGTTCAGCAATATAAAATAGTCATCTCTACAAAGCTGTATTAACTATAGATATTAAACGGTAGGGAATTGTAAGTACATGCATAGTTTTTTTGTTTGCTTTCTTTTTCCTGTGACATTCAAAACGGTTAAAACTTTTAAGTTACTTTTTGTTCATTTCCTCAAACTCCCCAGACGCATCATTTTCAGCTGTGGGTTGCCAGCAACCTGTGTACTAGAGTCATCCTTTTACAGCATTTTATTCCTTTTCTATGTGTGTGTTTGCTGTTTTTTGTTTTGGGTTGTATGTTATGAGGAATGTAATTGAGCTCAGTTGTGCTTTGTAAATTTCATGTTTAATCAGTAAAAACAATGATGGAATGTTTGATGTAATTAATTTTTTTTTAGGTTCCTTGATTTTTGTTCTAAATGGCAGGGTCTGTTCTAGTGATAGACACATCTCCATAGTTTCAGGACTCTAGATGGGATAGTAGTCTGAAAGTTTAGAAGCTTATTCAAGTAGTCTCCTGATTTGTTTTAGAGGTTCGGCTGAAAATCTCATGAAAAGAGACTTTCGTGTAGGAGTCTCAGGAATGTGCTAGAAATACTAGAACAAGCTGTTTTGGAGTATTTTGGTACTGTACTTCTTCTCCCAGTCCTGCTGCACACTTATCAAAAGAGAGTCATCAATGAGGCATACTTGTCCCCAATCCAGGAATCTGATCTGTCCAAGCATATTCTTCTGCAGCCCCCTTGAATTCAATAGGTCTCTGCACAAGGCAAGGGTCAGCCCAGCACCCCACAGATCAGATTGCAGGATTGAGATGATCATTTGTCTGTCTGGCAAACTTCAAAAGAGATTAGTTTCCCAAACTGCTTCAGATCTATTCTTGGTTGTAGTTTTAAGAAGGTCTTCGTTCATTGACCAAAGATTTGCCTAGGGAAAATTCCACTATTATTTAATCAGGCTTCTTACATTTTATACACAATTTGTTCCCTTCCCATCCCATCCTTCTTTTCTTTATTTTAAATGAAAGATCCTTGTGCTTTTTACTTTGAAGAAACATAAGCACAGAGACTTGCTCCCTGAGTATATAAGGGAATAGCTAAGAATTACCTGGTATTTTCATTTTGTCATAAAATGTGTTCTGATCTTAAATTCCTTTAATATGAACTTGGTGGGAGCATTTTGTACTATTTCAAAAATATTACTGGAAAAACTTAAGCAATTCCATACACACTCATCTGCTTAATTCAGAAATGCTTGTGCATGACTGCAAAAGAGCAGAATTATGCTCATAGCTCTTTTTGATTTATTTCCACAGAACCAAATACACAGAAGTTGTATTTCCACAGAACCAAAATTAGGCCTCTCCAACACTGACTTCAGGGTGGCTTTATTGAATATGTTCCTGAGTCTGATGTTCCAAATCTATCGTGGTTCTCATTTATGCCTACCTATCCTCTGTGTCAGGCTTACTGGTCAGAGCCGAGGGGGTGGGGGGGGGTGGGAGGGAGGGCAGGCTTGGAGATTAGAGCTGAGATGGAGTGAAGAATCAGGGTCATGGGACACTCAGGGGTGTAATCAAGAGCAGAGCCAAGGGTTAGAGCCAGGGACCAGAAGCGAAATGCTATAACTGATTGGCAAGCCAGAGATGTGGTCAGAAAGCAGAGCCATGGATGTCAAGACCGAGAAGGGCAGGAACTGGAATGAGCACAAGAGTAAGCTAGGCAGGAGCAGATATAGGGAACAGGATCAAGCTCAGCTGCAGCATGAGATGCACTGAGCAGCTAGCAAGCTCTGGCTACTGCTGGGTCAAGAATAGCTTAGTTCTGCCTCTCTTCCGACAAGGAGGCGCATCAATCAGGGAGACCCTGCCAGGATCAGCTATGCCCAGTGTATTGCTAGGAGACTGACCTTGCTGTGGCAAGCTCCATGACACTTAGTCCTGGTCTACACTATGAGTTTAGGTCGAATTTAGCAGCATTACATCGATTTAACCCTGCACCCGTCCACACGACAAAGCCATTTTTTTCGATTTAAAGGGCTCTTAAAATCGATTTCTGTACTCCTCCCCCGACGAAGGGATTAGCGCTGAAATCAACATCACCGGGTCGAATTTGGGGTAGTGTAGATGCAATTCGACGGTATTGGCCTCTAGGAGCTATCCCAGAGTGCTCCATTGTGACCGCTCTGGACAGCACTTTGAACTCACATGTACTGGCCAGGTACACAGGAAAAGCCCCGGGAACTTTTGAATTTTATTTCCTGTTTGGCCAGCATGGAAACTCAGCAGCACAGGTGACCATGCAGTCCCCCCAGAATGTTTCTACGCTCCCCCTATGATCTCCGTCCCTGAGGTTATCACAGATTAGAAGGCAAAAAAACCACATTCGCGATGACATGTTTTCCGAGCTCATTCAGCCCTCCCGCACTGATAGGGCACAGCGTAATGCATGGAGGCATTCGGTGGCAGAGGCCAGGAAAGAATTGCTGTGTTTGCTTAACGGCAAAAGTATCATGCCTCGCTAGCGATCCTGCCCGAGCCAGGTCGCTGTGTCACATGCACTCTGCACTGTGTCAGCCTTGGGCAGGGGCATGACCGCTTTGTGAGCAGGAAGGCCATAGATATAGACATTGCATTAGGTAGCTTCTGTAGCTAGAGAAAACATTCCTGTGCATTCGGCAAAGTCTGTGGCAAAAAAAGAGAAGCCCCGTAGTGTAGTGGTTATCACGTTCACCTAACACACGAAAGCCCTGTAGTGTAGTGGTTATCACGTTCACCTAACACACAAAAGCCCTGTAGTGTAGTGGTTATCACGTTCACCTAACACATGAAACATCACTGGTTTGAAACTGGGCGGAAACAGGTCACTGTTCCTTTTTCTGACTCCCCTCCTGTATTTTTAGTCTTAGAACAGACTGCGCTGTGAAATTGTTCTTTGAATCATATCAATTATGAGTTAAATAATATGGAAGCTCTCTCTCAGTTATAGTCCCAGGTTCCTTACCCTTTCAGCTGCTCTGATAAATTAACATTTTTGTTAGGGGTGGGGGGAAATTTTCATGAAGCCTTTTATAGGGACTAATGCTATGTAGGACTCTGAAATAATCTTAACGTGGCCCATAGAGTGCAATCCTTCGTTCTGGATTTGTCATTCCACAAGTTGAACTGCTCCTTACCACTGTCCAGGCTTCATGAGCCATAGGAGCAAGGGGCAGGCTGGGGTAGGTGCGACCGCGCGGTAATGCCGGTTGGGAGAGCAGCTTGAGGCAGAAGCCTCCAGCTCGCATGATATTCCAGGCAGGACTGAAACTCTATGAGAAGAAACTTAAAGAAGAGAATGACCTGGAGTCACTCCCATTCAGTGCTCTAACAGGAGGATAGCCATGTCTGTCCAGGCACCCCTGATCGACCTCACTGAGGTCTGCCAGCTGAGCGGGGTTGAGCGGGACCCCGGCTGGCAGGAGCCAGCGGACGGAGCCGCAGACCGGCAGCAGGCTGAGCCGCTCACCCCGCTGCCGGTCTGGGGCTCCGTCCGCTGACCCGCTCAGCCCACTGCCTGCCTGGGGTTCCAATCATCCAGGCAGGCAGCGGGCTGAGCGGGTCCGGTGGACAGGACCCCGGAAAAAAGGCAGAAAACGATTGTCTGCCGTTGCTTTCACGGGGGGGGGGAGGGCTGACGACATGTACCCAGAACCCGTGACAAAGTTTTTGCCCCATCAGGCATTGGGAGCTCAACCCAGAATTCTAATGGGCGGTGGAGACTGCAGGAACTGTGGGATAGCTACCCACAGTGCAATGCTCCAAAAGTCGACGCTAGCCTTGGTACTGTGGACGCACTCCACCGAGTTAATGGTCTTAAGTGGGGACACACACAATCAACTGTATAAAATTGATTTCTAAAAAATCGACTTCTATAAATTCGACCTAATTTCATAGTGAAGACATACCCTCAGAGAGAATTCACAACACCCTTTGAGAGTTATACCTACTCAGCACCTGGCCTCCTTTTCAGGATGACTGATAAACTGAGTTCATCATCTCTGTGTGTTCATCTGCTTTGC